>NC_044003.1:26779486-27154486 GCF_902150065.1 Myripristis murdjan | reverse complement strand
TTTATTAAATTCTTTATTAGTGATATGGGACCGTTAATGTACATCATTTATCCACCTATTGGTTCGTAAATTATGTAACTACTTGAACTACTTGAAATCACCATTTAAGTGATGGACACACGTTTTCAAACAGTTATGCATATACTTCCATGCAGAGAGGGCAGATGATCATCAGGCAGATGGACGAATGGCATCAGGACGAACTCAGTGACATAAAAGATGCCATCTCAAGCCAGTCTGTATTTTCATTAAATCATCATTATCCAGTGTCTGTAAAATGTGCCTGTGTTGCCACTGTTGCCTCCCTTCAGTGCCCTGTTGTAACTCCTAACCTTAGGACTCCTCTGCTGTTCTCTTATTGGCTCAGATGAATGCTTTTATGTCATGAGAATGTTGATCCTAAAAAAGTAGAATCAAATTTATGTAAACCTGAGAATTTTTTGGCACTCATGACCTATTTCCTACTCTGAGACACTTGATTTCTACAGGCTCTGGTCTCCCTTAAAAATATTTTTAGTTAAAGCTTACAGGAAATAAAAATCAGGTAATGCACATCCCCAAACAATGGGCTTCAAACAGAGAGACATTAGTGATTAGTGCTGCATAAAGAAAGAATTGAAGGACTTCAGGATTACGATCAATCATCCCCACCAGAGTGAAATAAAAAAGTAGAAAAAAAAAAACTGTAAACCAAGTTCAATAAGAAAAACCAAAGAAAAGTCTTAGTAGCAGTTCCTTGTACTAAGCTTCATGTTTTCTTGTCTCTGTTGTTCCTCATCACCAAAATGGCAGCTAAAGTCGGGGAGCTGGAGGACAACATTCGGGAGGTTGACCAGTACAGCAAGGACAACCGCAAGGAGATTGGAAGACTGGAAGGTGCCAAACTCATTCTTAATTTTAGCAAATTATATCACAAATAATGACTGTCATTATTTGTGATAATATGTTGGTTCTTGGAATAATGTCTGTGAACAGCAGACACAATATCACTTTACCTTCATATAATATGAAGAAGTGAGGTCATACAGCATGAAAGGACAGGTGGTGATGTGAAGAGCATGGAGGGTGAGAGTCAGTGTGAGAAGTCACATTCAAGCAAAACATTTAGATCTCTGTCCACATTTCGTCAATGAATGGAACATAGAAGAGAGAAATATTGGTATTTTGAGACTTTCAGTGTAACTGGTGTGTGACATCAAATCTAAAGTATTTTAAAGGACCATACCAGTAACCAACTAGCTACAATCTATCAATGGCCTGATGAAGCCTACAGGTGGAACATCATTTCTTGAGCTTACCTGAGCCGAACTGACAATTATCAGCTCTGTGGTTTATGAATAGTGATGACTTTGTTAGCTATAGAAGCAGAACATTAAAAGGTGGCTGTTTCAACCAAAAATTTAAATTTGAAAATTGAAGGATTTTGATTATACATTGTGAAATCTTCAGTACCCCTGCATGTTTGCAAAATAGTTTGCTGAAACGTAAAATCAAGGAAAATTGTGGTAAATGGGCCAAACATTCAAAATCACTGGTATGGTCCTTCAACTTTTGGCTCTTTTAGCCTGAACACAGCCAAACTGTCCCATTACATCCAAATAGCTGTGACCATTTAAAGAAGAAAATAATTTCATGATTACATTTTCCTGATATGGTTTTACTTGGGCAGAATGAAATGAAATTATGGAAACACAGAATAGTTCAACATAAACAAAAAATTAAAACAAGAATTTTCTCCCCTCCTCCTCTCTGCCCTGTAGGTTGCCAGAAGGGCCACAGGGTGGGCTACAAATGCTACCTGGTCTACCGTAGCTACGAGGACTACGCCGGAGCCTCCAGGAAGTGCCTGGAGCGCGGGGGGCGCATGGCGATGCCCCGAGACCGCAAGGAGCAGGAGGCCCTTGCCGACTACGTCAAGTCCTTCTTCCACCCGGGCAACTGGCCCGTCTGGCTGGGCATCAACGACCTGCGATCCGAGGGCATGTACCTCTTCGACGATGGGACGCGGGTCACGTACTTCCAGTGGCGCAGGCACTTCCTGTCTAGCCAGCCGGACGGAGGAAAGCGGGAAAACTGCGTGGCGATGTCATCGGATGATGGGGACTGGTGGGACCACTACTGCGACCGGACCATGAACTACCTGTGCGAGTTTGACGACAGGGTGGCACTTTAAAAATGACAGTTTGGGGGAAAAAAAGTAATTTTCACTGTAAACTATGACCTCCATTCAGTGACCATCATCCTAGTGAATCCCCATTATAATTAAGAATCCATTCTATTTTTTAAAAAAGCTTTCATTTATGTTTCATTTGGGATTTCCCCAAGATCCTCTAGTGGCGAGAAGGATTTGCAACAACATTCAGACACCAGTAAAGAGGGATGGCTGAAGCAGTGAGGGTCACTTGGTGCTCAGCAGAAAACTGCTCCCACATTAGAAAACATGGCTCTTCACTTTATTTGAGTTCAAACGATTTAATTGTATTATTATTATGAACCTTATGCAGTCAGAATCAGCTGTTCTATGCAACTGGTTGTATATAGGAAGTTAAGCTATGGTTCACAATAACCTATGTTGTATTATGTGTTTTTTTTTTTTTTTCAGCCGACAACAATGCTAGTTACTTTTTTAAGAACACAAAAATCCTGGTAGTTCCTGGTAATCAATGCCAAGCTTCACAACTTTGTTCATTTTGCAAAATTGTTACTCATAGTCATGAAGGAATGTAAATGTTTACAAGTGAAAAGTTTTGCAATTATCTACTTAGCAGCTTGAATATGCAGTTATTTTGTAAAAGGCATTCATTTTATATGACAGTTTAATAGTATGACACACACTGTCAGTATTTAAATATGTAGCTATTTGCCACGACGATGCTCAGACTTTCAAGTTTAAGTCATGCTTCATAGCACAAATATGCTTAATGTTATTTAAGTTATATACAGGATCATTTTTTATTTAGATTATATAATCATTCCGTTGCACTGACATGAATGTAAGCCAGTCAGACTCAGCTATGTGATTCAGCTTGTGGAATTCTAAATATTTTGTCTACACACACACACACACACACACAGTCTCCATGTCAACATCTCTGGGAAGCCCATTCCTATATTCTAGGGAAATGAATTCTCATTGCTGAGTCATGGAGTAACTCTGTAATAATTACACGTTTTATGTTAATGTGCCTTGGATCAGAAGCTACAGTGTGTAAAACAGTGACCATGCACTTAAAAAGCTGGATGTCATCATTTTTTTTCTAAATCTTTATTGAAAGTTGACATGGTTCATTTACTCATTAGGCAACAAAAAGGATCTTAAGAGTTGTGATTATTCAAAAGACTTCAGTGTTTGGATTCATTACACCAGGTAGGTGAGCAGTTTTCAAAATGTGAAACACTCGTGGCAAAAATAACTAACTGAATCCAAACAATCCAGGAGGCGACTTTTTTTCCTCCTAGGATGGCAAAGGTGTGAACTAATTCACTTAGATTCATTCCTTACAGCCTTTTCCCAATGTTTGCCAACTTAAACCTAACACTGGCTTTAACTAATAAACCAAAATGAACACTCAAAATGTAAAAAATGACATTGCCATCTTTGGGGGAAAAAATGGCTTCCAGGACTTGTTTGCACAGACACGTTGACCACAGTGTGCAGAGAATCAGAGATCACATTGTTCATCATGTTGTTAAGCATCTGTAGCTGCATAGTGACCAAAACTGCACCCAGTGATTATCCAAAGATGGGTGTGGCGTCTTACACAGAGGCATGCAGCTTCTAGACAGACTCACCTGATGTCAACTTTGTGAGCCAATCAGCAGACAGAGCAAGTCTAGTGCAGACTGGCCTTGTGATGCTGGAATAATCAGCTAAAATGCTTTAAAGTGACTCTAGTCTCCATGTCCCATTTCCCAGCGACAGCCATGAAAGTGTGTGCTGCTCCTGATGCGGCACAAGTTGATAACAGCACATGGAGGAAATATTTAACTCGTGGTAAAAACCTGACATATTGCGATGCCTGTGTAGCATCAGTAGAGGTATGTGCTCCATCTCATTTATGGTGTGTTTTATCCCTTGTAGGTGTTGTAGCACACAGTGAAACACATTGGAACTCATTCATCAAGCAATGATTTTTTTGCATATTTCCTTTACACCAACATTTACATAAGAAAACTAGGATTCATCAAACTTTACAGGAGTCAGGCCTTTTTGCACGTGCAGAGGAAATTTACGACAACACAAGAAAGCCAGTAAACCATGTCCAAAGGTCATAGCTTGTCTTTTATAGGCAGTATTTTTTCAATTATGACACCGATTTGGCCATACTGTATCCTAAAATGTCAAAATGTAAAATTGTCTAAAACCACCCATCAAAAGGGTACCCTGTTTTTTTTTTTTTTAATGGTTTTTCATTGCCCAGATTAGGCTAATTGATGGCAAACATAATTTAAGGGGCCAAAATGTTGTGAGTCCAGGCTTGCATTGGGCTCATTTTTCTCCCTTCTGATACAAAGGCCTACCTTTAACACCTGACTGCTGCTTATTAGAACTGGAGGGCTGTGCATCCAATGCAGGCTGGGATTAAAAGGCACACGATTAAAAAATATATATTTACAGGGAAAAGCCAGAAGCACAACACAGCACAAGGCCTATGAACAGGTGTGCGTCCGTTCATCTGTTTGTCACACAGGTGCATCACTTCCACATGCTCACATTGCTCACAACATATTGATAACTGAGACCCAATGGACGCCACAGGAACTATCTGAATGTGACACCTTACCTGAGCTTATCTGAATTTTTGAGATGTGAGATGGTAAAATGTAGATATTCATGTTATAAAACTATCACCATATGTTAAAAAAAACTATCGGTGTAAAGGTCTGCAAAAACAACAATAGAATTCATAGTTTGAACTTGAATGTACATGAAAAAAATCAACTGGGCTATGTGTTAGTTATTATTAAAAATGGGTTACCCTGGCTGTATCCCCCGGTTAAAAACAATTCTAGATCATGATACAAGATCCCAGATCATGTCTTGCTGCCACTTGGGGTCACCAAAGTCCTAAGTTAGCTCGTGTAGCTCTAAGGTAAGTCTTAATAAACTTTACATTCTGATTAGAATGACAGACCTGGTTAAAGTGCTACCTGGAATCATTTCAATTAAACTGTAAAGACTGAATCAGCATTATGAAGGAGTGCTACCATCACAGCACTGGCACAAGAAGATGATCAGTTGTCTTCGGACCACGGTGTCGCATCAGTCACGCCTCTCCATGATGCCATGACTGTGAGACGTGACGTCATCAGCGTAGGCCGAAGACCTGCTCTTCCTCTGTGGTGTCAGTGCTGTGAGAAAAGAAATCCCCCCCTCCACCCGCCCTGGTGTGAAGGTGTTCATGCACACGTGTCAGTGCCGCTGGTGGAGCAGCCGTCAGCGTCTGCGGCCTTCAGCAGCTCTGCCACAGTCGGCCGGTCCAGGGGGTTCTCAGACGGGTGGGAAAGGAGAACCTTCCCTGCCTCATCTAGTAGAAAATCACCTCCCATCTGAAAAATAAAGCAGAGAATACATTGAATACATGTATTTTCCATGAGATCCGAAAGCAGAATCAGATGCTACACAGTCAACGGCCGTGTCTGTTTCGACCTGATAGATGTCTTCCAGCAGGCGAGGAGGGATGTCCGGGAAGTCTCTGCCCACAGCCACGTACTCGGAATAGTGCAACAAATAGCCGAACTTCATCACCTTGGCATAGGAGGAACCCAGGCCAAACTGCCTGTAGATCTGCAGCACAAAAGTACATTAGACACAAGCGCATATTCACACACACCCAAAGAATACACACTATTAGCACGACAGTGGCCAAATCCAGACACATGCAGTTTCTGATGTGACATTTCAGATTCTCAAATATGTATGATTTCACGGCACGGGGAAGGTGCTTCTTACTCTGAAAGACTGGAAACTACACAAAGGAGGAACAGAAAGGAACTCCTAGTAGGTCCAGGGGCCAAATTCACAAATGTGCTCTCAAAAGATAGAGCTTAAGAAATGACATACGAAGAAACTGTAGAAAGTTTTGAAGAAAGCTCATGAATGCAATTCCTCAATCTTTTTTTAGTCTAGTTTATTGCAAATATCTTTTTTATTTCTATTTACAAGGTTCTCAAAAGTGAGACCTCAATTATTAATTTTAAATATTGATTGCTGTTATTTGATTAAAGCCTACAACAGTAAACAGAACAGCAAAAGAAAAAAAAAGCTGAGAAAACAGAGTTGAAAATCAAGATTCTCACACACACACACACACACACACACACACACACACACACACCTTTCTCTGTGGATCCAGCAGCATGGTGAAGGTACATCCAGTCTGCTCCAGCCAGAGCCGAGCTCCCTCCACGCCGCCGAACGAAACCACCAAGACCCGCAGTGACCGAGCGTCCATGAGGCCCTACAAACATCATGAGGAGGTTAAAGAGAAACAGTGGGCTGCTATGGTGCTCTAGCACCACCTGGTGGCCATTGCTGCCCACATCTGCCACAGGCAACGACGTTTGGTTTATACTTCAAGCGATGCCATCATTGACCTATGCTTGTTACACTTCAGCTGACTTGAGCTTTGACCCATTCGCTCCCTCAGTTGTCATAGCAACAACAGACCATTGTTCCTGACATTAATACAATCTTCTAATATAACGTGAATCGGCGGTAACAGAAGATCAGAAATTTGTTGAGAATTTAATAAATAAAATGACCTTGTGCCCCTGCCTGTATGACACTCAACCTACAGATGAGAAGCAGAGGAAATGTCTGGACCTTAGTGATACACTCTGTAAGTGCACTTACGTTTTATACTCAGTATATGTGATGGTGTCCAGAGTCAAAGTGACCACAAAGCACCAGACTATAGAAACTAATGATATATAACATGACTTTTACACATTAGGTTAAACATATTTAAAAAAGGGGATAGGGGTGGCTTGGATTTTTCTGCAAACAAGCAGGTAATTTCTAATGCAGAGGCTTTGCTGGGCCACCACAAAGTGTGGAGGCCCGGCCCTCTGGACCGACCAGACTGAGGAACAAAGCGAGGCACAGGGTTCTGCTTCCCATCCGGGCAAACAGCACGATGGCGTGAACACACCGAAACTGTTTCTGAGAGCTGGACACGGACTTCCTGGCACGGGAGGTAAACTGACCTGATTGGCCTGGAGCTCAGCCACGTGGTCTCGTCACGGCAGTCATCCAAAATGTCTGATGAGGACCAACAGGAGCTTCTGTCCCTTCCCCAGATACTGTCCCAGCTTCACACTCCTGCAACATACACAAAACCAGGAGCGCCTTATTCACTCAAGACTGTGTACAGAGCCGTAACGACATGTGGCCTGAAACATTATTAGCTCCTCTATAGGTCTCACCTTCTGTAGATCGCCCCCTATAGATGCTCAACAGCATGTCAACTGATATAAATTAAATTTCAACAAGAGTTCAGCAGAATATCAATAAGACTTAAATTATATTTCAACAACATATTGCCATATCTATTGACATTCTATTGTATGTTTGCTGAATTTTAACAAACATGGAGGCCTGGTTGACATTATCGCTGGACCCTTGCTGTGTTATTATGAAACCCACCAGAGTTCTGGGCAAGAGCCACCCACATAGTTAAGTCAGTGGGCAACTATGACCAATCACAGCACTGGTGGGTATATCTTGCCCAGAACTTTGGTGGGATCCATAGTAACACTTTACAGATATGTTACTGAAATGTAATTTCTGTCTTATTGATATTCTTGTTGATATTGAACTTATATATCAATTATCATCCTGTTGAACATCAGCATAGGGGACTATCCAACCAGTAGGGGAGACTGGGGTAAGATGAGCCATTTTTCATATTTAGGATCACTACATCAAGGCAATCATAGTTTTGTCGCTAACTAATATATCTGCATATATTTCAGGATGTTGTGCATCTCTTCAAACAAACAGAATGAGTGTAAACATAACTGTTTCCATAATATAGCCTGTCCAAAAAAAGTGGTCTTGTGGCACAACTTACCCCGTGTATGGGGTAAGTTGAGCATAGGAGCGGGGTAAGTTGAGCCGTATCCCTACTCACCCCCCACCTTCCTCCCCACCTCCATCCCACCCCTCCCTCACCTTCTCCCTCCCTAAATAACAGTCACTTCTTCACATTCATGTGTATTTTTATTTATTAAACACAATCCAACAGGTACAATAAACAGCTGTTTTAACAGGCCTTAAAGTGCGCTTTGGAAGAGAACATTAACTGCTGTGTTTCTGGAAAGAAAACACTAGAACACTAGTTTCTTGGTGTCCTTGCTGACAGTAAGGTCAGTTATGAACATATGAACGTAACATATTTGTGATGGCCACCATTGGCCACCACATAGCTCCGCCCCTGGCTTTCACTCAATATTCCACCTGTCGAGGCTGCAGGGGAACACAAATTGCTCAGACCTCCTTGCTGTACCACCAACTCTGTGAGGTCTGGGGAGTTTTAGAGATTTAATATTTAACCCTCATAAAGGCTTAAGTGGTCAAAACGGCCTGAGCGTCTGCGAATCTTTTTTCCGGGGTCCTGTGGTGCGCCAATGCCTCGCCCTCGGCTCCGCGGCAGCAGTTGTGGCCTCCAGCACTCCCCCATGCCCCCGGACCCCCCGGCCTCGGCCCTGAACGCACCGCAGAACGCAGGAGCCGGTGGTTCGACTTACCCCTACCGGCTCAACTTACCCCTGGCCAAATGGCTCAACTTACCCCAGAGCTACCATTTTGACTTTTTTAGTCCCCACAGCTAAAATGGTGCACTTTTATGCTAGGTTTATGACCTCATGTTGTAGCTCATAGATACCACAACTGATGTATAAAACAAATTTAAAATGATCTATTTTGGTTTTAACACAATACTCATGAAACTTATGAAAGACTAAATTCACTTTCAAGAGTAAAAAATGGTTTTTCGGAAATAAATGTCTAACCACTTTACCCATGTGGTTCTTACCTTCACAGACTCCATAAAATGATGCCTTCCTCCTAAATATTTGGTCATATGATCAATATTTTTTACCGTTTCCTAGCAACAGGGGGTGGCTCAACTTACCCTTTGGCTCAACTTACCCCAGTCTCCCCTACAACTACTATATTGACCAGTTAAACCTGAAAACTGACTCTTTAGGGTGTAAACTCTCTAGTTCAAGTTCAGGGATTAATGAATTAATAATTTCCTATTGTTATGAGTTGTTTTGGTAGTACTGGAGTTTTTCCCCACAAGAATCACCTTGCTCGTTAGGAGCAAGTGGATGCACCTGTGGTGTCCACTCCCAGCTGAAGGTCTGATTAATCAGCGGGGCTGGGCGGATATATAAGGAGCAGTTGCTGCTCAGTTCAGAGGGGTTGTGAGTGTGTGTGAGAGTCAACACCCTCAGTTGGCTCTCTTGGTATTTAGTGAGGATAAACTGACTTTGTGTGCTGTGTGGGGTTTTGTGTTTTGGCCTTCCCCTGGTCCACTGATTTCCACTCTTTTACTGTTTTTTTTTTTTGTTGTTGTTGTTCTATCATTTTGATAGATTTAGTGGGTGGCAGGAAGAAGTAAAATTCCCCTGCCACCTTTTACAACCCAAGACCCAGTTTTGTTTTTCATGCAGTTTATGTTAGTTTCCCCTTTAGCAACCTTTGTTTCTCCAGTTTGTGTTCTACTTGGGAGGGGAAACGTAACACTATCAAGGAAAGAAAAATCACTGACCTCAATTTATCTTGATGACTAAAACAGCTTTAAGTGTGTGTGTGTGTGTGTGTGTGAACTCACTCTCCACTGTTTGCATCAGTGAGAGCAATGTCAGCACTCAGGCTGTCTGCTGTGGCTCCTGCCGGCTGTGTGTTCGGTGTCTGCAGATCTCTGTCCACACTCTCTAGAAAGGAATCCCACTCACTCTGAACACACACACACACACACATTGAAATATTTTAGTTATAATTCATCTATCTACCATGACTTCATAACCAAGCATAGATATGGATCCTGAGGCTCCAACAGTTGAGAACCACAGTTTTAGACCATGCAACATAACAGAAATGATGAGACAGTCTTATTATTTTTATTTTTTTTTTTTACATGTACACACCTCCAGCTGCAGGAACTCCTCCACCTGCTCTCTGACTGCGGCGAGGCTGGAAAACACAATGGAGAGGTGTCGATGTCTAGCTATCAGTTACAACTAATGACACAGTGAGAGCAACGGGAATTTTTCACATTAAATACTCAGGGAAACAATGTGAATTGTTCTGCTTGGATCCCAGGAATCCTGCAGGGTGGGGAACACAAATCAACGTCCTTAACAACTGCCGTTATCAGCTCCTTCATATTCAATATAACTTGTTTGGCAGCCCAAATCATCATGCCCATAATTAAAAAAAAAAACACATCTCTTCAAAACAGGCTGCTTGGTGCTTATTAACATGCCATCTATACATGACAAAGACACAACCTGTTTCATAGACGTGTTATTGCATGAAACACACACAATTATGGAGCCATGTGATGATTCATAGCCAATAGAAAGGATTCAGCATGCAGGCTTTCTCATGAGTACTTTGGTCTTTGTGCTTTGGTGTGTGTGTGTGTGTGTGGGTGTGGGATGGATAGATAGATAGATAGATAGATAGATATACTTTATTGATACTTTATTGATCCCAACCAGGGATGGGTGTGTGTGGGAGTAGTGGGGATTTACAGCCGTACTTACTGGTATGACTTCTGCCAAATGGCCTCTGCTTCATTCCTCTTCTTCACTCCAAGGCTGTCAAACATGACATCCCGTTAAGATTTTCAAACTGGTTTGAAGCAACAATCAGCTCGTATAAAATCCTCATGTAAATGAATGACAACAGGCAGGCAGCAGTGCTTTCCACAGAGAGTAGCAGCCAATCACTGATATTGAGTCAATGAGCAGTCTATTCCTGCCAAACACATTCTAAAAGAGTACCTCTCAGTATTCAGTGATTTGTCCTTTTCAAGGCTGAAAATCCTCTGAAACAGCACACAGACTATCATGATACAGTAAAAATGTTTCTCTGAAGGCTTTGGCCCTAATCTTGGTGGAAAGCCCTCTGAAACAGCTCTGTCAGACAAGCTGGCAAACAATCAGTCTGTAATATTGTGTAAAAGTCAGCAAACCCCAGCTTGCGGAGAGACCCTCACCTCTGGTAGAAGTTGGCCCCTGCAGTCATCAGCCCAAATAAAGTGGTGATTTTATTGGGGACAAAATCTTGCAGGGAGGCTGGTGAGAACAAAGAGCCACAGTCAGTCCTGGATCAGCTTTGTGCAATGCTGTCATTGTGCTGGCAAAGGGTGTGACACGGATTAAATTATAAGGCCTTGCTCAACTTCAAAATGCCACTGGATTTTTAATCTGCCGCCTTGATCACACTGACCTGCCTTAACAATGCACAATAAGCATACATACTATATAGCTTGTTTATAAAATAGAATTAAGTTATACCTAGATAATAAACTAATTGGTGATCACCCAAGCACTAACAACCATGGTGAGCAGAACTAAAACAAGTGCAGCTGCAACTTAGTAGGATGTTCACGTGTTTCCACTGGGTCTGCCGTCCTGTCCCGTATGAAACCCAACGCCAAACTTCATTCAAAACTCTTGCAGCTTTATGTTTGCCTTGCTTATTGCCCGAAAGACATGCCTGATAAAACAAGTGTTAAGATCTCAGCTGAATTACTGGGATCCCCTCTCTTATGCGGCATACATATAATCCACCAAGCACCCCGGATTCCCGGATTATTTGCTGGCCATAGACAATCGGTCCTCCTGTTCGCTCTCTCGTTTTCTGTCAAAGTACACCGCGGAGGACGATAACAAGCATTGTGAACATCTTTACATAATACATCTTTAAATAATAGCCCAAATGGATCTTTAGTGGATTATCTATAGGCCGAATACACGAGAAGATCGGTTTGATTGATTCAAACGGCTTGATGTTTTAAGAAATCAGTAATTTTGCTTACAATAGCTCTCAATCTAAATTTGCTATTTTTTAAACGGCGTTTCGTACCAGAAACACACCGGGACTGTACAAACCAAAGCAGCCTTACCTTGTGCCTCCTGTTGGGCCGTCTGCAGCAGGAGCCTGCCTAGGTTAACGAACAGAGTCAGGGCGCCTGTGAGGGTCTCCTCTGACACAGTCACATCCTCCGCCATGCTTCCTCACCTCACGCTCGGCGACAGACTGACAGGGCAAATCGTGCGCCGTGCATGAACCTGACCGGATGGAGACCACGTGACAAAATCACATGGGGTCAAACTGGGTTAAAACCTGTCTAGGGACAGAGCCGTGAAGGCAACATCTAGTGGTCATTAAAAAGACTGACAAGGAGAAGGGTTTGATTTACTGAGCAGCAACTCTCCTTGAAAATATTTTTTTTTTCACTTATTCTGAAGCTGTTTCCATTCCCGCGCTTTTTTTTGGCATGATGTGTATGCATATTTTTTTCGCCTCATCAGAAAACTGACATATTAAATCAGTAATCTGGAGTTTGTCTTAAACTTCCTAGACAGACAAGGACACATGCACATTTAAGGTAGTAGCCTAAATGCGCCACTAGGTGTCAGTGTTGCGCAGTCTGTCCCCCTTAGATTTTCTTCAGTCATTGCCGATTGTCCCATTACTTATTTTCATTTTGCTTTGGGTGTAATGAAGATTATTTGTGTTTAAGTTGGTTGTTGTTTGCTTAGTTTTTGCATGCACTGTGTTGAACTGTAGTGTGTTTTGGCTGCAGTTTTCTGTGGTGCTTCATGGCCACAGCTGTCAGTCACCTGAGCACACATCAGCACTGGGCCTGAAACATGGAGTAAGACTGGGAGACAGAGGAAGGCAAATTGTGTGTGTGTGTGTGTGTGGTTATTGAAGGCAGTGTGCCAGGTTGAGATGCTGTTGGATTTGTTTCCTCTTTGTTTTAGTGCCTGTAATTCTATGGCTTATAATAAACTGGGGGAAATTTCGTCAAGTGTGTTTGTAATGGTAATGGCAATCATTTTTGGCTCCACTAGAGAGATTTTACACAAAATTTCACTCTAACACTTTTATTAGCAACCTTAATCTGATTTTAATCTGCGATTTTAACAGCACAACTCATAAGATTTCACCCAATGATTGTATAAAAAAATAAAAGGAAACAGCAAAGCAGCAAAGGCCACTGGGTGCTGTTTTAAAACCTAAGTGTGGCCCCACAGAGGTTTGTCAAATTCTTTATCTATTATTTGATTCAGTCAATAAACTGACTGAGATCATGATATGAATATTCGCCAGTCTAAATAATCTTAAAGCTGCTTCCCAGTCATTTGGCTGTCAGCAGTCAGTTACGATGGGCCTCATTTGCCCAGATTGTATATTTATCCCTGTATTTCCTTCACTCCAACATTTACACAAATAATCTCAGGTTGTAGCATGAACTACAACTATATTATGTTAACAGGTTAACTTTAGAGCATTTTAAACAACAAACATTCATCCTGATTACAAATATTAATGATCTCTCATATTTATAGGCAAACAACCATTATCAGAGTAATATTCACCACTGAGCAACCCAGCACCTCCTCCATTGTGTGTTGATGGCCCACATGGTGGCGCTGTAGCCTAGTCCAAACCAACTTTTAGAATAGCCACTGTGTATCACACAGGCCTTAAGAATAAGCAGCAGCATAAAGAAAAAACAGTGATGGTCAGCTGATGTGAAACAAGAAAGCTTTATTTCTGTTTGTGAAAGAGGTTGTTTGACATTAGGGGCAGAGGGCTTCTCTTTACTGGGTGATAGATGTAGATTATCTGACCATTCCTACCAGTGTTAGAGAGGATTCACATTACAGGCTGCTAGAAGGATAGTACAAGTGTATGACCTTCTGTGAAGTATAATTTTAACAGAAGGCAAAGATCCCTATGTGCACAGTTCCACTGAGGAACAGGACCATCAGCCACAGAGCCAGGCAGCTTTAATGCCACTCCAGTGGAGGACAGACTGTTTGTTGTGTGAGCCAGATGAAACTGAGAATGAGGCTCATGTTTGGTTTTCCTGTCCTTCCTACAAGAACATAAGGGAGGTATTTTTTTTAGTAAAATGCTGACTTGTTTTGGCTGGGTGATTACAGAAAACTTGAGTTGTGCCTCAGGAAGGGAAGCTTTCTTGGAGCAGATTTTATTTGCTAAACTTGGGCAAGGAGGCAGAGTATTTGTTTAAGATCAAGCTGTATAACAATTTGTAAAATTGTAATGAAACGAAAGGTTTGAACAATGAAAATTTTCTTGTGGCGTCTTGTAAACCCATGAGGGTTGTGCACTTTGTGTGCATGATACACAATTAAAAAAAAAAAATCTACCATGGTCTTGATTGTATTTCTTTCATCATTTTCTGGCAACTGCAATCACTTATTATGGCCTAAAATGAAAACACAACTGAGATTTCTCTATCTGGAGCTGTGTGGTTTCATATCTCTTTAGTATTAGATGTCCATCATTCGGTTTGGGCTGGAGAGGAAACGTGATCTGGATTTGTTTTTATTAGAGCTAAGTGGATGTTCCCCTCACTTTCCTCCACCTGCACATTGTTGTGGTCAGTCCAGCCACTGCGCGTTAAGCCACTGTCAGTGATCCAGTGATCTGGGCCTCTTTTATCATTCATATTTATTTTTTCATGACAGAATCGGTCACTGTTCACCACAGGGTTAACAGTAACATGTTATAAAAACTTCTGTTTTGGGAAAAGATTAGCAGAAACATGAAGTTTATACATTTTGTAGATGATATGCTTAATATGTAAATCCACGTGCATGGTCCTTTAAGCAGCTACGGTGGGTTTTGAAGACAAGAAATCTCAGCACCTGGTGGATGATTGCTGAGTCATTCATCAAGAACTGTACAAACTGCTGCAGATACTGTGTATTATGGCCATTTTGTGCTAAGGGGTAGCAAAAAGCTTAATTACGGCCCCTTTAAAGCTGTTACAGTTGTGGTACATAGGATTTAGCCAAAATATGTTTAGATGTAAATAAGTAGAAACAACACAGTCCTTTAAAATTGTCAACCACTTTTATTCACTGCTGAACATTCCCATTCAATAAAAATTCCCTCTTGCTTCAAGTTTGAAACTTTCAGTTGGGATGTCCACCCACTGTTTAAAAGCCAACCCCAGCACTTAAAAATGACTGGCTCACCCAGGAAGAAAAGGAAATGACAGACAACCAGTCAGCACAATCATAGATATGTGTAAGTAAGGTGATAAAAAGCTAACAACGGTCCGACCCCGACTGTTGTCCTGCCAGAAATGATGTTGTAATAAAGACTTGCCATTGAAGAGCACAATTTGTCTTTTACCGGGGGGGAGGGCGTCCTTAATTTACAGGCTGAACTGGTTCACTGGACATTCTGTTTGGACTACTGCAGCACTGACTTTCAAAGGCCTCAGAATCACACCATTCACAGTTAAAAAATAGGCAGCTAAAATTTGTTCAAAAGAATGAATACTTCGCAGGCCATTCCAGCTAAATGTTAGCTCCACTAACCAAGTGGCTGGCCTGGGGCTGTCTTGATTTTGTGCTTATAGCCAGCTTGATGAGTCTTTAACAAACCAATAGTCACTTTGACATACACAACAGTACTTCTTCAACATCTGATACATAAGTCTCTGTTCATGTGCATGTAAACATCATATCCCTCTTACAACAATCCAGAAACTCATATCCTTCATGAGATAAATCGAAATAAATACGCACAGGGGTATGACAATACATACAGACTGTATTTTGTGATTAAGACCTTTGGAAGGATATGAGCTCCTGAATAAATTATTCCAAGGTGTGTTCAAATAGGGCTCAGACAAATTAATAAAAAGAGATCCACAAGATAATGTGAAAATCCAAAGAAAGGAAATGGAAAAGTCAAAGATGCTATTCCAAGCCAAAGGAATGATACCAGTGGGAAATGCAGTGTATTTTCCCCCAGCCATAAGGAATCCTGTACACACCCAAACAGATGTCAGAGAGGCAGCCAGACAGTCATGAGCCGCAGTTATACTTCTAATGTGCAGCAATCCCATTCTTCAAAACTCCATAGTGACAAGAAAACTAGCAGCGACTTTAAATCTCTCCTTTGCCAACTATGTGACTAGAGCCTGGTCAAAAGAAACAACCGAATTTTAAAAAGGCATGGTATCCCTCTGTGATTCTGAGAGGAGGACTACAGAGATCACCAATCTGCATGCATTTACTCTCTAACTCAGATCAACAAGAGGAAAAACTCAGCGCAGCTCCAATTCTCCAAAAGTGAAAAACCTTAATAATAATCGAATAAATTAATAATCTTAAGTCTTGATATGGTTCAAGTGCTGCCACCATCGTCCTTAGCATGTAGGACAGAGGCGACTTAAACCACATGTATTCTCTATAGAGCAGATAGTCTGATTAGATTGGAACACCTTGTTGCCTGAATTTGCATAGAAATGAGGAACCGATTGTCTTTAAACTACTACAGTGTTCATGGATTTCTCTGACATCACTTGTATTTTGGGCACCATATTTGGGACAAACACTAGGCTAGATGGTGATGGCAAACCACAACAAAATCATGTACCCCACTGTCGGTGAGAAACATCCAGAAATGGCTAAGCTTTCTGAAGAAAATTCGACAATGCTGTGTTTGCTGAATTGTTTATAGGTGGTTGCTGTTGGCAAAACCTGTGCTGAACATGATGCTGATGACTTCCAAGCAGTATAACTTAAAAAGTAAACAACTGCTTGTAACATGATATAGTTAGATTCAGCAGAAGACGCTGAACAGTTTGCTATGTAACATGTGTGGCTGATTCAAACTGTGGGAATGAACACAAAAAGAGACGTTTAAAGCTAGTGTCCACTGGAAAAGCCTGTCATGGTCATGGTGAAGCCATATTTTTGAGGCTCGTAGTGTAAAAACTAAAAGTGACACTGCTTCGACCCTGACATTGTTACATTCAGCAGAAGATGCGTTACATTTTGATGTATATGTACATGAACATATACATTATATTCCATGGCATGGCACTCCAAAAATGGTTTACACTCAGTGATGTCATGCCAAATCCATGAATAACCCTGTTGATGCTTTAAAAGAGTTCACATTACTACCACTTGTGTGTTCTGTGAACACAAGTAGTCATGGAAATATTTGATAATGCATAAATTAGGTTAATTGATGCGCCTTTTCTTCACAGATGAGGATGGAGGAAACAAACAGGAGGGATTAGACTTAAGTTAGCTGGCCCGGCAATGTAAACAAGGCAGCCACTGTAGCTTCAGGTCAAATCAAGGATTTCAAGAGTAATCCCTACGAGGCTACAGAAAATCCAAACTGTTTTTTCTCTTCTTTTATGTGGAACAAAGCCCAGTTTTTTGTTTTGCTGAGGATTGTCCAGTATGTAAACTGACAAGGAGCTGTCAGTGTGGAGGCTCTGGACTGAATGATGCTTCTCTAACATCTGTGTCCGTTCTCTTGCTAACCGAGTTCAGCAGCCCGGCTGTTTATACCAACCCATTACTGGTCAGGTTAAAACTGAGTGGGTTAATGCCCACTGAGAGGAGTGACACTCCCCTCACATCAACAAATAATATAAAAAAAAAATCCATTATATGTTCAAGTATCCCAAGTGGAATAGAATAGCCCTGAAAGTTTTGTTTCATATCATTAAAATCCCTGTTCTCCTTCTCTGCTAATAGACTGGACTCTGTGTGTGTGTGTGTGTGTGCATGTGTGTATGTGTGTGAGTGTGTGTATATAAGGGTGGAGGTGGTGGTGGTTAAAAGAAGCCAATCAAGTTTAAAGTGCCAATTACATTCATGAATGTTAAATAAAACATTTTAGACACCAGAGAGTACCACCAGAACGTGTCGGTGGCTGAGGGGCTGTGAAGAGCCTCTTGATAAATTAATATCTGTGTACAATTTTCTTTACATGTTAATGGGGAAAGTTGAAATGAAACATGTGTAAAAAGCTCAGATTCTAGGATTTAGGCGTGACTAAGAGATGGACTTTGTGCTTTGTGTGTTGGGCATGATGGCCTGAAGGCCTATGAGCAGAGAAAGAGGGGGTGGGGGTGGAGACAGCATCCCTTCTGCATCCCAAACCAATATACACAACACTCAGTTTTCCTGTCAGCTGGAGTCTGGACTTTTACACTAGCTGTGCTGTCACGACAACCAAATTTCTGCAGTGCTTTGATGATCCTGTGAAATTAGTTCAGTCGAGACTTTTATAAACGTTCAGTATATTTACCAAATGTGATTTGTATGCTTAAATTCCATGTCAGCGTGCCACTAGTCAAACAGCTGAAACTATGGCAACAAGCATCCAACAGTCCACCAAGTGTTCAACTGGAACCCAGTCCACCTCAACGCAAATGCTTGACAAACCAGTGCCAAATATGGAACCATTACACTTACAGAGACGAGAGTCAAACTCCCAGCAAGGGTGGCAAATTAACACCTCCACCTGCCAAATGTGGGTAAATATGCAAAATAGTGGGCACATTTTGTTACTGCACCAGATACAGTGGTGAGCTAAAAGAAATAGGCAGCTGTTCTATGGCTAACCAGCATCAAAGGGCCTACTGAAGCCACAAAACAGCAATAAAAAAAAAAGCAAAAAATGCCTAAAAAACAGATTATTTAATGAAAGGTGGCAAAAAGATGAGGGGAAAAGAACATAACATGAAGACGTAATGTTCACTTGGCTGAACTGATGTCTCAGACAAGGGGTAGTTCATTTGCCACGAGGGCAAAACACTGGGAGCAACTGACCCTTGGACAAAAATGCACAAAAAATAATAATTCTTGTGTTTAAATGAGGCTGCGTCCAAACACCTTTTACAGGACCTGGATTTAGGATCGTCCAACGGGGAAAAAAAAACGCATGTTGTAAGTGGTAGACAATCCAAGTGGCTGACAGGTGAACCAAAGAGTTAACCTGCAACCCTGCATTCAATCGCCATAAAAAACCTTGTGCGTAAGTTACTGAAAAGCTGCGCAGGTTAAATGTGGCAACACAAGTATCTTTGGGGATCTAAGTGGTTGTTCTAGTAGTGGTATTTAACTTTTTAAACACTAAATTTTGATACCAAAAAGCAGTGGTATCCAAGTCAACAATCTGGTTTTGTGACAACACGAACCTGCGCTGCATATCAAATCACAGAGCTGGTGTAACTCTCCCAACTTCAGCAGTAACAGGATGACAGAGTGATGTAGCTACTGGGGCCAGATCTGAGAGGATGAAGAGGGTCAACAGGCTCAACCTCATCATGGCCTGTGCCAAGCCAAATTAATAATACCGTCAATCTCTTAAACGAAACAACTATTAGAACTGATCTTTTCAATTTAACCCAAGAACATTTCCTCTCACCTCTGCCCTCATGCACAGCAGGGGCCCCGACTGCCTTGTTGGGCCAAAAGCATCAGCAGCATTAGAATGAGCTTTCTCCATGTACAGATGACAAAAATAATGAAAGAAGCCCAGATGATCTAATATGCCACGATGCTTTTGGAGAAGTCAGTCAAGGTTGGTTTGGGATGTAGAAGTTGATGGTCCCTTGGTTCTGCCCAGTGTAGAAGCTCCATTAAGACTTTATTAGACAGACTTCTGTCCTGCAAAGAAGTGTGTTAGGACTTCTTTGGACAGTGCGAGGACGAGTCTGTATTGAGGACCTCAATCATTGTTCTGGTGGAAGGGAAGGTCTCTGCTACTGACGGAAGAGTCTGGTACCAACTTGGTAAACTGGGGAGGAGAAGAAATGTCCCAGATCAACACAGGTTCAACCCCAAGACCACATTTACTATGCAGTGTAAAGAGCGTTTTAGATGGGGACCAAAAATGCCTGTCCTGAACGACTTTTCAGTGAGAGGCGAGTGAATAACCAACGTGGAGAGAGTGATGTGGGAGGGGAGAGCGGGACATGAAACAATCAGTGGACACTACGCTGCCTGACAAATGAACTGAGAGTTTTCTTTTTGTTGTTACTGGTCTTTCAAAATGGAGAAGTTAAATCTTGCTGGGCAAGACAAGCTATTGTTGTTCCCCACCTAAAAAGCCTTTCAGCCCATACATGTTGATTTTCTCACCTCTTGAGGTTCATCCAGCTCTTTGCTGTTTTACTGAAGCTGTCGGGACTGGGCGTAGTCATGGCCTCAAAGTCCACCAGCTGAATCCAGACCAAACAAATACAAATGTTAACAACACACAGAGCGGCTTTTCACTGCCTGAGAATCTCAATATGCCTGCTGAGACTACATACAGCAAACAGGATATGAATTAATGCACACCAGGGAATGACAATGTTGAACAAGTTTGTGCTGATACAGAATATTTTCAAGACTTGACTGTTAATCTGCCAAAAAATGACAACTATATCAATGTTTCTCAACCATTTTGCTCGCTGCAGGGAAAACTGTATTTAGGCCAAGGGAGACCAAATCTCTCCACTGAACCCTATAGCAATAGCAACATTCATGCATATAACACATTGGATAAAATCAAAATGTCAGACTACTGTACATTCACAAGTGTTATTACCAATGTCCTGGGGCCCTGTGTGGGTACAATGACGTTACCTTTCCTTTAGGGATCCTGCCGATGACCTCCTTCCCACTGGCCATCAGAGCTCCCATCACTACTGAGTAGGCCACCACACTGCAGAGAAATAATATGGAGGGGAGGGCAAACTGCAGATCAGGAAGACTCTCTCTCATAGTTATATATAGGGTTCCTCAGGTACTTTGATGAATGTGTCAACTGTTATATATGTGAAATCAATCATTATCAGCTAAATACACGTTTAGATTTGGTTAATCAGTGGCATAGTTTGAGTGGAGATGTGTTTGTGTCTCTTCACTGAACACAGAACAACAAGGACTGGCAGTTATCATCCTCTTTAAACCTGCCTGAGAAGTTACCAGCAACACTGTGATTCAGTTTCAGGCAGTGTTAGCATACACAATGTCTACAGCGGTTTCCACTGATAACCTACCTGGATCCTCTAGAAAGAGGCATGAGGTTACAGAAGTAGTAAACCAGGGAGAGGATCAGGTTACACACAGCATCTGCATCCTGAGAGGAAAAAAACATGATTACACAGTCAACTGGAAAATCACAAACTAGCCCGGAGCAAAACCTCCTACACACTTTTGACAGTCTTTTGGTGTATTTTCTTGTTTTTCTATTGATAGAGGCAGAGAGATAGCAGAGGGGGGCTGCAGAAAGAAAGAAGTGATAGCAGAAGACACAAAGCCAGGATTTAAACCCCAAAGGTGCTGGATTTGAAAGTATGCTGCTCCTGAAACAGCCTGATTTTTGCATATAATCCTTAGCTGCATTCAGTCTGCATTCAGCGTTTTATGAGGCTGACACTGTAGATGGCTAATCTGCTCTTATGTGATTGTTACTGCTTTAGCAGTGTAAGGAATGTCTTGCCAAAGTCATGTGAATAAAGCACATCAGTCTTACCCCTAGTTCAGTGGACAGCATCAGGGCCTTTCCTTTGGCGGTGAGGTCTTTATAGATGGACTCGATCTCTGACTGGTACTGCTGGGTCCGCTCCTCTGTGGTCTGGGTCTCTACTGAGAACAGCATGTTCCCCACCCTTGTACACAAAAACAGCAAGCAGGAATTAAACTGAAAGAAGAAGTTACTTTGCCCACCTCCCTCAGTGTGGTGCTTTACAGGACCGTCACTTAAAGTCAAAATCTAAGTATTATTATTAAATCTAAGCTATTTTTGACAGATTAGAATAGATGCCATGGTATGATGCTGCGTATATTAGCTGCACAAGCAGGGTACACAGTTATGATACTGACAGTATATGCTTGCTGGTAAAACAATATATTAACAAGGAAAGAAGAAGAAATACTACTGCTCTTGTGGACAGTTCCCAGATGCCACATGTACAAAGGGATAAATGATTGTGATACAAGTGGAATTCTGCTTGTTGCTTGAGATAAAGCTTTAAAGGGAAAAACTTATTGTTGTTGTGGCATGGTAGCCTATATTTAATATGTTTGTTGTGGCAGGACAAATGATTGTGATATATACATTTGGTGCCCTCTGATTTTCCAAAAATCGTCCCTGGCATGAACTATTTGAGTATCCCTGCTATACAGGCAAACTCCTGCAAGTCGTGCATCCTGATTTAGGGTTTGTTCCTGTGTGTTCATGACTGAACTGACACCTGAGCACGTTTGCCTTGAGTGTCTTGTGTTTTAGACCGCACCTATCTCCTGTGATGGTGATGGTGAAGCCATCATACTCTTTCCCAGGATCCTTCATGCTGGGCACCTTGGAGTTGACCGTGAAGCCATCCCTGGTTTTACTGTTGAACTGCTTCAAGAAACAAAACATACACAAACCACCATCCTGGGTTTTCACTGCTGAACTTCTATGAGAGACAGAGCGAGCAAAAATCTACTTCACGACAGATTAGCACTATAAACCAACCAGTCATGGATTAAATTTAACTGTGACCTGAGGAGATTCATTTAGTAAATGCAAGTGTGCCAAAGTCATCACCCCTCTTCCTTACTGCTTTTCACTTTCTTCCTCCTTACCTTCATTATAGGAAGCAGATCTTCCACTTTATTTACATTTTCTAGAGCCTGTCGGACCTCCAGCAGGCCCCTGGGGTTGTAGGCCCTGAGAGAGAAGAGGTTAGTTGGTACAGAAATCGTAAATATCCAAGACAGTCAACATGGTTTACTGGATGTTGCTGTTATGAATTCAATAAAAAACAAATGACAAAAACAAACCAAAAACACCTATGGATAGACAATTGCAGGTAATAGTGGTTACTGTTACTAGATTTTTTTAACAATGATATATTTTGTGAAACTGTATTCAAATACAAAAATGAGCATAGTTCGAGAATCAAAGCTAAGTAATGTAACACAGGCAGCTGGTCCGACTCACCCGTGGTACACCAGTATTCTGTCTTTGATGAAGTCCAGGATGTTGTCAAAGTAGGCCAGGTATCTGATGTTGATGATCTGTCCCCTGAACAAAGACAAAAAGGTTGCAAAATACTGGCATTTTTTTTTTTTTTTAAAAATCACTGAGCAAGCTGAGACTGTTTGACCAAGGTAAGGTGAAAGTCAGAGGACAAGCCTAAGTGAGTTAAGCAGATCACACATAGGACACGTATTAAAATGAAAACATTTTCACAGTGAACCTTTGTTATAAGCCACGTGAAATTTTTATCCTCCAGTCTCAGAAAGTATTTGATATTGTACTGGGAGAGCCAGCCTGTTACCTGATGAGGTTGATGTGATTGTTGAAGCCACGACTGAGACTCCTGGCGGGCATTTGATCTAACCACAGAACTGGCTGGTCTGGATCTGCGATCCTGCCAGCACAAGAGAAAAGTTGTTAGTCTACCAGGGATGTAACCTAAGATGCCTCGTCTGGGATAACACCTGCATTCTCTTTTCTTTGGTCTAAACCACAATAGAAAAGTTTACTTGAGGCTTGTTTAAGAGATAAGAGATTAGATAAGATATGCCTTTATTTATCCCACAGTGGGGAAATTCCCAGTGTTGAAACAGCAGTACATGCATATTATGTTCATGTTCACTCAGTTCAATTATAAGCATATCAGGACGTGTAATAGAGATTTTGGTGTTGGAATCAAGACTGATCCTATTCTAGTCCCTGTGACTTTAGCTGAACATGATGTCTGTGCTGAGATTTGATGTAACTGACTTTTCTCTTCATCTCTCTGGTGTTCGTAACACACCAGTGTTTGACCCAATTACCGCAGTTTGCAATAAACTGTTTTGCAAATCATGTGGGGATCCTAAGATTTCCCAACACACAATCAAAATCTTGATTCCCTTGATTTTTAAATATTATTTTTGAATATGATTTTGCCACAAAACAGCTTGCTTCTGGGCATGTCAGCAAGGATGTGATGTCAGGACAGTGCAATAAGACTGCGGAAACTTGAGGAAAATATACCTGCTTGCTGACTGTAATCAAGGCTTTCTTCTACTGGCTAGATATGTACCACAAGCATCCACACCCTCCTTTACTTTCCTGTAGGCTGCATTTCAATTTTCAATCTGTATATATGCAATATCGATAATTATTAACCTTTTACCAAAAAAGAGATTTTTGCACTTTAGCAGCCACAGCAGCTGAATGAAAATGATTAGGGAGGGAAAAATATCATGATTTCATAAAAAGGCAGTTTGTTGTTTCGCAGCAAATATCACTTGCATTTGCTTAAAGTTGCCTCACAAGCTATCCCAGCATTCTCTGCACAGTGTTTGATCACTCCAAATAGAAAACAAATTGAAGGTGAATCAGCTGCTCACCAGATTGAGCCCTTTGTGGCTACACCGTCAGTCTCACATGCACAATGTTGTCCTGCAAGCGCGATGCTGACATCACACTAGACACAGTGTCCCTCCCAATTATGGAATGAGTCAGTATTTTACAGGATGGCTGGCAACCCTGGATTTGCTTGATATAAATTTTATCCCCAGAATTTATAATTATTTTTATGGTACTCTGCACACAATGCCCAGATTCAATGGTGGGCGGGGTACCCACCACTGTTGAATATGAACACAAGTCCAGGATCTGTTATATTCGGCTTTTCTAGCACGAGGAACTATCGGTGTCAACATCTAACCTTCCATACATCCATAAAACTAAAATTTTACAATGGTTTACTGTGGCTGGTGTGTGTGACAGTGTGTGAAGTGCACAGAGACCGCATTGTAAGGGGTGTCTTGCTGCGATTGTTTGGTGTAACACAACTTCCAGCCTGAATGAACCCAGCTGAAGGACTAAACATAACTCAGCCGCTCTCAACAGGCTTTATATCAACACACCCTTATTTGGTACAAGAATTTCACACAACATGACAATCTTTTTTTTTTTTTTTTCCATTTAGTGAAACCCACCTCCTCCATTTCACAGCTATGTCAAACATGTCTCTCCACTGCATCTGCCTGGTCTTGCCGTTGACTCGCACCTTGGAGTTGCTCCATGTCCTGTGCATGGCCTGCATGACCTCAAGGGTGGCTAAGCCCATGGCTGGAGAGGACAGGGCTTTATTAGTGGCCAATTTACAAGAGAAATCCTGGCGTTTTAATGCTTGTTATCCAAAAATAACCAGCAAATGACCAGAAAATGACATATTATTTAGTAAATTTCCAAGATGTATCATACAATTATTTAACTCTTTATAATTATTATCAATATATATTCAGAATTAAATTATAAGAAAGTGACCATAAAATTAAGGTAAAAAAAAATCAAAGAAAAAGAAAGTGAAAGAATGAAATAAAACCTTCCAAAATAACAGCCCACACATGGGCTCCTGGGTAAGGCGTAAAATTAGATCATGCATGAACACCACAAGCAAGCAAGCGCAAGCACACACACACACACACACACACACACACACACACACACACACACACACACACACACACACACACACACACGCCTACCTCTGTGTATTCTTTTATTTGGCAAGAAGCCAGGTGTGTTGTATTGCATTAGTGCCCCCAGATGGTCCGCAGTGCAGATCAACTTCTGGACCTCACTGCTGTAGCTGTCGAAGTTCTGTGGGAGCACATCCCTGCCAAACACACACACAGAGGAAGGTAAAAGCACCTTTCAGAAGGCGTTAAGTTTGTTATGGACTGTCAACTCGCTGTGGTCACTGTCACACTTCTGAAACTTCTGTTCAAAACTCAAGAAACAACTTAAAGGCTCTGTTTGAAATGGCTCACTTGTTCAGTTTTTGTCACGTAGTGAACTATATGGAGAATAAGGGGACGAAGTCTTGGACACTACATTACTAAAAAAAAAAACCTTTCTTCAAAAAAACACACCGTACATCCCTGTGTTGCACTTGGATTTGCCCAGCACCTCAGAAACAAAACAGTTTTTTGTATCTTTAATGTGCAGTGTAAATACAGGTGGTCATTATTACTATCCTGAACAACCTACTTGATATGTGGCTGCAGGCCTGGCTGTTCTTCATAGTCCTCGATTAGAAAAGGAAGGTTCTTGGCCCAGTGATTCTTGAAGTTGCCTGGTAAATCCTGGTCCACATTGTATTCTGCTACTGGGACGTCCAGGTGGGAGTGAAGGTAGCGAGAGTACTCTGGGCGAAAGACAGGGTGGGGCAAGGCAGGGGGAGCATGGATAAACACAAAGTAAGTTATAAAATGCACTGTTTGTTAATAGTCTCTTTTTGGAAAAGGAACTTAATTTTAAGCTGTTTTCATATAACAAAATAAGAACAATCAAAAAGTAGTCAAATCATTTAAGTCTACTTCCGACGTGGATATTTGCCTTTGAAGAGTTAATAATGCTCAATAAGAGCTCAACTGGTGCAGTCTGTTTGGGCAGGTGTGCAATCAGAAATCGCACCTGGTTACGGACCAAAACAACCAGACAGACCGTGTTGAGGAGGCAGTCTCGCTTGGTGTGAACGTGAACTGACCTAGATCTGGCCTGTTTTCTGCTGAAGAAGTTCCCATAGCTATGGACTCATTTAATAACAGAAACAAGCAGCTCAGTAAAATTAGCAGCTAGCAGCTTGGTATTTAGCCCAAACAAGCACTGCAATAATGAAGAAATGCCAAAGCTGTTGATGGCGCTCTGGGCCTTTGTTGGATACTGAATTGACCGATTATGTTTGAACAATAAAGTGAGACATATGAAAAAAAAAATCCAAAAGTAAACACTTCCTTTCTCTGCCTGTCAACCTGGTGATATTTGTCTCACCCTGACCAATCAGCTCCCACAAGGCTTTTGTTCAAACATTTTGGTTTGTTTGCATTCTTTGCTGTGTACATCCAAGGTGAGTCAAATGAACAATAAAGGAAAGTATCAACTATGCCACTGATTTAAACCACAGCAAACAACCACAGGTGTGACAACACCCTGACTACTTTAATAGCTTCAGTTACTTATAAAAAAAAAAAAAAAATAGTGTCTATACAACTAGACAGTCAGCTGTATAGAAACTAAAGATTTAAGGAAAGTCCCACCTCAAACCCACCACAGCTATCAACTCTCGTTTTGAGAAGAACTATTGTGATTAAATGCAGAACAAAACAAAGAAGGATTTCACTGAAAACAGCCATGCAGCCCTCCAAACTCACACCAGTGGTGGCAGAGGATGGAGGATCAGCACACTTACTAAAGAGGAAGCAGCTATCAGCAAGTGGTTTTAACAGACTGTATACATGCTCTATTACAGAGCCTGCACACGGCTGAAGAGGAACGATGGGAAGGTTCTGTGCAAAGGTTTATTGATGTTTTGTTTTTGTTTTTGTTTTGTTTTTTGTATTATATTTGGCCCATTTGTATAGTTTATAATATAAACGTATAATATAAATGTATAATTTTTTTAAATGACAATTACAAGACACAAACTTGAGTGCACACACACCATTTACTATCACACCTACAAGCTGCTTGTTTACACCTTCAAATGCACTACTGGACTACTCACATATATACCTCTGACACCCTGTGACATTATTTAAAAACCTCCACTGAAAAAATGCCAACGCTGTCTCTTAAAGCCTCTCAAAAGCAGAAGTCTTTCTTGAGAGTAAATTTAACCCTTCAAAAGCCTGAGCAAATTAAAGTGATAGCTTTAAAAAAATAAAAAAAAAGATGGAGCACACATGGTCATGGTCATGAGCACATTAGCAAGAAATGACCCAAAAATTTGCAAGAAATTAGTAAAAAATTACAAGAAAATTACAAAAAATGAACATAGGAAGAGTAATGAATTGTATTGTTGTTGTTAAATGGTTTAAAGCTTAATATTTTGATGCTGATGCTTATCAGTTAAACAAATTTGAATACCAATTAACATTCAACGGATAATACATTTGAATTTGCTTATATGGAATGTTTGTGTGTGAGATTGTGTGAGATTGTGTGAGATTGTGTGAGATTGTGTGTGTGTGTGTGTGTGTGTGTGTGTACCAACCTCTGAGGTATTTTACTTTGAGGTATTCAGAGCTGGCTTTCTGTCCCAGCAGAGGATCATTCAACATGACCTTGGTCTGAGCTTTGATGCCTTCATAGAACTGTCCCATGGCCACATGACTTAACCCCTTCATGTACTGACACACCTCGTTGTAAGGCTCCAGCTGCAGGCACCTCTGCAGCCACACAGGAAGAGGAGAAGAGGAGGAGTGATGTGAGGTATAATGGATGTGGTACAGTAGGGATTATATTCCATTATTTTACAGTAAAACTGACCAACTGTACACTGGCTGCCATTGGAAGGCCTTGGCCTCAAATTACTCTAAAGAGACGTTTTGATTCGATTCAACACAAGTATGTGTAGACATATTTTATAATCAAATATTAAAAACAAGAGGATGGGAGTAGGAGGAAAATAATCAACCTTGAAGTTGCCGATAGCCTCCTGCAGGGAGCCATGATGGTAGAGCATCATGCCTCGGAGCTGGAGAGACTGGATGTGGTTCTGGTTTAACATTAGAGCTTTCTGGAAACTCTCCATCGCTGCCTCAAAATCACCTAACTCTCTGAAAAAAGAGGAAGCAGAGAGACGGTTGACATGAGGGAAAGAGATAGGAAACAAAGCAAGAAAGAGGAAGAGAAAACAGAAGATGAAGATTGGAAGAGGACAGGGACACAAAGTATTAGCATTGCAGTGTAGCAATTTTCCTGGCTTTAAAAAAGATTTTTGGCAAATGAATATCTTCATCACCATCATGGGTTTCCATGAAGTTTTAGTGTCCTGTGGTCTAATGCTGTTTCAGAGACTTTTCAACTTCACAATAAAATTCTGGGAAAACATTTACAATTTTAAATTTGAAGCTGAAAATGGCTAATAATTTTCTCTTTTCACTGGTTTTGTGTTTAATTAACTTGTAAAGAAAGACAAAACACAAAGTTGTAGCATGTTGTCCTTCATCATCCATGGGGTTAAAAAGACACTAAATTCATAGTCAAGTCAACCTGAAGAAACAACACTGCAGCTGTACCTGTAAGCCTGTCCTAGGCTTTTATAGGCATCTATAAAGTCAGACTTCAACTTGAGAGCCTCTTTGAACGTGTCGATAGCTTCCTGAAGAGGGAAAGGGCAAGAGTGTTGAGGACTGCATGACAGAGCTGACAGACTAAAGCATGAAGAAAAATGAAGGATGGACTTAAAACTTAGCAGATGGCAAAGCGTTCTTTTACATTTTACGTTCTTTTGCATGGTTGTCCCTCATTCCCCTGTGAAAAGTCTCACTCAAAAATGTGTATAAAACCAAAGCAAACAACATAAACAGACCAAGAAAATTCATTTTCTGATTTCATAGTGATCGATCCTGTAAAACTAGTCACTCTGAGTCATGGAGATGGATTCATAGACTTCTGTCTGGCACAGATTCACCCAATTTTCACTGTGCAGTGAGAGCGGCTTCTGTACCTTCAACATTCCTCTGTGGAAGAAGGTGAGACCTTTATACAGCATAGCGATAGGCTGGTTCTTCTTGAGGTCCAAAGACTGCTGGAAGTCCTCCATAGCAGCCACATAGTCCTGATGGGGAGGCAGAGCACAGAGGCATCACACACACAATCTTTTTCTTATTCAAATTAGCACTACAGATGGGGGTCTGTTTCTTAGGGCCCACTCACATTGGCAAGCTTTTTCTGCGCTCAAGGACGTTTGCCCCTAAAATCCGGATTATTTGGCCAGTGTGATCGCTCCGTTCCGTGCTTGAATACAGTACACTTCCCCCGCTCTGGCACGGTTGGAAGGGGTGTGCTTCAGCACAGTATGGGCGCATACACGAGCACATGCACGGTCACGCACGCAGTGAGCAAACATGGATACAACGTAAATCATGCAACTTTCCTCCTGCCTCTGCAAAATTGTTTAATGCCCGCAGCGCGATTACCAGCAAATGGCCGCGTTGCGCAATCAATAATCAACTATGTTGTCTGTCATTGTCTGTTGTGCTGCTGCAACCGCATATAAACAAAAGTCGGTTTATAATGTAAGTACAGCAGTCTGTGTGCGCGGAGATCCGGCAGACCTGATGTTAGCTGGCACCGCCCGGGCACTGGCCACGGCACCCGGTCAGGCCTGGTCTGCCGGGTCTGACAGGTGTCGCTCCGGCTGTCAGCTGGACCCTTCTGATGGAGGAAGTTACCTCTGAAATTGCCAAGGTAAATAAACATCTCACGTCTGATTAAAAGGAACAGAAACTTACTACATCGATTTTATAATGTCGTCAGGCCATGCTTGTATCGTATTTCAACGTGATGACGTGCATACCGGGGGCAATCGAGCTTGGGCGCGTTTGGGCTTTAGGTAATGTGAGTGCAGGCCAGCCAGGGACTGGGGAGGGAGGAAATTTGGCTTTAGCACGATACAGGCCAAATGGACCTAATGTGAGTGCGACCTTACAGACTCTTAACTTGGATAGCAGCAACTGCTGGAATGGATCTAATCAGGACTTTTTTTTTCTTTTATACACAAAAGTTGACACAGGTAAGTCCAAGGATTTCTGAGGCTTTCTCTCTACCGATGCTTAAGTGAATAAGGTGGTTTCTTGTGTGCATGTAGATGTAATGTATGCCAGCGTATGTATTAGATGTAGAGTTTTGTACCATCAGAAACGTTAAATTTGATGTAGAAGTAGAGCTCTAGCAAAAAGAAATTAACTGATGGATAAGAATAAAATTTAAGACTGAAGGCCTAATATTCGTAAAATTGAATTTAAGACTTTGTAAGGACCTGACACATATTTGGGAGACAAACCTCTGATATGAAGAGCAGAGTTCCCCTGTGTCTGTAAAGACGAGCTGAAGGTTGCAGCTGGATGGCTTTTGTCAGGTCACCAAGAGCCTCACTGATACGACCCAGTGGAGACAGGATCTGAGCACACACACACACAGACACACACACACGCAAACTTATTTGTAACTATATTACATGTAGTCACACAGTGAACCACATAATTTAATCTCAAACCCCTAAATTCAATCAAGCCAAAACTTGGTACACACTATAATAGTCACCTGACAAGTACAGCAGATTAGGGTGACAGTAGATTTGGGGGACTAATGCCAATAACTTTAGATATGATCACATACCAAAAATGACAGAAGAAAAAAACGAACAAAATGTTTTTGTAATGTGAAACATGGGTCAACTGTAATAAACAGGCCAAACATTTAAAATCACTGGTATAGTCATTTAAGCCCACAGATGATGACGGCTGAGTGTTAGTGCTTCTTTAAAGAACGGTGCAGTGTGATATGTGTTTCTCACCTTCTGACAACTGTCAGAAGGTGAGAATGTTGGCCATACCTCAGTCAGTCAAACAACAACAGCCTTATTAAAGTCTAAAAAGAATAAAGCTGTGAAATCACGAGTTCTGAAACTTTTGTTGTCCCTGTCATTCACTGTTCACTTCCTGGTATGTAAATATTAGCCAAACCTTTGGCTTTTTGGCTGTAATTATGTTGTCTTCCTGGCTACATCACTTATTGAACCTTCTCTCAGGAAATACAGAGGCTTTGCAGTTGCATCACAACTGTGGGCACACTGAAGAATTGGCTTTGCATAAATAATGACTAAATACAACAACAGAGAAAGAAAAAATGAAGGTCCTCTGCTGGAGAAAGTACAGAGACCAAACTGTGCTGGATGGATGACTTTGGGCAGTGCAGAGTCATCATCACTTTTCACCTCTGCTCTCTGTTCGTACACTTCTGGCCAGTTGGGCTCCAGGGTGATGACTCGGCTGAGTTCGTACAGTGCCAAGTCAGCATTCTTTATATCCTGGCATGGAGAGACAAGAGCGAGAGGAAATTGACTTCTGCGGCTATAAAACTTAATATATGGCAGAGAAAACAAGGAACATAGCTATAAGCAACCAAAAACATGCCAACTGCTGATCAATTTCTCTTGTGAACACAGAAGCATAATAACAGGCTGGGCAGACTGCATCTGTATTCATGAGGTGTCACAATGAAACACAGTCTTAACCAGAGACTGCCGCTGTCACCAGAGTCAATAGGCTTCTCATTTGTAGGTAATAAAAACGTTGATTTGCAAAATGCATTAAGAAAGCCAACAAATCTTAAGATTTGCTATGCTACCTAAAATCAGTCTGCAGGTTTCAGAAAGTTAAATTTAGCTTTTAAAGACCCACTCCAGATGTATTCTGAATCCTTAGAAAAATTCTGTGGTTATTAAATAATTCTTTTATATGTTTATTCTGGCCAAAAAAATTGATTAACTACGGTACTTAAAATGGTTATCGATATGCAAATTTGCAATGCCCCCCAGAGATACCACCACTCCCCTGATTCCTTCCCCAGGAAAACTAGGAAAACAAGCTACTAAACACTGCGCCTCATCCTACGATGGCAAAAGACAGCACTGGAGAAGTGCAGCTCAACATGTTTGAGCCTCAGTCAGACTCTAACTCTGAATAACAGCCTGATGAGCATTAAAATCAGAGACTTGATGATGAATCTGAATGGTGAGTGTATTTCTCACTTTGTTTATATCACTGTCAGCCTGCAACTGTCAAGTGCACTACAACATTAGCTAGCGATGTGCAGCGCAAAGTTAGCTATAGCTACAGTAACTGAACACATTAGCATAGTCTAGTTTGTGTTGGTAATAGCTTTGATTTTATTATTATAGGATTTGAGGGGGTGTGAACTGTTAATCCAGAGCCAACGCATAGCGCAGGGTTTATGAATGGACACAAAAACGTGCAGAGCAAAGGGATTAAGTTAAGTACAATGTGAAAAAATCTTAAGACTTTTGCTTATAACTATTCATAATGACATGCATTTCTGAAATACTGAAAAATACATTCTCATGCACTTAGCTTTTTTTATCCAATGGCATATATTTAGTTCTGGAATTAAACCATTCCCTTCTCATCAAAGAAGTTAGATTATGTGAAATCAAAATATTTTAGGGGCTCTGAACATTGATTATTAATGACACTGTAAGATTAGGTAAGGACCTGTAAGGACCTTGATTTACACTGTGCATTTGAACTGTATTTTAATATTTGATGACTTTAAGTGATTTTTGCTATTGAAAGGTTATCACTCACCTGTAAACTTTTCTTCCCATAAGCTATCCCTCTCCCATAGATGGCACTGACCAGCTCTGGGTCACCCTGTACCAAAGAAAAAACACCTCAGTTGAGTAAAATGTATTTGAACACAGATGATTTGTTTCTTCTCAAGCATATTGGATGGAACAATGGAAACAAGGCATCTAAATGAAGTCTTATTAGTACTGAAAATGAACAGCACAGTTTTGAGCTGATGTCAGTTTATAACATGTAATGATACAAACCTGCAGTAAAACTGAGAAGTGTTTGATGGCTTCATCATAAAGGCCGTTGCCTATGAGAACATAGCCAATGGCTGCAACAACAGGAAACCATGATGAAGCAGGTAACACAACCACACAAATTTTGTACAGTATTCTCACGTAGGGGTTTCATTCAAAAAATGTCATCTTACCAAGCTCTTCGTTTGTGTTGTGGTTATCTACAGGGAAAGGAAATTTCTTCTGTTCTATAAACAACTTGGCTTGGTTCTGTGAGGGATAGGGAGAGGAAAAAACAAAAAACAAAGAAAAAGAAAAGCAGAGAATAAATAGACATAAAAAAAAAAGATAAAGCATGCACAGGGAGCCGATTTCATGAGAAAATAATGGTTTCCTGTGTGACTCCAACAGAGTGACAAATCGGCCAGACACTAAGAAATAAACTGTGAAAGGCAGAAAATTTCCTATTTGACAGTTTAATCAGGCAAACTGGAGGAAGACAGTCAACTAGACAAGCTGAGGCCCAGTAGACCTCTGATGATGACGTTAGCATTTAGGTCTGATGTGTGAACGTCCTCGCCTGATCAAATGACCTTTCCATTTCCACTCCATTAGTCTGTCTGAAACTGCCCCCTGCATTAGCTCATTTCTGTAGGCGGAGGGATCTGACTCCTGCTGACCAATCACCAATGACAACGTGTCCAGCCGCTGTGACGTCGTTTTCAGTCGACACAGTAGCTGCTTTAGCCATTTTATAGCGCTAGAGCAAATCAGATTAACTCAGCAACTTTAGCCACCTACAAAAATGTCAGTCAGTGTTGACACTTAAGAATGAAATGTAGCACTAATATCACCACCAAAATGTCTTACAACTGGAAAAAAATGCACTTTGTGGCCTATATTTTATGGCCTCTAAAACTGTATGAGACATGCAGTTGATACATATTAAAACGTTACACAGCCTTGAATTAAGGTAATATAATTTATAATATTTTAACACTTTCAGAACCTACTGACAACTTGATGTTTAACGTTTTAATAGATGCAACGCATAGAAACAGCTGTTATTAGTCACTACCTTTGCTTCATAAACATTTGTCAGGAAAGTTGTATTTGGCAATGACATTTTTAACACGCATTCCAGTATCTGTCAAGGTTGCAATAAGGAATTAGGGCAGAGCAGACAGAGGAGGAATGTCAACAAACATCAAGGATGATGCCTAATGCCAGGCTCCGTCTTTATCAGTCAGCGATAGTGGGTATGTTATGGTTAAAATGCAAGATTTATCTTATTTTCAAGTGAATATGATGATCCATGCACTTCTAAATGGAGCAGGGAGCCAAGTGTGATAGCTGGTGACGCTGATCAGACACTGCTAACATTATCTCTGATCAGCAAAGTAATGATGATGTGGGTGCTTGTTTTGTTTACGTTTGCATGTTGCTTTATGTACTGGGTGAAACTCCAAGGTCATAAAATCCCTTCAAACCATACTACAGGTGTTACAAAAGTGAAGTGTGAATGCTCTGTCAAGTTTTCACTCCGCTATGTGCCAGTATAGGAAGAAAACGCAAATGACTGGCAAGGCCAAGACTGCAGGTAGAGGAACAGAGCCCTGCATGCATACCAACATCACTCTGCACCATGTAAAACCACAATGAGCAACTCCAGTCGCTGCTGCTGTCTGTGGTTAAAAATTGCATCTGAGTCTGGTATAAATGTCATTTCACAGCTCTTAACGGCTGTTTCTATTTACACACATCTAAAATCTTTCTGCTTGACCAGATGTATATTTTACCATTTATTGTTTCATTTGATTTTTTGGTTTACTCTTCAGGCTTGTCTGAGGATGAATCCAGTCTTGAACTGTATTTGAAAAGTTTAAATGTAAAAGGTCTTAAACACCAGTGATTTTGAATGTTTGGTGGAATTACTACAGTTGACCCACTTTTTATGTTGCAGCAAACCATTTCACAAATCATGCAGAGGTAATCAAGATTTCAAAACATATAATCAAAATCCCACTATTTTTAAATTTCATTTTTTTGTTGAAACACCCGCCTTACAAAGTTCTGCTTCAGTTACAAAGTTGTCAACACATTAGAGAGGAGAAGGGCACATATCCATTAAAACTTACTACAGGTGCAGAACCAAAAGAAGTTCACTGAGAGAAAGAGAGAGACCTGCACATTGTACAGGCAGATCAGAGATCACACTGATGCCACATACGTACCCATGTTACTATTATGTGTTGTCCTTAACAAAGTCATCACCATTCATAAACCAAGGAACTGATAATTGGCTGTGTAAAGCAAACATTTCCCTAAGGACTATTTTTCAGCAGAGAGATCGCTTCACTGCACCTAATTTCAAGTCATCAAAACACAACAGTGCTGCTGCTTTTAGGAAAACTACTGTGATCGACTTTATTACAGTGATTGAATACTGGTGTGAAGAAAGTCTGAAGTCTCTGAAAGTTCATTTTCATATCGTAGTGGAATGGATGGAAACCAACGGCTACAGTATATACATTTTGTAAATATTGCACTAAACATGCAAAATCACTGGTATAGTCATTTAAAGAGTTTACATTTTCATCACTTAGAGAAACCTGTAGTCAGTCAGTTTGTGGTTTGCAATTTGACTTATTTTTGTTTTCCATCAGAAACAAAAGCTATCCTCAGTCAGATTTTGCTCAGTATATTGTGATAATGCTACACTGGTGTGTGTGGATGTGAATGTATCTTTACTACCCTAAAACACACTACACCTTTGTAGAAACAAAGAGTCAGTTGGGAAACCAATCTGCCAGTCTTTCTTTACTCCTTAAAGTTTGACACAGAAACAGCAGACTTCAATCTGACAACTGTCATAAAGTTGTTTATTTTGGACACTGCAGAGAATTGTGCAGTTCACAGTAAGTCAGCTCTATCTAAACCACTGACTGTTTTTTTTTTTTTTTGCCTGAAAGGAAACTCTTGCAGATAGTAGCTGTGTTTATCTGATTGGTGTGTTGGTGTGTGGGTGTGTGTGTGTGTGTGTGTGTGTGTGTGTGTGTGTGTGTGTGAGCTCTCACCAGGATCTTCTCTGCGTTAAGTGAGTACACTGACTCACAGGGGGGGTTGCTTCCTTCTTCACAGTCTGGGTCTTCCAGCTGTAAAATGGACGACTCTGTAGAGGCACAAGTGTTCAGAGCATTTACAGTGAAAATGGGAAACACTGTATGGATGTTGACTACTTCACTAAAGCACATGATACACTGGACATCACAGCTGCTCTTGTGTGTGTCAGTATTCCAAGCCAATGAAGCCACTGGGCTGCAGCTGAACACTACAGCATTTAAAAACTGTATGTTAACAGAAACGCTTCAGATGTCAAGCAGATGTGACCACACGTAAATTAAATTACAAAGCGGTAATGCATGTCTCGTATGTTTTAAATAAAAGTCTACAGACACCTACAGACCAATAAGCTTTTGCAAAATCTACCCTGTGCAAAAACAGACAAACAAACAAAGTCCGAGCTGAAGCAATCAGATGGCAATTCATTTCATTTATGCGCTGATGGCCTGTTTAAACATACAAGCTAAAGCTCTAAATAATCACAGTCACAGTCAGAAATACTAAATTGATCCTCGAAGGGTAACTGGGTCAGCTGGAGTTGCTCAAATCTTCAAGACAAGAATATCTTATAAGCATAACTGAAATTTTAAGAATTAGAATAAGAAATAAGAAAAATAAAAATATGTGCATTAGAAATCTTTAAAAAGTATATGCATTATTCCTGCAAATAACATGACAACAATAAATACAGAAATAGAAATTGAGCATATGTAAAAAAAAAAGTATACCTATATACACCATATGAGGGCTGAACCATATATTGTTGTCATATCATTATCCAGATATGAACATGCAAGATACTAATATCACAAAAGGTAACAATATAGACAATATCATATTTAGGGTTAGGGTTAGCAGAAGACGCTGACTGGTCTGTTCTGATCAATAAAACATTTTGCGAAGTAACTGCATTTTCTAAATCCAGTTGGTTTTATGTTGTTTTTTAAAGAATGCTTCATGTTCCCTTTTGTTACACTTAACATTTCTTAAAAGTGTGCGCCCATAGTTGTATTGCAATCGATATATTTGGCATAAATATTGAGGTATGAAATTGTGTCCATATCATGCAGCCCTACATCACACATGCACAGGATAGCATATACACACACAGGTAATTAACACTGAGACATGAGCCAAGGGACTCTACTCTATGGTCCATTAACAACCTGGCAGTGTGACGGTGTCCTCTCTGCAGAGGTGCACACCTGAGACAACATAATTTGGCACCTTTCGGTCAGGAAAGCCCTTGCCTAACAACAAGCAGCATTCAATTCAGTACAAAAGTTAACTTCAATAACTGTCTCTTGTTATGTCCCGATCAAAACACACCGTGCTGAGCAGCAGAGAGCAGTGTGTACACTTCTAAAAGTTGAGATTTTACTGCAATAAAGTGTCGCTTGGAGAATTAGCTGTGTGTAGAAATCACCAGAGGATACTTAGCAAATAGGAAAGCTCTAAAACTCTGTTCTACCAGGCAGGACACTCTGCCGACGAGTCAGGAAGCAGTAAACAGCACAGAGTTTGGTCTGGAGTTGAGTTCGCGTACCGGGGCAACGCCACAACACTCGTTTTAACTTTAGCAGCGGTCCGCCGGGAGACTTTGGTTTTAGTAGGAGATATAAACACAGTGACATGTTCCACCCTGCCTACTCTCAGTTTAGTCCTCGCCTCCTCTGACCTTTGCCTCCCACCCTCGGCTTGGCTCTGCAGCAGTGCCCGCAGGACTTTAGCTGTTTATCTGCTCCGAGCTGTCAGCGGGCGCGGAGCTGACAGCCCGGTTACTGTTGACGCTAGCTTACAGTCAGCTTAGCTAGCCGGGTTACACAGGGACTGCTGTATCAGGGAAGACGTGGCAAACTAACAGCGAAAAAAGAGACTTTACCGCAGTCGGCCGTGTATTCTTCCCACTCGGAGGGCGAGCTGCAGCCATGTTTGTGCAACTCGCTGTTGAAGAAAGTGAGAGTGGAGAAATACTCGGTGGAAAAAATTGCCCGGCATAGTAAGAGTAGTGAGAGCGCTAGTACAACAACAGCCCGGCTGGCAGGTGCCATGTTGTGTTTCACATGTGACGTCAGAGCGGAAGCTGTTCTAATGTAGTTCCACCCGGGGCACGCCCCCTCGAGGACCGCAGTTACACAGGTAACGCACAATACATTTCCCGGCATGCTCTACGATTGAGCCAGGAAGTCGTATTTTCCCCTTTATTGATTGAATTCAAGACAAGTACATCAAGTATACATGCTACATACGTTTTTCACCAGAAAAGCTGCTGTAAATATTCTTCAGTGTAAATTAATATAAAAATAAATTACAGTAAATTACAATGAACAACAATTAGCAAAATGCAGGTAAAACAAACAAACAAACAAAAAATGCCGTCGGGGTCTGCTAACAAATCGGAGTAAATTTGAAATGCCTAAATAATGTAATACTTTGTGCCAATCTGTGATAGCTGAGTTTAAGTTTCACTCGTAGTCAAATATATTTTTAGGAAGTCGCGATCGTTCAACTAAAAAAAAAACTTTTGTACATTAGAAACAGCGTACAGTAACAAAGCACAAAATTGTACCAAAGAAGAGTAAAATAAAATATTTTGGAGGTAAAATAAGCTGCAGGTTGAACAAATGGCAATGGTTTCAACTGTTTACTGTTTTTAAAATAAATAAATAAAATAAAACATTTCAGGTTCGTGTATTTCCATTGGTGTATGTGAAATTTTGCTAAAATCAGAAATACAGTTATGAGACAGAATGAATTTTCATCCTTATGATTAGAAGCATAAAAGCCAAATATAACATTTTTAATGGAAAGGAGACTTTTTCCAGAATATTGTTAAAAATAAATGTATGAACTTATGTCCACTGTTTATTTATAAAATTACAAGATCAGCAAAAGAGACAGTTTCTGGGTGTGTTGCACGGAAAATGATGTGCACAATACATTTCCCGACATACTCTACGACAGATCCAGGAAGTCCCGATCGTTGAATCGAATCATATCACCCGAGGAAGCCGGCAGAGCCCGTCTCTGGCCGGGTGTGTCAAGGCAATCAGAATAATAAATAAATGTTCCGGTCGTATTTTTCAAAATAAGAGATTTTTTGTAGCTTGACATACCATGATTTAAATTTGCTTCATAAAAACAGCAAATAGTATCACATTAGTAGATGAGGGCAGGTTGTTTTCTACAGAAATCACTGTTTTTAGAGGTTCAACCACCTTTTCTTTTACCATTACATCGCCGAGTAAGGCAAACTTCCAAAACAAAAACAAACAAAAAAAAAATTATATGTACAGGAAAAAGAAATAATATTTTGATGTTTTTTCCCAAAATGTTTCTTTCATGTTACATATTTATATAAAGCATATGTGGTGTATGGAGGAAGACATTTTATTTTATTTTAGTTTAGTTTATTTTACACATTTTCTGGTAATATCTGGTGAATTTATATAACTTTTGCATGTGTTTTCTTTCCAATTTTCCTGTACATTTCCCTTCCTTTTTGCAAACTTTTTTGGCACATGATTTTGAGAGAAATCAGGTGAATTTGCTCAAGGTTAAATTGTTTTTATGGCTTGCTTGAACAATGGCAATTGGTGGCGATATTCAACCAAAAATAAGGGGAAAAAAACTCAAATGATCCCTCATACATTCCCTGTATTCTAACAATTTCTAGTGAATTAAATTAAGGTGAACTTAAACTATTCTTCATTTTGCCCCCTGGAGGCAACCCGAGGACACCTGGGGTTCCCCGGACCTCACTTTGCCACCTCTCCAGAAGCGGAAGCCTTGTTCTTTTATTGTGAAGGTAAACTCATTTCCCTGTGCTCTTCCTGTCGCAGTGTTTGGGTTGCTTGTTGCTCTCACTACCGGGCAGCTGAAGGCAGGATGGATACGGGAGGTTTCAGGTGTATCGAGTGTAACGAGGAGGCGGCGGAGCTGCACCGGGATTACAGGAACGGCATCCTGAAGCTCACCATATGTGTACGTGACCCTCAGCTTTGTGGCTTGTGTGTGTGTGTGTGTGTGTGTGTGTGTGTGTGTGTGTGTGTGTGTGTGTGTGTGTGTGTGTGTGTGTGTGTGTGTGTGTGTGTGTGTGTGTGTGTGTGTGTGTGGCGATACGAGACGTTGTGCAGGCTCACAACATGTCACCTAGCTAGCTCTCACAGGTTTGTCACTCTCATGTCAGTTAAACCAAATAATTCAAGAGATATTAGCACGAGACGTCGCTTAGTGGCGCTTGAGCCCAAATGGTGCCCAGTGTGGAGCAGGGGGCTCAGTTGTCATTGTTTTGAATGGGGTTACCACTCCTCCATTTACGGCTTATTCAAGAGGTTCGTGTCCCAGCCAGGTGGTGTAGTGCTGTCCCTCTCTTGGTCCAGTTAGTTTTACTGGTTTGTTACCGGTGTTCAGCCGTGCCCAGTGACACACATGGCAGATTAATGTGTCCTTGTTGGTCGCCAAATGTACTCAACTAAGACCTTTTAGGAAGCATTCAGGTTCACTGTTCAACAGTACTGTGCAAAAGTTTTAGGCAAGTGTGAAAAAAAATGCTGCAAAGTTAGTGAGTTTATTTTTATCAATCAACAAAATGTAAAGTGAGTGAACAGAAGAGAGAGCTAGATCAAATCAGTATTTGGTGTGACCGCCCTTTGCCTTCAAAACAGCATCAATTCTTCTAGGTACTCTTGCACAAAGTGAGGAATTTTGTAGGATTATAGTCAGGTGTATGATTAACCATTTATACCAAATGGGTGAAAGTCCTACTTACTTTCTACTTTCTACTTCTACTTTCTGTATATTCTTATTCAGCTAAGTGTGTGGTTGTATGGCTCTCATACAGTGTGTGTGTGTCTATAACACTGTGCTTTTCATCTCCCTGTTCAACATATAATAAACACTTACAGTCAGGTAACTCTCTGTTGCCCTAGAGGTCCAAATTATCACTGTGTTAGCACCCGATTCTTTTGTTGAATGCCCAAGGACAGACCGGAGTCAATCATCAGCTCTCAGATATAATTTATTTGGTCACATATAAAGCAAGACAGCGCTGGTTTCAAAATGACAGAGCTCTCGCCGGATCTCTATCAGGATGAACCCCAATATTAGGAAATGGTGCACATTTATCTTCTTGGGCTGGGCCTGCCCCGTATATACACTACTCACAAAAAGTTAGGGATATTTGGCTGTTGGGTGAAATCTATGGAAAATATAAAAAGTTCACACTACAGTGATATTATATCATGAAAGTAGGGCATTTAAGTAGAAGCATACACTGGTGATTTCCTCATCTCAAACAATTTCTTGAAACAAAAGCCAACAACAGTGGTGGATATACCACAACAAAAAATGTCAGTCTCAATAACTTGTCATGTGCCCTTGAGCATCAATTACAGCTTGACAACGACGTCTCATGCTGTTCACAAGTGGACTTATTGTCTGCTGAGGCATGGCATCCCACTCTTCTTGAAGGGCGGCCCTCAGGACATTGAGGTTCTGGGGTACAGAGCTCCAAGCCTCTACACGGCGACTCAGCTGATCCCATAGCTTTTCTATGGGATGCAGGTCTGGAGAAAGTGCAGGCCACTCCATTTGAGGTACCCCAGTCTCCAGCAGCCATTCCCTAATGATACGACCTCGATGAGCTGGAGCATCAAACACCTGATGTGAATTTTGCCGTTAAACTCCTTGTTAGAGAACAGCAACTTGTGCAAAAAGTACTGAAACATTGAACAGTTGGACATGTGCATTCAAAAGTTTACAGAAGGTCACATTAAGTTCACCTGTAAAGGTTATAATGCATTTTAGGTTCATCCTGAAATTTCACCCGAAAGCCGAATATCCCTAACTTTTTGTGAGTAGTGTAGGTTGGACTAACACGCAACCGAGTATAATTGGCCAGTTACCTGGTCATGGACAGGCCAACCAGTGTCCATGCCTTGTTGCTGGAATGTGCGATGCTAGTGTGTGGATGTTGACTGGGCGTGTATCTAATGCAATAGACCTAACAAACAAGATGGAGAAAATATGTCTGGCTCCAGCTTTATCTGCCCTCTGCTAGCAGTCAAACTGTCAAACATCAAGTGTAAGTATCAAGTTGATGTTGCCTGTGTGTGTGTGTGTGTCCTGTTGTTCCTGCAGGAGTTCTGCCAGAAGCCAGTGGACAGATACATTGAATATGACCCAGTTATCATCCTGATCGACGTCATTCTGTGCAAGACTCAGGCCTTCAGACACATTCTGTTCAACACAAGTCTAAATGTGAGTAAGCAAAAGTTGTGACTGTCTTGCTCACATGCACGTAGTTTTTTTTTTTTTTTTTTAAATCTAAGTCTGCTTTTGTTTTCTGAATGCATACATGTTCATGTTCAGGTTTCTTACCGTGCCATGTGGTGGACATAAGTGTTGGTGCTGTGCTCTACACTCTGTGCTACACACTATGTTATGTTATGTTTTTTTTTTTTTGTTTTTTTTTAAACCATCTTGTTCAGCCCCAATGTGTGTTTGCATATGTTCAGGCTGTGTGTTTGTCCTCCTTCATCTGTCCAGATCCACTGGAAGCTGTGTGTGTTCTGCCTGCTGTGTGAGGCCTACTTCAGATGGTCTCTGCTCCAGGGCTCTGAGCAGAGCAGTGACCCCGCCGACATCATTAGGTACACCAAAGAATGGGACTTCTACGGCATGTTTGGGTTGGCTGCCCTGGGTAAGATGCGTACACATTGTAGCAGTTGATGTACCCGCTTGCCGCCACGTGGTTCGTGATCAGTGACTGGTGTGTTGTGTCCTGTAGAGCTGTGGGCGTTCTGCAGCGGTGTGCTCTGGTTCCTTTGGGTGGCGGTGGGTGCCCTGCAGGGTGAGAAGCTGGATTTCAGGCTGCTGCTCAGAGCGCTGCTGCTGTCCTGCTACGGCAAGGTCCTCCTCATCCCCGCTGTCATCTGGGAGCACGACTACACCCCGCTCTGCCTGGGCCTCATCAAGCTGCTCGTCCTCACCTCCAACTCACAGGCCATCAGAGGTAGGAGAATGTGGCTCTTTAATCGTGTTGGTTTGCTGTAGGGATTAATATGAGAGCTTCTTAAAGGCATAATTCACCCATTTAGAAAAAGATGGTATTTCACTTCTCCCCCCAGCTGTTCTGTAGGACAGTAGTGGTGCTATCTTCCTCTCATTGTTACTGAGTGCTGGATACTGGCTGGATGCTCCAAATGCTAACTGTTAGCCTCCTGCCATTGAGGTGGACTTCCCCCCAGCTAACATTCATAAAAATAAGCAGTCTAATGATGTCACCTGTAAGCAGAAGTAAGACAACATGCCCTTGTCATTGTAATTTATTGACTGGTCGGTAAATGGTTGATAAGCTCATCATAAAATAAACTGTAAAAGTGGACGAGCACTAACTTCACAAATAGACTGACAAACTTATGTGAACAATAACAAGAACAAACCAGGACATGTGATTAAATCTGTTTTGATTTTTCAATTATCATAATTCCAGCTGCTAGCCATTACTGATATCTAACAGCAACTTGAAAAAGAGACCAGTTATCTTGGTATTTGGTTACTGCCAAACATTTAGGACCATGTGGTCCATAATTAGTGTTTTGGAGGGGATATAAAAGGGGAAAAAAAACAACTAGAGTTTGTTTTACTGCCCTATCTGCTCTGTGAACACGTAAACTTACAATTATGCAACTCCTGGTCAGAGCAAGTCTAAAATTTGAACAATAGACTTGCCTCCACACAAAACTTTTGAGATTACAGTGATGGGTTTAATTTGAGGTAGCATTTTGTGGCACCAGCAGGTGGCACCCCTCCCCCTGTGCTACTGGCAGCCGTACCAGTATGGAAGTAATCCATTATATACAGTAACAGAGAGAGGAGTTGTAGTTCTTGTTTCAGTGGCTTTATACCACTGGATACATGAATGTGTCAGGCCCTGTGGATTTGGCTGCCAGCCAGTGATCCGTCAACAATGAAGGTGCTGTGATTCATGGTTCATGGTTGAACGCTTTGATGATGGGTTTCTGTAAGTCATGTTAATAAAGATCAAATGCCAGCATATGTGAAGCCAAAAGTTCTACCTGAGTAGTAAGTCTATACTTTGCTTGTTGCTTTAATTTGTGCTTTCTAGAGAGTATCTGACAAGCTAAGAATTGCAGGGATCTGTAACACCATATTTTAAAGCGCCCAAGCCCCTTTGGTGCATAGCCGCCCTTGTATTTGTTCCTTTTTAGTCTTATTATTGTTCTGCCATTGTGTGCAAATTTTCCACCTGGTTTCCATATTCTAAAACTTAAAATGGTCACACTTATCAAGGGCATGTGATCAGGGCATGTGCGATGGTCAACCCTCTGATGCCTCTAGTAGTGCTATGCTAGGTGGCACCATAGTTCAATTTTGAAATTTCACACATTCAGCGAGTTCTCGCAGCTACGCCTTTTGTCTGAAATTTGCCAAATTTGAGAACACATATTCTTTAGTTCGCACTTAACAATTTCCCTCTTTTCCATAAATATTGGATTTGCTTTTTTCCCAAAGCATTTTTTTCACTCCTTCTGCAGTGTTTGACACATGATGTTGTGGATCTTTCAGAATTGCAAGGGAAATGATAATGTAACAGTTTGAATTATAGCATAAACTTTCACCAAAAAAGCTAATAAGGTTGAAGATGCTATAAACCTGTTTTCCAGTTCAGTGGGTTCTGGTCAGTGCGTTTTCCTCCTATGGGCCAAGACCAGTGGTCAGCATCAAACCAGCCATAGCAGGTTAACTGATGGTGTCATCGGGCATTATCGCAAGAACAGTAACTTTTAGACTGGCGAATCATTCATTGGTTTTTTGTGTGTGTGTGTTTGTGTGCTTTTTATTATTATTTATTTATGCCATAACATTTCTCAAGAACTGAACAAATCACCAGGTTTTGCTTGTTCTCAGTGATATCACAATTCTTTATGGCCACTGCCATGTTTGTGTACTTGTAAAGGTGTCATCAGAAAATTTGTAGCATGGCCAATCAGGCATCTCATATAGATTCTGATTAAATCTTTGCCATGGGAAAGCAGTTCCACACCTCAGGAACCACCATGTAATTAAAAAATGTGGGAGTGGTGATTCATGGGCTAATAAATTCACAAAAGTTTGTTTGATTATTATGAAACTTAATGAGGCTATCAATATGGTGTTTATCAGCATGTGTGCACCAGTGTCATGACTTAGATCCATAGGGGGCACCAGAAATACCAAAAGTTTAGATCTCATAATAGGCTTGACCATATCTGCTTAAACTTGGTATACGTGCCACCGGGGAGTGTATAATTCTGAAGTCCAGATTTGGTCAAAATCATAATTGTGTTTGTCATTTGAAAGTAAGAATAAATTTGCTGAGATATTACTTGATTAATAAAAAAAGGGTCTTAGTAATCAATTAAATTCAGCAGATTTGCTATAGAAAGTGTGGTAGTGGCACCAAAGTTGCCATAACCTTAGCAAGGAATGCCACAGAGGCTTAGTTCCACTTGTGTCTTTCCCACACACACTAGTTGTCAGGATAGCCAAGTGTCTCTGAATGAAGGCAGATGTTTCACACACCCTGTGCTAAGCAGAAAGCCATTATGGCTGAGGAAAAACATGTGTTTGAAACCTCACACACTTCTGCCCTTTGGTCTTCTGTCCTGTCCATCTGTCATCCTGCAGTGATCCTGAACAGCAGCAGACGTCTGTCGCTGATGGCGGTGTGTGTGGGTCTGCTGGCAGAGGCCTGCGTGGTCCAGGCCTGTGAGAAGCTTCCCTTGAGCATCCAGGACTTCTTGACATTTGAGTGACCACGTCCACTCCATCATCAGACTGAGACAAAGATCGATGAGCTCAGGGACTGGCCAGTGGCTGGGAGCACTGCAGCTGACCTCCAGACTGAGCTGAACTCGGTTGTTTTGGCAGAGCCAGGCTAGTTGTGAAGATCTTTTTACACAGTGGGCCTCAAAACAAAAAATCAAGGCTTAAACTGGGACTTCCTTATGTTTATTTTTGTATAATTTCAGTGATATATTTGGTGCTAAGCACCCATTGCTTTGTTGTGTTTGCACTACACCTCCCGCAGATCACCTGTCAATCAAACAGTATGTCCAGTACTATTACGTCTTTTTCTTTGGATTTTCTGGGGATGAAGTTTGAGTTTCTGTAGGTGGTGCTCTTTTATTTATTTTGTTTAGCTATGGTGGCTATCACTGCTCATGCGAAATACCCATTCTTCCTCTTGTCTGTATATAAACAAATCTGAAACTTAAATGCACCACTTCCTGTGTGCCAAGGATTTTTTCCAGGACGGACCCTCCTGACTCCAGGTGTTAACAACATCGAGCATAAAAGATGTTGAATCCCGATAGTGTCACAGCATTCAGCAATAAAATTGTCATTACCCGATATCAAGACTGAACTGTCAGCTCGATACACTCCGTCTCCACAATTGCTCAGAAATTTTTAAAGTGAATGTGTGACTCACGAGTCTGCTTTAATAAAACTTTTTATTTTGACATGAAATAGCAAGAAGATACAGGTGTTACTACTGAGCTAATTAAGGTTCTGGTTCATTTAAATGTAGCAGAGCCTTTCCATTGAGCTGGCATGAAGAATAGCAGGGTGCTGGCTCTGTTAGGCTGAAACTGAATGTCTTAGTAAAGTTGCTAATCACCTTTGTCCCCCAGGCAAGTGAATTTGTGCAGGTTTCAAAGGGTTCATTCTGCTGGTTGTGAAGATTGCAGGCTGAGTTTCATGAGTGTTGAGGCTTTTAGGTTTCTGCTGAGGGAGGAGACAGAGAGAGGAAACCTCTCTGGTTAAAAAAAAAAAAAAATTCATTCGTTCAAAGATGAGATGAGATGTTTAAAAAGCATAAACAGTGCTGTATATGAGAAAAAAACAATACCTTACGAAATAGCCTGTTACCAGCCGTTGAAGAAAAATGGGAGTTACTTTATAAAGGACATACATTATACAGGAGTTTAGGGACTTTTTGTATTTATTTACTTAATATATGCATTTTATTTTTTATTAAAAGAAAAGTATGACTACATATCTGGGGCACATTGATGTTTATATGTGTGTATGTGTGTTCCTGCACGTTGGAGTGGGTTAACTTTTGAAAAACTCCACCTCTTGCCACTGGAATGCAGAGTGAGTGTGTAAACAGAGCGATGCTCACTCAGGAAACCAAATGGTCTAATGAGGCACATGTCTGTGGAATGACGAGTATTTACCACACTGGCCGATAAAGCAGTAACTGACTGAGCCGCAGCCGGTCCCCAGGAGTCTCTGCAGGAGTCACAGCATTATTTAACTCCTGCAGAAAAGACATTCAGTATTTGTCTGTGAAGACAGTCAGCTGCTCCAGTCGAGGCCTCACGTTACAGTCAGTCGTGAGGAGAGGTGAGCACTGAACGTATTTAAGGCTGCGTCATTGAAGGTGCTGTGTGTATCATTTTAGCCTTTGAAACCTGAGCAAATTCACTTGATTTTGTCCCTAAGATATGATATATTTGAATTTAAATTACAAGAAAATTACCACAAAATCACAACAAAGTTACCTGAAAATCTGTATTTAGAATGACAAGTAAATTACCATCAAGTTGCCACCAGAAAAAATAAAAAACTAACTAAATAAATAAAAATCAAAATAAAAGCCCAGTCACAGTCTCCTGGGATTCAAACATTTAAGCCTGCATTTGGGTTTGTGAATTAATGCAGGGAACATGAATGAAATTCATATTTATTATAATGCAAGTACAAAAAACAGATCATGTGTTTAACAAGCTTGATCAAGATCATTGTACAAAAGATTTCTTTTACAAATTGTTTCATGTCAGATACAATATCCTGAGGATCCTTTGTCATATTCATATCAGTTTTTACTGTATGTCTCATTTTTGCCTCCATGTTTTCTTTTTCTTTTACTCCATGTTTTTACTTTTTTACAGATGCTTAATAGAAAATAATGTGGAGCAACCAGTTTCTATTGTTGTCCTATCCTGACCATTTGGCTGCTTTGATCAGTTATATAAGAGTGACGGTGAGTGAGTTTGTCATGAAGTGCAGAGGCTCACTGGAGAAATGCTGTTAACAGGAGCAATCTGGACATATTGCTATAAAAACTGGAAAATAAAACATCTGTATTTTTGTAGAACCACTCGGATTCATCTTTCTGATCTTAGAAAGCTCTTGGCGATGAAAATCCATCTTGCCTGTCCGTGTGTGTGTGTGTGTGTGTGTGCGCTCCCTGCACACGTGCCGACAGGTTACTGCAGGCCTGTGAAGAGCTCAGCTCCCAGGAATGTTACAGTGTCCTCGCCCTTAACAACACTCTGACTACACATGGAGGAATCACCATACGTATGAGTGACGTCTGATTTTCTTTTCAGCATCAATCTCAGCAGGTGTGTTGCTGAGGAGCCAAGCGAGGGCAGTGTCGACTTTGATGAACGGTTGTCCAGAAAATCAAAGGACAAGCACACACATACAGTTCAGTGGAGGCGGGGGTGGGGGTCCGGTCATCAGGAAGGGGCAGGGGAGGAGCACAGTATACACACACACACACTGGCCATCTCTCCATTCACACTTACAGATGGTGTATTGCTGAGAAGCCAGGGAAGTGCAGTGTCGACTGTACTCACACGCACGCACACACACACACACACACACACACACACACACACACACACACACACAGTTTCCACTGTACATACATGCGCATGGACATTCTGCCTGTCCTTGTCCTTCTCCACAACCTTGCATCCAATCAACTTAACACTTGGTGTGTGTATTGCTGAGGACCCGAGGAAGCACAGTGTTGTGTGTGAAGTTGTTTGGGACGTGCAGTTCTCCAGGGGCATCTTTCTAGTTTCAGAGAGCCCACAGAGATAGCAACTAACTATAATGAATCAACATTGGAATTGGCCCTGAAGCATTTAAATCTTGAACGTATTTTTCGACTTGTACTCATGTTTTCCTCTCCGTCTTTAATTCTCTTACATGCAACAGTTGAAACAGTTGAAATTCAGCTCCACATGTGAGTGGTTAGTTTAGGTTTTTGCGTGTAGCTTGCTCCCTCAGTGTTTGATTCTCACTGATATGAGAGTCCTGTGAACAACCCCCCCCCCCCCCTCCCCAGAGAGTTTCTAAATCTGCAATCCAGGAAGTGCTGGTCCATCACTGTGGTGTGCAGTGGCTTAATCTGAGACTGACTAATCAGATTACTGGAACAGCAGTCACCTCACAGCCATTAACCCTGACCGGACCGGTGCAAACAGGACTGGACAAACCGAGTGCAGCCTGAGACAAAACTAGAGGATGAGGTTGCAGAAGGGCTTTGTTTTCATTTTGGGGGCTCCTGGATGTGGAGAAACTCTTTTGAAGGGGGAGCTGTGACACCCCTCTGCACCCCAACTGGCCTTGCAGTGGCAGTGCAAGAGCCTCTGGGTGGTTTATGGACTAAATTGGTTTAATTGTGCTCAACTTCACAGTGTAGATAAAAAGCATGGAGCCTGTCTCCTGGGAGAGGCTTATATTGTCACCACACCTGTTAGGCTGGTGCTCACCATGCCCTCTTTTGTGCTTTGCCTCTGATACTCCACCCCTAGATTTTAACCATAAGTTATTCATATATTAAGGTAAAACACCTATCAAATTTTTGGGACGATTATGGATGTTTCAGAGCAACAACACGACACAACGATGGCACTCAAAATTTGTGCTGTTTGTGGATCTAAGTTTTATTCCAGGCTTGAAGGAGCACTGTCCTTGCCTGTCCCTCCCCTCCAGCCCCCCTGTTGTCCTCCGTTCTACTTCCATAGAATTATGTTGTTGTAATGCTGGTGCACTAACAGGAAGGACATCAAACAAACGGGGATGATTGGGACGTTTTAAAAACTACTGGCATGCGAGTAGACAACCTCAGGAGAGCTTTAAATCAACTTCCTGTGTAACTTCCTGCCTCAACCTGTTTGGTCATGCAAGAGAACATCAATAGTCATCCCCCTAATATCATCACAAAATAGCAAGATCTAGGTGAAAGTCAAAATAAATGGCTGCACACTGAAGTGACTTTACTGTAGTTTATCGGGAGCAAACAACGGGTTTTGCTTGTTGCATTAGCCAAACTGAGGATCCAACAAGCGAAACATGCTGCAAAACTAACATCCGTGTGCACTCGATAATTGTATGTGCATTTTAGTTTTGGAAAGTGACACTTTCCAAAAGTGATGCTAAATCTCCTTTGAGTGGATTAGTGTGCTTATTTTTGGGAATGATAGTCTCAGTAATGGAAAAGCCTCACATGGCCGGGTCAAATATATTCTGTTTTTATTGCTGCACCAACACAGAAGAAGGTTTCCCCCTCTCAAGTATTCAACACGACTAACTTTTGCCTTCAAATATTAGTCATGAATAGGCGTACGGTGCAAGATAATGACGAAAGCTGCACAAAAACTCTATTTTAGAGTCTGACGCACATACAACAGCCCACTAGGTAGCTTTTCTCAAACCGAGGTCAGCAGCACTGCAGTGTACTTTTCTCAGAATTCACCACTTGATAGGAGTGTGTTTTATGTCTGACTGGGATCCACAGCTGGAGTGAATTTACTTAATCTGAGTTCCAGGCTGAAACTGTTTAAAGCCCTTGATATCAGCAAGAGAATAGTGAAATATTCAGTTATATCTTATATGACGTAACGTTATGAATTTGTGTATGGAAAGAACAGGAGGTGGACAAAATTCCTCTGCTGTCTCATTAATGATTGATATACACAGTATGACACAAGGCAAGATAGCACCACACCAAACTAGTCAGTACAGTTTAACATGCAAGCACACACACACAAACACACACATACACAAAGACACACCTCAAGCCTGAGGCAGGACTACAGGTAATAAAATTTAGATTCATACTGTCACGTTACATATAACACTGGCAGCTTGAGCCCTAAAATATCAATACTGGTCTTGCAAAACCTGCATCACTTGACACACACACACAGACACACACATACACATACACACACACATACAGCCTTGTGGAAAGAGAGTGATGTGCACCTTGGATTTGCTCTCAGTAAAGATTATGTTAATCTGCTTTAATCTCCTAACACATACTCAGACGGTCACAACAGGACCAAAGTGCGCACACACACACACACACACACACACACACACACACACATACACACACACACACACACACACACACACACACACACCACACAGTGAGAGAGACAGAGAGGGAGGGAGAGAGAGAGAGAGTGTCTCTTTTATGGTTAGATCTATATAGGGGAGACTGGGGATGATAGAAACACTTTTTGTTTGAGCGAGTGTAACTCAGTAGTTCTTTGTGCTAGAGATCTCAAATCTCAAATTTTGACATGTGGTACCCATATTTGTCTGCTATAAATGACATACACTTGGACTTCTACTACACCATCACAGATTATGTAAATTAATGTCAAATACAAAGAGGTATGTTGTGTGGCGATGATATGATAGTTACATTAAACTTATGGTGCTTATGTATGCGGATGATACTATCACCATGGCTTCAACAAAGGAAGGACTTCAAAAAGGGATTGATTTAATGTGTCTTTTTTGCAAGAAATGGAAATTAACTATAAACAGTAATAAAACTAAAGTTACAATATTTGGCCACTGTAAAGTTGATGTTGAAAAGTATCAGTCCCTCTGTAATGGTGAGGAGCTAGAAATTGTACATAGTTTTAAATATTTAGGAATACTTTTCAACCACAATGGGTCTTTCAAACTTGCTATTGAGGATTTCTATAAACGGGCTTCAAGAGCTATGTTTTCCTTATTGTGTAAATGTAGGAAGTTTGATTTACCAATAGATATTAGATTAGAGCTTTTTGATAGGCTGGTGACGCCAGTAATGCTGTATGCTTGTGAGGTATGGGGATTCGAGAAGGTAGACATCTTAGAGAAATTACACTTGAAATTTCTCAAGTATATTTTGAAAGTTAAAATGTCCACTTGTAATAATATGATTTATGGCGAACTTGGAAGATACCCTTTATGTGTTGACATCGAAAAAAGAATTATTGGCTATTGGGGGAGTTTAGTGATGGGGAAGGAAACAAAGATCAGCAGGGTGATGTATAACTGTCTATTTAATTTATATATTAATGATTTATATGTATCACCGTGGATTTCCTTTGTTAAGCAAATATTAGATGAATGCGGTTTTTCTTATGTTTGGTCAGACCAGAGTTGTGATAACATTAAATGGCTGAAGATGGCAGTTGAGCAGAGGTTAAAGGATCAGTTTGTGCAGAAATGGCATTATGAACTACAGAATATGTCCTCATGTGATATGATTTATATTGTGAATTTAAAGAAGTTTTTAAGTTTGAAAAATATTTACTCTGTGAAAATAAGAAGTATAGTCAGGCCATCTGTAATCTCTGAACTTCTAATAATAAACACAACACTTCTAATAAACACCTAAGCATCCAACTTGTACACTAAAGCATTTAATGTAAAGTTAATAAACATTGGCAAAAAACCTATTGCCTCTCAATAGGTTTTTTGCAAGTCTTTATTCCAAAAGTAGTGGGATCAGCATCAACCTTCAAAAACCCAAACAGTTCAATCCCTAGCTACTATAGCTGAGATCGTCTTGCTCCACTCTCCACTTGTTTGTGTACCAAACCAGTGTAACTTGTTTCACAAAAACACTCACTAAACAACATCATCTAACATGACTTCCATCTGAGGGAACAGAAGTGAAAATAGAACATTTCTGGCAAAGTTCATCCCATCCAATTACTGGCACTAATTGAGTAGAGAGAACACTAATTAATGTGAATGATAAAAAAAAAAAAAAGAAAAAAGAAAGAAAAAAGGAATCTTTGTAATATGCTCACAATTTACATGGAAGAGTGTGGTTAAGAAATAAAAAAGGACATGCTGCCTTAATTACATTCAAATTAAGCTTTCATATCTACTATGAGTGTCAGGCATAACATGTTTTACACCAAAATGATTCAGTTCAGTTGAAGCACTGCATCTTGCACATCAGCACAAAGGATCATCAAGCATTTATCAAGCAAAAAAACATATTGCTATTGGCCTTCAAAAACCCAAATCAGCAAGCAGTGTGTGAAGATGTTGGACATTATACAGTGTATGACATTTATGCATTTAAACATCAAATGATTTCCTATGTTGTTTTAAAAAAAAAAAAAATACTCAAGGTCTCTATGTTTACAGACCACTTCAAGGACCATGCTGGTGACTTTGAATGTCTGGCCCATTCACCACAGTTTACCCACATTTTACATGACAACAAACCATTTTGCAAATCATGCGGGGGCACTTAAGATTGGTGGCATGATGGAAAGAATGGCTGGCTAAAAGGAAGGGGAAATTATATCAAAGGAGTTCTAAAACAGGACCGCTTGCTCACTTCGGGAGAGGATCACATATGGCAGAAACATGAAGTATGTGCATTCTGTAGATAGTGTGCTAAACATGAAAAATCACTGGTATGGGTCTTTAGTGCTGGATTAGTGTTTCAGACTGCTAGTCCGTTTCTCTTCGGGGGATTACTGTTTATCATGTCTGCACAGATTTTTGCACAGAATTTTCATACATAACCTTTTCCCTTGTTGGGGGGATTTTGCACTGTGACAGGACTACATAGATTTACAGTTTTTAGCCTACATGCTACAGGCGGCTGCAACAGGCTCTATAAAGGCTCAGTCGACCTCAGCCAACAGCAGCAGAAACATGGAGTGGACAGTAGTATTGCCTGTCTTGCCTTTAGCCACCTGTTTTTCCTCATAGCTTCATTGGTTTGGACTGCATTGATAAGTTCATAAAGCATTGCTGGAGTGCAATTTGTAAGTGGACTGTCACAGAGGACAAAAATCTAAGGGCATGCTTCAATTAGCAGTAACATCAAACGGGCAGAAAAGATGCACATGGAATTCATTTGTTAGTCTGTTGCATGACCCACTTCTCTAATCTCACTGGGAGTTTCCTGTATTAAAATGTAGACACTGTCATCATCAGTAATTGATCTGAACCCCCCATCCCCATCATCAAGAGCTGGTACATCAAAGCCCTCACATGCTGCAATAACCATCAATTAAGAGCGGAACTGTGTTAACATGGCAGCTGTGCAACAACAAAATGCAAATTGGTGCATTTAGATGCAGGTCAGGGCGTGAAGCTTCCAGGAAAAGAAAAAAACAAAACAAAAACTGGGGCAGCAGAGTGGAGCAAGACGATCTCAGCTATGGTGGCTCGGGGTTGACCTAAATGGGGTTTTGAAGGTTGATGCTGACGCCACTACTTTTGGAATGAAGCTGGGAGTGAAATTATATAGAGCAGCTTTAAATGTAATGATATTCCTAAATCCTCAGTGTTGTCAGAGTGTAAAGTTGCAGTTTAGACCATCATATAGCTGCAAAACTGAAAGCAGACTAATGAAATTCTTTAGGGTTCACATAGAGAAATACCAACTGGAATGAAAATGTGATGTTACAGTAGAATCTTTTCTGGTTCCATAATGGGTCAAAGGTGCCTCATAGCGTATTAAAACTTGCTTTGAGGAACCAGCAATCTTTTTTCAAAGAAGAAAGAATGGGGAAACAACAGTTAATTCTTGGTTCTTGCAGGAAAAATGAAGGTGCCAAGTGGAACTGAAAATAATTCTTCACAGTGGTGCTACAGAAGAACCATTTGTGATTCTACAAAGAACATATTTATTTACCATTTCAGATCTCATATTCTTAGGTTAGTCTTTATTGTATACATCTAGTCTTTATTGTACATATTTAGTCTTTATTGTATATATTTCTGCATTTATTCTATTCTATTTAATTTTATTTTTATGTTTCCATTGATATTTTCTATTGCTGCTGTAACATAAGAATTTCCCAGTTTGGGATCAATAAAGTAAATCTATCTATCTATCTATCTATCTATCTAACCTTTCAGACCACCGTTTCTTTAAAAAGAAAAATCTCATTAGAGGGCTCTTCACAGAATCCTCAAAGCTTCTTCAACAACCAGTCAAAAAATTTCCTTGATGTGCTGAAACGGTTCTTCAAAGAACTTTAACGCTCATCATTTTTGAAAATAGTTCTTGGTGGAACTGATCGGTTCAGTGTAGAACTGTTTTCAAATGTTTTCGCAATGAGGAACCATCCACTAAACAAATCGGCACTTATGTGGTTGATGGTTCTTCATGGAACGACTGAAAAACAACCTACTAATTCCTGTTCTACAGACTAGTTAGTGTGGACAAATTCATTTGTGATCAAAAGAACTCATCAGGTACCAGAGACACTTTGTAGGTGTGGGATAACAGATAATATAATAAGATATAAGATAAGATAATGTTCTACACTGTTAACATGGACTGCTTTTCAGAGAACTGAGACACTAATGCTGCTTTGTATTGAATAAACCATTCCTTAAAAAAAGATCAAAAGTATGGAGTCACTTTATTAAATCCATGTCAGTATAATAACTATGATAACAGAGCTTTCAAACTATGCAAATAAACAGTAGTATGGTCATTCACTGATAAAGGAACAGCAACCAGAAAAACAAATGGGGAAAAAACAGCCTTTACATCTCCTCTGAATTACCGGTCTATGCAAAATGAATTAAATACATTTTTAACACAGATTTCATAAATGACTGATGGATGATACAGGCTATATTGACATGAATAAAATACGATGAATAATAGATGTCTTATTGTGTCGCTAATGACAGAGTGAAACCAACTTTATGATGTAAAAGGAAGAAGCCCCTTGAGGCATGTTTGTAATTTGTGATATACAAATAAAATTTGATTCAAGGATTATAATCTGAAAGTACATTTAGAATCACATCACTGTAGATAATCTGTAAATTCCATCAGCGAATCAAACTGATGCCTTGAAGGCTTTAACGTGGCTGTCTCTATGGAGGCATAAGGGATTCACTTGCGGGGAATAAAAGTTAATCAAGATAATTAAGTGAATTTCTTGAGTGAATGCATCATGCTTTCAAATATTTCAGCCCAAAATCTTTCTCAGATTGTGTTGGGGGGATTGTGGAAATGCTCATGTGTTCCACAGGCCAGCTATTCCACTGGTTAATGAGCACTGGGCACGCCCCCTAAGCAAAACACATGTGGCTGCCCTGCATTCTGCTCTGTTCAGGCTACTGGTGGTGGAGACACTGGTCTCTGCCTCTTCCACAGTGGATTTGTCCCAGTATGGCTGCTGTACACCAAGTGCTGAGGCAAAGAGAAGCTGTTTGATCCTGAGGGACTGACACTAGAGAGTGATGTTGAACACGGACAGCTGAAGAAACCATCGTAGTGGCGCAAAAAAAATATGTGGACGTGACGTCACATCGTCTACGTGTAGCCAGTCGTCCACAGAAATAAGCAAAATCCACCAGACAGCAAAACTGATGCAGAAATGCAAGGCACATCACCAATAGATTTTTTTTTTTTTACAGTGATAACAGTGATTTTTTTTTTTTTTTTCCAAAAGGTGGGGACATGTCACTGCATTACAACAGTTTTCCATCAGATGAAATCACCACACATCTTAATTATCACCAAATGTGAAAAGGAATTTCTAGGTAGAATATACACACCCGTACTATTCCACAGCTAGCTGTAGAAATGATAGTAGGTACAATTTGCTGGTGTACAATTTAAGGCTCCTTTTTTAGACTTGTAACCATTTATTGTGCTGGAGTTAGCTACAGTATTGTTACTGTACAAGGAGCACCATATGCCTGTATAATAATAATTATACTTAGAAAAGCAAAAACAGAGATAGAGGATCAGACAGGTACGAGGACTGGGGGCATAACAGACACAACAGCCACAGACAAGTGCAAAATATTAGCTGAACATACTTCAAATGTTTGAAATAGTGAGAAGTACATGATTTAGCTTGTCGTGCAAATTTCTAACAAATTTAAGGCTGTTACAATGTTTGCAAGTTAAAACTGCTGTGGAGAATATTCATCTCAAGACATTAATTCTCTTTGATAGCAGCAGTTACGTTTTGTAAAGAGGGTGATTTTTTTGCCAATGCCTGCACTAAATACAAGCCCCGAAAATCTGCTCACTCAAATTCCCAGAATAACAAGGTAATTACTGGTACAATGCTGATGTTCAAAACAGTGCGCTCTGAAACAGACTTCTACCATGTGGGTCAAGTTGCAAGCTGTCCTGTTCGTCTAATAGAGACAAGTCAGCTGTCATTGTCAAGGCTAGGTTAGCATTTCCACCATTAGGCTTGTAGTCCCAAATTTATGAAGAAAATATGAATGGGATTTACAAGAAATATTAAATATTAAATTTAAGTTTGGGTTAAAGGAAAGCTTACTATTTTTACTTCACTGTTCAATTTCATCCTTCAGTTACTTTTTATATTTGGCCTGTTTGGGAAAGTGGACTACAACCATCAGCCATAACTACACTTGCTGGTTTGCCATGACAACAATATTATTACAACACTGTGGTAAACTTCTTAATTTGAATGTTCAGCAAAGTCATAACAAACTCAAAACAAAAATTGTGCGTGAAGAGGTAAAGTAGTCGCTGATTGTAATCCACTTTCCAAATGATTAGCACTGCAGCCAAAAATAAAAGTTCAAAGTTACTAAAAATAGCAAGACTCTAACAGGTGATAATGGATATATTCTAATCCTTGGAACAGAACATAGTTTGTCTCATTCTTATCCATTCCACAAAGATATTTGTGGAATGGATTTTTTTTTTTTTTTTTTTTAAATCCCATTCATTAAAATTTTGGACTACACACCAAACAGCCAAAATGCTAGTCTGCACACATTATGCCAAATGACAACTTCCACCTTAGTGCTCTACTGAGCCATCAACCCCCACAAGGGACTTAAAGGACCATACCAGTGATTTTGAATGTTTGACTCATTTATTACAATTTACTCGCATTTTACATTGTAACAAACCATTATGTAAATCATGCAGGGATAGTAAAGATTTCATAACATGTAATACAATCCCGCGATTTTTAAATAATTTTTTTAGAAATTCACCTCATAATGTTCTGCTTCTGCGGTCAACAAAATCATCACCACTCATAAACCATAGAACTGATAATGTTTTTTTCTTGTGGGAAATAATAACAGACAGCATTTTGTAGATGCTAAACATGTAAAATCACCGGTATGGTCCTCTAAGTCATTACCAAAAGTCACATTTCAAATTCTACAGGGAACAGCTTTGAATCAAGTGCAACTCAAGAGAGTCAAACATTAGAAAACAATCAGGAACGACAATACAACCAACAAGTCTGGGACCTGAGGTGTTCAAAAGGCACTAATTGTGGAGACATCCCATGAAAGACTTGGCTCAAGTGTTGACTGGAAATCTTTACACCACATTAATTACATTGTTTGATCTGATCTGATTTGGGAGATTTTACAACCAAAGCATAGTGAACTCCATCTAACTGGATTTCTAATGGCATTCAGTCTCAGGTCTCCCCAGCTTTCACTGTGTTGATGAGTGAGAACTGTTACCATGGTAATGCTGGCCGGCATATTTACTGCTCACTGGATGTGGCCCGTGCAGATCGAAAAAATCATTCAGAAATAATCCAGAAAGCAGACATTCAGTCTAATTTTCCGGGTGACAGTGGTGTTAACACCATCTTGTCTTCATTCTGGAGATATTCTAAGCCAATAAATACACTGTGGATACGAACAAGGATATTTATCAGATTTAACCTAGGTAGCGATGTTTAATGACTCTTAAAAGGTGACCGAGAGAGGAGAGGTATAAAACCTCCAACAGTTGATCATTAGATCAACATAAAGAAAATAAGGCAGACTACCATTTTCACCGAGTTGAATTTTGATTAAAATGGCCATTCTGGTTTACATTGCTTTTGTCTGTGTGTTTACCATGCTACTGTCCAATAATTAATGATTAGTGTCGCCATAATTTGCTTTTCAGAGCTTATTATACATCCAAGTGTGTAAATCCTGTGGTGGTTGACAATGAAGGAAGCATTGGAGACTTTAAGCTTATTAGTCAATCAGCAATATTGATTTTACATTAGAGATTACAAATCAAAGCTTATTTACTCTCTATGAATATCTTAAAACAGCAGTTTTCTTGAAGTAAGCTACTGGTCAGAGTCATCAATCTAAAAGAGCAATACATTGAGGACAGCCTGTATTCATGAAATCAGTCAACTGAAACTATCCAGCTTTTCTCTGTCACAACTCTATTTTTAAAGTGACCAACTGCATTTATCAATCACAAATCAACCGATTCTTCAGCCTTAATGTTGGGGCCAACTGAGAAAGTTGTGAAAACATTCTTTTGAGACATCAAAATGATATTCTGTAGCTAGTGAGTTTAAACATAACCATTTGAGAGAGGCTAGCTCTGTGCATTTTGTTCTAGCTGAATATACATTGCATTGTTCAGTTCCTAAAAGCCAATACATTTCATTGAGTGTTGTACTTTTCTTTGGTTTGTGTTCCACAAGACAAAGTATGGACCAGTTAACAAACATATAATGTCAAATGCTGCACACAGGTTATAGATATTGACAATATTGACACATTACTGAAGAAAATGCACTTTCTTCGTGATGGTGGGAGTTTTATAGAGCCAGCGGCAGGAGAAGCTGTATCAGTAGCTCTATTAGTAGCTGCAGTGATCGAGCTGCTGTGTGTTGCATGCTGCAGGTTCAGCTGAGACCTCACTGTACAGTTTAGATACTGAGGAAGACTGTGCACACCATTCTTATAGTAAAAGTATTAACATTTGCACATCTAAATATTTGGGCCAGCTGCAGTATACACTGTGTGGGACAATGGAGAAAAAAAAGACAGACGCTAAATTAATGCTGCCTTTTTGTGCAAGGTTTCAAATACAGTCTTTAGAGAACATCAAGAGATCCACAAAGGCAGCATTATTTCAGTGTACTGCCGAGTGTGCCTGCTCTCGTTGCCTCGCGTACAATGAAAGCAAGTTCTCCAGAGTTCAAACTTGCTCCAGTACTGTCTAGCAACGGAAACTGTGATAGTTTAGGATGAGGCAGGGGTGGCTAAATAGCCCCTATAACCTCCTATGTCAGAATATCCATCACACATCTCAAAAAGGTGGTACATGCCTAAGGTTGTCTTTGAGCCTGTATGGGTACATCCCATAATGCAGGCTGGCTGCTGCAGAGCACATGTGGTTAGGATCTGTGTGTAGGATGTGGTGGGAGTAAACGTGTTTCATGAACCGCAGCTCCGTCTGGAAAGTGAAAAGTCGGTGGGAAGTTGACTACAGTCAAAGCTTCCCAGTTCTCTACAATTTGTATCTGGGCTCGATGGTGAGCTTCAACTCATTCTTATTTGCGTTTTTTGTTCATTTTTCAATGAATTCATTCACTTGCTAGCTACCCAAATAGCACCCACACACCTGATGTAGGCTGAAGATCTAAGATCGTGAATTGGCTCAAAGTTGGAAAAAGCACCTTGTCTAAATGTGTGTACCACTGAAATTTACAGCGGAAGCCTGACTTTAAAATTGGGACAACATAGGGAAGACATCAGAGAACAAACACATCTCTTTGACGTTGTGCCAATGAGAAAATGCGCAAGGGCAACATCAATACAATCAAATCATTTGAGAGTTTGATGTCGGGTACACCAGGGGTTTTCAAACTTTTTCATGTTCTGGAAACCCATGTTGACTTTCAATAAGCCACAGACCCCCCCATTTGAAGTCATTTTGGACTTAGATCAGGAGATATTTCTTTCACAAGCATGTAAACACTAGAAATCCAATCCAGAATCACCGGATCTGATGATATCATTTTAACAATTATAAATACAGTTTACTTGTCTTTTTTTGTTACAAAAAAGAAATTTCTTTTTTTTTCTTCATATTTTTCCCCAATAAAATTCACTTGATCACTTTCAATAACATGGCCATGAGTAAATTAGCAAGAAAAAAAGCAACTTTTTTTTATTACAAGAAAACTATATTTTTTAATGATATATTAGAAAGGTCAGATAATGATGCTGGATCAGATTTCTTGTGCTTGAACTATCTAAATTAGGCCATGCTGGAAGACCCTCAGGGACCCCTGGAGATCCCTGGACCCCACGTTGAAAACCAGTGGAGTAGACACGGGGCTAGGGAGAGTGTGATGAGCGCGTGCTATCAGGGTAGCTATTTTAAGTCATAAAAGCAACAAAAATGACATGATTTGCCTGTTCAGAACAGCAGGCATTGGCCAGTCGGTCAGAACAGAGAAACCCAATACACGAGGCAGTGAGAGCTTTCAGCAGCAGACTGAAGGAGGCTCGCTTTCTGCTGCTGACAACCAGCTTTCCAGGTTTTACACCCATGCAAACAGCCACAACTGTTTCCAGCATTTTGAACATTTCACATTTTCAGAGCGAATGTCTGCTCCAGCTAAGCTAAAGGCAAAAAAGTGAAGTCCGCATCCCTGTACAATACAAATAACTACATGTTCACACATTTTTTACACTGTATGAGGACTCCACTTCTTCCTGCATTCTTCAGGTCTGAGGACTTCCGTCCAGACCATCTGGTTTGGCATGTATGATTTCACCACTTAAAGCAAAAGTAACACATACACACACACCGGTCAGTCAGAAGCCCAGCTGTCTCAGCTGACAAGTCCTCAGAGCTGATCATCACTTATTCCACCAGCGCTGATTGCCGAGTTCAGAAATCCCAGAAGTCCACTTCCTGGGATTCCCACCCTGTAGCAACGATATAAAGCTGTGGAGTCCTCTCTCCCTCCCGGCTCATGGTATAAAACTCCAAATTTTTAATACAGGATAATAAGGAAACTAAAAATATCATATTATATTATATAATAAATAATCAAACTTTGTTTATACCTTTATATGTATATATATAAAAAAAAGTTAAGCCAAAAAGGGTAGTTGGCTAACAAAAACCACTTGACATACAAGCAGTAGCAAAGCTGTTTACAAAGAAAATGTATTGCCTAATTTCAGGTGTGTGTAGTCTGAGTAAAACAATCCATCTCAACCCCTGAGTGTTTTAGAGAGTGTTAGTGAGCCTCCTGTGAAAACACCAAACTGCTTAGTCCTGTAGCCTCAAGTAGCACCTGGTCACACTGCAAAAACCTCTGCAGCACAAACAGGGTCTACCTCACCTGAGGAGGAGTGAAACTTCAGCTGCAGCTGGTGTGTTAGACTTGAGCGGCCCGACATGGTAATTAGATACCACAAGCTCCAGTCCTACCACCAACCACTCCCTGCTCCGGGGCCAAAAGGTTTCCAGAGCCAATATCGGAGCCTTCAGATTAGTTCAGTCTTACGCCACTAAATATCCACCCATTTGCAGACACGTCCATTCGATATGAGGCCTCAGATGGTGACATGAAAGGAGTCCCAGCTGCCGTCCTTGCCACTGCCGCCGCCGTTCTTGGCTGCGGCCTCCATCCCGTCTCCGACCTCCCCGTCCGGCTGCTCCCCGGTGGGCGTGGTGCCAGGCTCCTGGTAGTACTCGTCGTCCTCGTCGAAGTAGCCGTTCTCCATCATGCTGAGGCTGGAGGCGGCGCTCAGGTCCTGGCAGCTGCCCTTGTACTCCTGGATGGACTCGTGAAGAGACCACAGCTGGCACAGCAGGGACATGTCCTGCTGACGTAAACCCACCTGGGGGGAGGGGGGCAGTGACATACACATCAGGGCGCTATTCATTACACCTGCAGCCACTCTCTTAGCATTCTGCTTTAGAGCTTTTGTTGTTATTGCCACCATGGATTTTAGTTCGTCTGGCAATTAGGCCGTCAGCTCTAGGGAATGAGCAATATTGATTTTTCAGGACCAATATGGATATGGTATTATTGGTAAAGGACACTGATAATCAATACATAGGGCCGATATCCATTTACAGTTAGGCCTGAACGATACGGTTAAAAAAAAAATCATATTGTTATCATTTTACAAATACTGCAGTAGTGATATGACTCATGATTTTAGTGGGAATGATATAAAAAAAGCTGTTTAAACTATGATGGTGTGATTTTTTTTGGCAATCTGTACCAAACAAACATGTTTTCTTACATCTGACAATTTGTAGGCCAGGGTGTCTCTGTAGCACCATAATACTTTACAACAATGATTTGTAACACATTTTAGCTTTATCAAAAAATTGTAGCTCCTGCGATTTGGATAACAGCACTTGGACATATTGCGATTTCAATAATATTTTGAATAACTATTCAGCCCTATTTGCAGTAAATCATGTGTACATCTCAAAATGTCTTGATTTAAGACGATGCTGTGTCATCATCTTAAATCAACTTCAACTGTGAGAAGCTCTGGATGTCTGCATGTCGCAGTGGTGATGTCACTAGAAGTCTGCAGTGCTGTTAGGCTCAGGACAGAAAAATATGTTTTCCTGAGACTGATACAAATATCTTCCCACCCATGATGACTAATACTGATAGCAATAATAATACCAACAACAGTATGTTAATTTTTGTAAGAATTTCAATACAAATAGGTCCAGCTTTTCAGAGGCCTGGCCTAAGATAACTGCCTGGTAAACCACAGTGTCAGTTTTGTTCTGTTGGCAATAAAACAGTTGTATTAATGACACATTGTTAGAAAATGGGTCACAAAAAAGCTTAACTTCACATTCAGCGAAATATTGGAAGAAATGCTTTTTAAAGTTCGGGCCGACACCCCTAATCTGCTGTTATATCGATCCATCACTTATTTATGCTCGGCTCAGGGTATCTGTGAGGCTGAACATGCAGGAGCTGCAAGACTGCCTTCTGTGCAGCTTTACATTCACGCTTCTTGCACTCCTCATCAATCATTTTTGATTCTGAAATCCTTCAAAAAAGATTTTTTAACCTTTATTTACCCAGGGTAGTATGCTAAACACATATGTTCTTTTTCAGCATGGTCCTGCAAGGCTATTTGCATTACCGGCAGGGATTAGTAAGGCATTGCCAATTCTGTCAGCTGACAGTCTGCAGTGGGAGCTGATTCTCAGTGTTGTCCAAACAAATTACAGCAGACAAAGAAGCCAATCTGTGTCAGTTTAACAGCTGAGAGACACTACTGTTACCTGTGACAGGGTGGGAGGGACAATACCTAAGGATACAGAGCAACTGGTTGGGTATGCATGTAGACGATAAATCCTTAGTAATACATTAACAGCGACAAGGCAGTAAGCCTCAACTTGGGTTCAGGGATTTGCTGTAAGACGAAAGTAAAGCACATGAAGCAGAGACTGGATTTCACAAAGCCTGTAAGCAAAATCCAAGGGTTACAGCTGTTTATTTACAGCAACTATTTGGCCCTTTCCATCTAAGCCTCTTTGATTTGAAGAAAGGGCACTTTGCATTTTGCAGCAGTGTGGGGCGTACCTGGAAGGTGAACTGTGACCCTGCAGAAAATGTCTGTGGAAATTGTCTGAGTGCCTGCCGCTGGTGAGGCTGCGTGTGATAAAGCGCTGCATTCTTGCATTCTTCTTTTAACAAACTGGTAACCGCATTCCACGTGCTATCAATTTGGGGTTAATGGGAATATCTCTCATGTAAAAGTCAAATCTGACACGCTGAGGCTAAAACTATTCAGGTGGGGATTAAATCTAATCAGTACAGGCCTAATCGCTTAATTCCACTCCACTGCACAGCTGCTCCTACCGGGATACTTGCCATTCTCCTCCTGTGTAGAAGGAACATCACGCCAAACTTCATACAAAAATTTGACAATCTAATGTTCCTTTACTTCTCGGCCAGCCAAGAGGCAGAACAACAAATTTTAGAAAACACTAGGGTAAAAATAATCTGTGCTGAGTGCAGTAATGTGTTACAGGGATGTTGAATTCTAAAAGTTAACAATTTTTCAAATAAAGTGGCACTTAGTAAGTCACAAAATGAAGGTGAAACCAACATAAAGTGTCTCAGTAAAGGTGTTGGGCCTCCATGAGTCACCAGAACAGCTTCAGTGTTCCTTGGCACAGATTCTTCAAGTCTCTGGAGCTCTACTGGAGCTGTGTTCTTCCAAAAAATACTGTAGTGTAGGGCCGCGGTGCATAAACCTCTCATTACAGAGACAAAGGCATATTTGAGAGCTCAGTGGTGCAAAAACCATAGGCACTGGTCTACAGAGATGTGAGAAAAAAGTGATGTGGTCAGATGAGTGAGCCTTCACCATGATGTATGTGTGACGTACACCAATGCTACAGGCCTGAGTGCTGGACCCCGATAGTGAAGGGGTCCACTGGCTGTTATACTACAGGGGGCATTATCTCACCCGTCCCCTTATAGAGGGAAGGCTCACTGCAAATCAATACAAAGTTACTGACAATGCCTCCCCGTCCACAGGGCACGAAGGCTCACTGAATGGTTTGATGAGGATGAAAATTATGTAAATCATATGCTATGACTGTCACAGTCGCTTAATTTCAATCCAACAGAACACATGAGGGAGATTTTGGAGGGACGAGTTTCACAGCGCTCTTCAGATCCATCATCAAAACACCAAATCAGGAAAATATTTCTTGGAACAATAGTGTACCACCCCTCCTGTGGGGTTCGAGAGTCTTGCAGAATCTATGCAAAGGCACATTGAAGCTGTTCTGGCAGCTCGTGGTGGCCAAAAAATCTCACTGACACACTTTGTGTTTTCCATTAACCCCCCTGTCACCTTCAAATTTTACTAACATTTGAAGTCAATTTGACCCCAGTGATTTAAACCTCCAGAAAATGATGATAATAATAGTGATAATAATTGCAACCCAAGTTTATGTGTCAGGTACGTTATGTCTTGCTGACTACCTAAACATGCCCCCCTTATACATCATACATTATCGTGGGAATCATGTTTTTACCTCCCAAATGTCACATTAATCATCAGCGGTTCTCACACTATAACGTTAGGTTTGAGCCCTTAAGCAGAGGGTTTTTGGAAGATTAAAAATGGCATGCCATAGTTCCTCGGTGTCCAGAACAACTGACACAAAGTATAAAATATTGATATTGATATTTCTTACATGTTTTATAGAGATAAAACAGAACATTGATGCGCACAAAATGTATAGAGGGCACTGAAAACATATCATCATGTTCCTTTTATGTTTTCCCACTTGTCCCCATTAAATAAAGAAAGTCGTTAAATATGAAGAAGGGAAAAAAACAGCGTTAATCAAGTTTTTGGAGATGTTAAACACTGAATGGGGTCAAACTAACCCCAAAGAGAATAGGAGGGCTCTGTCCCACCACGTATGTGTAGGTTTGCCCATGAACAGGGCAGCTCTACTCGGCCAGGTTTCTCGTAGTTTAGCGGAACGTTATCGGGACAAAGCTAGCCCGATATCACAGCCACGGGTGAGGAGAAACAATTTAACAAGCCTTTTGTTCACAATTACAGTTTTAGCCCCCGTTTATTTTTTACCATCTCTTTCCGGAGGAGAGCCAGGGCGGCGTCCAGGTTGGCCGGCTTGTTCGCCAGCAGGTTGTCGGCGTTGTTCCTGCCTCGGCTCAGGTCGTCCTGGATCATGGTTTTCTTGGCGTACATCCGCTCCATTTCTCTCCAGGAGCCGCCGCTCGAGTTCAGCAAGCCGCTCAGGCTCTTCGGCAGCGGCGGCAGCCCCTCGATGCAGGCCATTCCCCCCGCCGTGCCGTTCGCCGACTTTCCATTCATCGTTTCGCTGGTTTCAAAGCGACGCAGAGTGGATATTCACACGGATGTGGCCGGTTTAGTCCGTTTAATAGCACAAACACCGAGGATATCAAGCAGTGTGCCGCACCAAACAAACACAGCAACAGCCTCTTCCTCTGCCCAGCCAGGGAGGCTCGCGACGCCACTGTCAAGTTAAGCACAAAAAACACAACTTCACTTCCGGTAATAGCAAAATTCAAAATAAAAGCCGGTCCATCTTGTTAGGGTTTGTTTGTTTTAGAGCTTTATGGTGCATTAACCTGTTCATTAGTGTAGACTAACGTTTTGTTGGCCATACAAATGATAAAATAGAGTAGGCCTACTTTAAATATGAATTTCGTGATCCCCCCCCCAAAGCTCCTTTTCACAGTATATAGAATAACTTTGGGTCGTTTGTCAGTGCAGCACTGTGCTACTATTGATTTTTTTTTTTTTTTTTTTTTTAATTACAAAACAGATTGGTGTCATTGTCATCCACCTCTGATACAATGCATAGGATGCAGTCTGCTTGATTAAGTGTTTGAATACCTGGATGGATTCTAATGCAACCTTTTGATTTGAGTTCACAAAAACATTTATGAGAATAGCCTGTTTCAGTTAGCAGAAGATTAAACGTTATTTACAAAGGACTTCTCCCAACAACAGTACAATGTGTTTAACATGATCAGATAAATGAATGTAATGACAAAGTAGATTAAATGGAAAAGACAGTGACAAAACTGTTATAACAACAACAACAAAGGTTGGATGAATTGTAGTTGAAGTGGAGTCCCATTATTATACCATTAAAATAATAACAAATAATAACATTGGATGTTTGAACAAAATATCAGTAGTTATCAGCTTTAAAACCAAAAACTGTCCATTTTTATCCTCCTTTACCACTACAGCAGTAAGAAATTGTAAGTTTATATTGAAGCTGAAATCTCTACACTTCCGGTCTCGTTGTGATTAACTGTCACCACCTTGACAAAGCTGTAATCCACTTCCTGTCCTTTTAACACAGTGTGGCAGGCTGGGCGGCTCCCTGCCTGCAGGAAAAGCTGAGTTTATATCCATTTTAGTTATTTTAGCAGTAATTTTACGTAAAATAAATTATTTAGTGCTTACTTCAGATTTTTACATGCATGTCATATTTTTCATTTTATTGTACACTTTTTTATCCAAAGTGTCAAGTGCAAAGTCCTGTTCCAATACTTAAATGTAGAAGAAAACAGATGGACCAATAAAATAGAAAAATAAATAACAGAAAAAGACATTTAGCAATAGACAGTTATGGATGTAAGTTTTCTCGTGGCCATTGTCAAAATGAAAAAAATAATTCAACTGACTAATGTGTTCCCTTGGCTGAGTGGACACTTGTGGTTGTGTTTATTCAAAGAAACAAATATTAGATTTGCCCAAATGACAAGGCAGTCTCGTAACGTGTGTGTGTGTGTGTGTGTGTGTGTGTGTGTGTGTGTGTGTGTGTGTGTGTGTGATGTGACAGATGGTGGGCTCCACCTCCCCCCAGCCTTCAGCCCATCACAACAATAACTCAACAATAACCTTGAAACAAACACACAAGAGCATCACACATGGTCTTCAACACACACACACACACAGAGAGAGAGAGAGAGAGAGAGAGAGCAGATGTCAGGGAGGAAGCCTGAAGTCTGGTAGTTGTGTTTGGTTGTGTAAACATGACTCTAACAAAGAGGTCTGACAAAGCAGCTGGCATGTTCACCTCTGAACTCAGAAGATACACAAAAAATGTAACAAACAAAAGCAAAACAATGTGCTCTTGAAAAAAAAAATCATAGTGAAACAGCATATGTGTGTGCGCTCTTGCTGCTTGCCTCTGTGTATCGCTGTTGGACACAGGATGCTGGGACAGGACATGCTGCAGGCTGTTTTATGACTTAACAGAGACTTTTTTGATGGGTGAGGCCCACTGCCACGCGTCCTGTTGACCAATCAGCATGAAAAGCTCATCAGCTCTCTCTTGGCCCATGCACCCCTCCACAATTTTTGATATCCTGCTAACACACAGACAAATAAACAGGAAGAATGACATGAAAACCTAACACCTGTCCAGCTCCAAACATCAGCCTCCAACATACATCGGGAATGAAATCAGGGGCATTGACTGAGTTTGGCAAAGTCACACTTGCCCTAATAATTCATCATCCTAAAAACATGCTGGCTTCAGCAGGAGCTCCATCAGCAGCAGGTTTTGTGGGACACGGTGTCTGGCTGAGGTGACAGAGTGACACTGCAGTGAACTTGGTAGATGTCTGGGATGTTTCTCTGTCAGAGAGACAATGCAGAGGGGCAGTGGGTCAGGAAGGGGAGCGGCCGGCACAGGCAGCTGCTCTGTCACGCTTCCCCCTCTGTCCTGGCCTGCAGGCTGTGTCACTCACCATGCCTCCGCCTGGATAAGGGCTTTTTTTCTTTAACTCAAGAGTATTTTTTAGTAAATTTTCAACAAGTAAAGAAACATACAAAGGACATTTGTTTGGTGTACATGGTTTTTTTTTCTCACAAAATTCCTTTTCTCCTAAATTTGTGAGTACATTTTCAACTTTAATATCAGAAAATATGAGTTTTTTTCTTGCAAATTTGTAACTTCATAATCTCAGAGTTTTTTCTCATAAATTTGTAGTTTTTTTTTTTGTTTCGGTAAATTTACGACTTTAATCTCAGAGAATATAGTTTTTTCTCGTGAATGTATGACTTTATTATCACCTATAACACACTACAGTCTTTCCTTTCTTGCTCACTTTGTTTCTCTAATATGTGCATTATATATGACATGACAGCAATGTTTTAGAGGAAAATAATGCCTTGCAAAGAAATATTGGTGTGTCAATGTGTATGTGTATTACAGAGTAAGAAAGTGATTATAATAAGATCAAGTTGATATTTTGGTGACTGCTTATTAATTTATAATGTATCCCGTCCCTGGGCTCTGTAGCCTCACGGGAGGAAGAGGACAGAGGAAGCAGCTTCGTCCCTGTGTCCAAGGCAGGAAACAGGGGTGAGCACACTGCCTTTAGGTGATCCTCGGAAACTCTGCCTCCTGAGGTCACAAGTCATAAATCTGACTGGTCGCAACACTGAGTCTCTCACAGTCAGAAATGACAATAAAACGGACTCTGCAGCAAATGCAGTGTAGCTTTCATGCAATTTTGAGCTTGAGCAGCAGAATCCAAAGGTGTGAATGTGCACCAGGTATTTATGCTGCCCATACATTACTGTCTACCTCACGTTTACCAACACACACACCTGCTGGCCCCACATCACATCTCAGCACCTCTGTTACCAAAAAAAAAACTCACTCTGATGGGTTGTGCATGTCTGGCCCCTTTGATTTGATGTGCTTCTATTTCCAGCGGCGTGTGCAGGCAGCAGCGGGCTGAGCAAGGGGAACTGGAGCGGGGCTGGGTGATGCTGACCTGCTTTGTCACTGACCTTGGCCTCGCTCCAGTCCGTCCGACAGATTGAGAAGGGAGTGGTCCTGATCAGCAGCTGGTTTATTGTATGGGCGTCTCACCACCTGACCTCTGCCCTCACCCTCCTCCTCTTTCTGCTCAATTTTGCTCACGCCCTTTCTGCGTGTCCTCCCTCCTCTATCCAACACACCCCGTTTCTAATGCTTCTCTGCTGGGGGCTGGACATTTTGGGGCCCTGTTTTAGGGCACGTGTGGTCCTCTTTATTTTTCTAGACTCTGTGCACCGAGCTTTCATCTGTAGAGGCCACCTGCCACCCGCAGTGATCAGAGAAGATAGTTAAAATGTAGATTTTCATGTAAAAATACACCCCTCTTAACCTAAATCAGTGTGAGTGCAACAGAGAAATGTCCCATCCCTGCTAATTAAGGTCCTGCAGTTTCACTTTACACAGCCAAATACTGTTGGGTGTGGTCACCTCCACACACAGGAACTGATACATAACAAGTGTGTTATTGTAATACAAACATCCAACTAGGCCACCTGGTGGCGCTAGAGGGAAGGCCACAGAGTCACCTAAATTGCCAGTTTTGTTCTCTGACCAACATGAATGCTGTCACAAACTTTCATGGCAATCCATTGATTAGATTGGAAGATATGCCCTGTGCAAGATTAATTTAGAAATTCAGGTGCTGGTGTCGCCTGAGGAAAGGTCATGGGGTCGCCTAAATTGCCAGATATAGATGCCAGTAAGGCTAAAAACACATGCACGGAAAAAGGCAACTATAACTACACAAATTAACTCTCCACCTGCTAAGAATATTTCTTAATTTCTTAAGATTAAGCATCGAGCAAAATCTAAAGTAAAAGTTCAAAATAAGAATATAGCCAAATGCAAGGCTATTTGAATGTAATTTCCACAATTGAATTGCAAAGCATATGAACAACAGCTTTATGAGGGTGTGCAAAAATAACAAAAATAAACAAAAAACATGTATGAGATGAAAATCGGACAAAATACACTGTTAAAAAAATCCAGGCAAATAAAAACAAATGCACTTTATTTTTGAATAAACACAACACATAAAAGTAGAACATGAGGATACGCAGTTCTCTCATGTCTTAGTATTAAAATTAACTTTTTGCCATATAAACATTTCCAAACAAAGACAACAACAAAAAACTGAGCAGTGAAATCCAACGGGTGACGTCAACATAAACCAGGTTTCCTTCACATGAGGCGTTAAAATCACAGTGAGGAGCCAAGTCCCATTCAGACAGCCTTGTGATGCCTGACCCTGGCCATGCGAGCAGTGTGAATTTTAAGGCATGGAGGAAACAAATCGCTGGCAGCAGTGAAATCGGACACCAACAGTCAGCGCAGAGGTCAATCTGAAGGCAGCAGATCTATATTGGCTGTGGTGTAGAGTAACTCTGATATCAGACAACAGGAAGCAGCCATCCATCCACTCCCAAGATGGATAAAAATAACATTTCTGTGCACAGAACACAACCTATTTCCAAACTGGACTCTGTTTTCCCATCTTTTTCCATCATACTGTCAACGGTTATAAGTCATGAGTAGATCAATGGTGAAGCACTTGGACAAGAGTTTGGGAAGAATCCGCAGGTATGATGGAAAATTAGGGAGTAACAGGATCCAGGTTGAAAATAACTGAAAAAAACAAAACAAAAAACCAAAAAAAAAAAAAAAAAAAAACAGGTATTTTGTTACTGGGCTGGTAAAACATGATTCCTGCAAACACAAGTTCAGTTTGTGTGCATTATCTTCCTTGACATTTTTTAATTTGCCAAGGCACAAACTGTCAGAAAAGTTCAGGTAAAAGGGTGATTATCTTTAAAGGGATACTTCGCCCATAATGCATAAGTTTTGTATCACCGTGTGTTGCCTTTAATGTCCAATGAGGAATGATTTACTTTCAAGTCCTCATGGTAAAGTCAGATTCCAAAAATGCCAGTCATCTCTGATCCAATGGGGGAAAAAAATCAGTGCATTGTTAGTACTTGAAACAAAAGTGATAAATTATGTATTATGGGTGAAGTATTCTTTTAATTGCAGTGGAAGTCACACAACCACCCCAGGAAAAACCAAACCTGGTGATAAAACAGATAAAAGCCTAGACCAACTGTTTATTATTAAATCAATCACAGGTAACAGTGATTAGTAAATATCCAAACTGTCTCTCAGCAGGTGTATATTTTCCTGAGTGACTTACAAGATTTGGCAGCAGCGCTTGATAAAACCATTAGAAAATCAAAACTGAAAACTCTCCAGAAATTCTCTGGGCTCTTTAGAGATTAGTTTTATTGCAACTTCCTCCGCTGGACACTGTCCTTGCGATGTTATCCTCATCAGGTGAGGCAGGAATCAAGATGCTCATTGATTTTGGCCTCCTGCACCTCTTTTTGGCACACAGGACAGCTGACCGTCAGCAGGGAACGTGAGGAGGAAACAGAACTAGGGAGGGAGTAGGAGGCGGAGGAGGAGGCGGTGGTGGTGGTGGTGACAGGTCTTTGCTGGACTGCAGGTGATTTTATCCTCATTGACCCCCCGGCTGCTGCTGACTCAGTGCCTACAGTCTTCTGGAAGTAGTCGAAGATGGGGGCGGAGGTGCTGTGGCCGTCCCACAGCCTGGTCTTCGGCACCGGACCCCCACCTGCAGCTCCTGACCCACTGCTAGAGTCACTGAAATACTTGGACTGCATGGGCTTAGCAGGGCTGGACTTGGATCCTGTCTGAACCACAGATGGGTATTTAGAGTGGTTGGCTCTACCGGCACTAGACCCGAATGTGGAGGGAGAAGAGGAAGAATGGTTCCTCTCTTGTTGGGAAAAGGGCGAAGAGGCAGATAAAGTGTTTTTGCCACTCTTCGGGGATGAAGGCACTTCTCCTTTAGTCTCCGCTGTGGAGCTTGAGGTGGTAGATGAGCTGTTGGCCGCCTTAAAGCTGTTGAAAAGCTCCTGAACGGACCTCTGCTTGGTCCTTGACATGTCTGCTCCACCCCGGTACATCTGGACGCTCCCCTGGCCGCTGGTGCTGCCCTGGGCTTTTGGGATTCTTACTGGCGAGCCGCTGATGTTGACAAAAACTCTTGTATTACTGACAGACCTTTTGATGGGTGGCTTCTGTCCTCTGGAGACCTCAGATCTGATGGAGGGCAAAGCGCTGGGGATCCCTTGGGCTTGGTTACTGAGGCCAGAGCGGACAGGGGAAAGGGGACTTTTAGTTGAGGATGGAGAGGAGAGGATGGGTTTCTTGGGAGACGAGAGTGATTTCACAACAGGCCCCTCCACATCTTTCCCTCCTGAAGGGGAGGAAGATATAGAGGACTGAGACTTCCCTCCAAGCAGGAAGCCTTTTCCACTGAATGGGATAATGTTCCTGATATCCTGTAACCCCGAACCTAAAAGACAACAGGCACATGTTACAATTTATAAAGCACAACATTCACTTCGCAGCATTGTAACATATCAGCATGGGCCTCCATTAAGCAAGCCTGGATCCTGCACTAGTGAATCACTATGCCAGTTTTTTACAATTACATGGCGATTCCTGCTGCTCTCATTACCGAGGGTAGATTTGACTGCAATCTGTGTGAGATGCCTGATTGGTCAGTCAACAAATTCACCAATGATGTCTTCACTTCAGAGAACTAAACAAATACGGCAGCGGCCGCTTAGAGTTGTGATGTTACCAACAACAAGCTAGTTTTGGCGATTTCTTCTGTTCTCTAGAAATGTTATGGCATTAATACATTTTGAAAAACTGTAATAGTAATAATACAATCATGCCGTTTCTGGAAGAGTTGAAAGTCCATATGTCTGAGCAGGGACTTTTTCTCGAAATAAAATGTCCCAGGAACACCCCCGTCTCCACAGTTGAAATGCAGACAATTCCTCAAACGGTTCTTAGTCCCTTGGGAAAAGTTCCTGCGGTCGAAACCCAGCTTTAGCCAGTCTAAAAGTTACTGTTGTTATGGTGATACCTGGTGATGTAATCAGTTAACCTACCATGATTGGTTTTTATCGCTGCGCTGACCAAAGGTCTTGGCCCATAGGTGGGTCAAGCATTGACTTTAGTAAATCATCTCTGATAGATGATGATGATGATGATGATGATGATGATGATTGAATTTACTTTGGGATTCATGGAGTCTGGAGAGAAGGCTATCAGAAAACCACATCAGCCAAACTTTATGACTATCAGTGTGTGTGAATCCAGAAGGATAGCCTCATCACCTGTAGTTGTGCTGGAAGGCTTTCCGTTCCCTAAGGCCTTCTTCTCTTGGTTCTTCTTATCCTTGCTGCTGCCCATCTTGCCTTTCTTCCCGTATCCTTCGGGCTCCTTGACCTTGGTGTACGTCCCACCGCAGCTCCTCTTGTGGTCCTCCCACCAGGGGTCTAGGGCAGAAGGAGCACGGTTCATAGCCCTCTTCACATAGCCAAAATAGGGTTTGCGGTTCTGGCAGGGCCCGTCACATCGCCACCAGTGCTGCCGGTACAGATCAACCTCATCATGGAACGTGTGATAGACCTGACAGGGGCGGAGGAGCATACAGAGAAAGACTTGAGGTTAACATATAAGTTTTAGATCCTTGCAGAACACAGTTCATGTTGGAGTTGTACTGCCACCTTAATCTGTCTGTCTTAGGTGAAACAACGCCAAATCACACTAAGCCTTTTCTACAGCCGCTGTATGACTGCCTGCTAAATGCCCGACACTTGAAAAAGAAGTTACACCTACAGTAATGTTGGCCCCGCTGGCCTTGTTGATCCTGCTCATGTGTTTACAGAACTCAGGGCCATGTCCGTCTCGGTCTCGGTTGTTCTGGGTCACAAACAGCAGAGCGTGGATCATTTCGTGGAGGAGAGTCTGGTGGGAGGGGTTTAAACAAGAGGTTACAACTAACAGTATGCTAACAACAACATACAGAACACATGTAATCCATTTAATCAATGCAATTTTTTTTTACTTTGCTTATCCAGGAAAGTTTGTCTGAGCACACTTGCTCCAGCTCCACATTCACACAGATAGACAAGTCCACATTCAGGGCTTAGAAGTCCACGGTCTTCTACTGTTTCAAGTTTCTTGAAACAATAGCTCATGTTTGGCCCTCTTTCTCCTCACATTAATAATACAGCAGTTAAATAATAATTACAAGAGGTGCACTGGTGCTATTTGTCATGTTGGATTGTTGTCAGTCCAGCTCCTAAATACTTAGAAGAGGCAAACTAGCTGATTAGATAAAGAAAAAGAAAAAAGAAAAAAGGATCAGAGCGCTACTGGAATCCCCTTCGCTGGTGCTCATGGAATTGATGATTGATAGGTTAAAAGGCCTTTAATTAATAATTTAATTAATTGAATTAAGCCCCTATTAAAGCACCTTGAATATCATGCATTTGTTTGAAAGGTGCTATATAAATACAATTTGATTGATTGATATTAATTAAAGGCCTTTTAACCTATTAATTCACTTGAGTGCCTGGATTTCTTTTTTTCCTTTTTCATTATCTGATTAGATATCGATACTTACACAGTATGTGGCAAAATCAGGTGCAATATAACAATGGACGATGGCATCAGCTATCAGCGACTGACAGGATTCATCGCAATCTGTGCATTCTTACTGATGCAGAACGATTTTTCCCAGGCAAATACTCTATCGGCTATACTATGTAGTCAATGTCATTCTGATCATTTATTATTAAAAAATATCATAGTTACATATAAAAAGCTATCAAAGGTGCTGACACTGAGCTGGTTTATAATTACATGTAACTTGGAGCGGTTATCAACAGTAAACTACACTGTGAGGCTGATATGTTATGATGTCTGTTTTATAAAGGTTTTTAAGACTCAGTGTTTGTATAGTATAGCCTGGTTTGTCCACTTGAGTCTTGACAATAGGAACAGCCTGACATCTTCAACAAAACAGTAGTCACAACAGCTACTGCCATTTTAGTTTGTCTTGGTCGCCCTCTGCTGGCAGAGTTTGATTTTCTCTGTTCTGGGTGGCATTTTAAGGTGAACAACCTGCTTTATTCCTTTGGTTATTCACTCGCTTAATTCACTCAGGTGATAAGTGTTTGATGGGAATATGTTTCTGTTAGTGTCATGTTTGTGGATTCTATGTATGTATGTATTTTTTTTTTATCACCTGCTACAAACTACCTTGGTGATAATAATAAAGATTGACTTGGCTATCATATTTGTGTATTTGATTGATGGTTGTTGTACACTGATCTGTGTATACTTTGGTCAGTTAAATCACACAACTGTTATATTTCCTCATGTAATTGTTTTGTGACACACCAACACTAGGTGGCATGAACGACTAACTGTATACTGAACAGTAATTGCATCAATACCACTGATCTATAGCTCAGTGATCAAGACTCAAACTGGCTGATCTTCCTAAAAACTACTCAGCAGTCAGATCAGTTCTGAAAAATTGTGATCGATGTTCCACAAGAACCACATCCAGCTCACCTGGACCAGGTCTTTCCTGGGTCTCAGCTTCAGCAGTGGCTCACTGAGTCTGATTGAACAGAGTCCACCACGGCCCTCATAAGAACACACACCAGCACATCTAATGAGAGAGGACATACAGAGAACAGGACATATTAGAGACTGGACAAACGCTGTTTTCATAGTCTTTATCAAATGTTTTCAAGTTTCTTCATGCTCTGGACCCCCAAGTTGACTCTCAATAAGTCACAGACCCACATTTGTAGTGATTTTGCCCTGTGGGGACCCTTACATTGAGGAATGTTTTGGTTTGTGTTCAGTATTGAATGCTTGTCAGAGGCCCCACAAATTAGGAAGACATTTATAAAATATTAGAAGAAATCAACCAAAAAAATTGTGGGTAAACATAAAATTAACATGATGTTTTTCAATGTCCTGTACACATCAGTGTTTTTTTTTTTGTTTGTTTGTTTTTTTTGTCAATATGACCAAAACAGCATCAATATATTAATAGCATATGAAAATAGACGACCTAAAGAACGGTTGGTACCAAACATGTCATACGAGGTTTTCAGGAGGGTGGCTAAACATTGCTCCAAATGCATGCTAAATTTCAGCAGGAAATGGCTATTTTCAAAGTTGTCCCTTGACCTCTGACCTCCAGATCTCTGAATGAAAATGGGTTCTCTGGGCAGCCACGGGGCTCCCCTTTGCAGACATGCCCACCTCATGCTAATCCCATGCAGTTTGGGCTACAAATGGTGTATTTGTGCAGACTGGGGCCTAAACAGTCTTTGAGTTGCATCATTTGGCTTTGACTGGAAAGCTGAGATTCTTGTGGATTCAATGAGCCACATTTGATTCATGTGTGATGTTAGCCCCGCTCAGCCATTTCACTGTAGTGAGATCATTTTCTGAAACCTGACATGACTGAATAAAATTACCTGTAGTGACCTTTAGGATAATCAAAGCCTCATGAAACTTCACAACCACAAACTAGAGGGTAATTAAAAAAAAACAAAAATCACAATAAATCCTAATAAGAAATTGCAATACTTGTAGAAGCATAATATTTCAGACTCGCAATATATATCGAATCAGCACCAAGCATCGCGGTAGTATCGAATCGGGAGATAAACATATTGGTCCAGTGCTAATAAAGATGTGGGACTAACAGTGTCATCCTGGGACTCCATTTGACCTCGACCCCGCTGAGTTTCCCCCAGAAGAACATGTCGTTGAACTCCAGGAACATGGCTCGGACGTCCGGGCTGGGGTCCAGCATCTCCCACGACTCATCCACCACGGACAGCGGCCTCTCGGGCTGGGGGACCGGCCGCGAGAAGGGGACGACGTCGCCGCCGAAACCTCCTCCTACCTCCACCCTCCGTCTCTTGCTGCTCTGTCCATCATCAGGAGTGTCCGATGAAAACAAAGACGCCTGGTACTCATCATCAAACTGCTGCTGCAGCCGGATGGCGAGCAGCAGGTCCTCGTCCATAACACAGCGGGCTGACGTAACGTTAGCTAACGTCGTGGCAGCTAAATGCTACGTCAACTATCTGTCTGTCTTCGCTAACATCACTAATATCCTGCTACCTGCTGGCTGCACCACACAGAGTGTCCCGTCTGGATAAATATTCCGGTTTGGCGAGTCGTTTCCTACCAGCGAAATATTCACAAAATCCCTCTGTATAGCGCTGCTTTATCTTCCTCTGTGGTGTTTATTTTCGGTTGGCAGCGAGCGAGCTGTCCGGCGCCAACACCGCTGCACAACTTCCGGTGATAGTTTCAAAATAATGCTATTTTGCATACATAATCGGAATCAGAGCAAGAACCATAAATATTTTATTGATCTCGCAGGGGAAACTGGGTCAGTTGCTTTTGCTCAGATTCTCAAGAGAAGAATTAAATTACAAAAAATTGAAAAATGCGTGCCTTAGCAATTTATCAACAACAACAGCAATAATAATAATGAGAATGAGAAGAAGAACAAGAAGAAGAAAAAGAAGAAGAATCATCATCATCATAACCAAAAATAATGTGCATTATGTTTAAATATGTGCATTAATCCTACAAAATATTACAGCAAGAAATGTAGAAATAGAAAATTGAGCATATGTTTTAAAAAAGCAAACCTATATCCACCATATATGCACAGGGACATTGCACTGTTAAGGAAAAAATGCAAGGACATGCTAATGGGACATTTTTAGTAATACAGCACACCAATAAATAGATAAATAAATAAAAATACTATTGCAGTATATCAACTTTTTTTTTTTTTTAGTTAAGTTGCAATGTTTCATATTAAAAGCCTGTTTTAGTCCATTGTACATACTTGGCTAATTTTTCTTATTAATATAATTTTACTTCTTGCCTAATTCCACATTCACAAATGTAAAATGTAAAAACATTCACAAATGTATGCAATATTTTATGAAGTTTTTGAGTGATTTTATTGTCACACACTAACCTTTTTTTCTTTTTATGTTAATTTATTTGATCACTTTTTGTTTTTGCTGTATTCCTCTCTTTGGAACTACTCGGTGTTTTATTGTCTTAATGCCTCATCTATTTGTAAGCAGTATTGCGATTGTCTTTGTTGATGAATTTAAATAAAGATTTACAAAAAAAAAAAAAATTGGTCAACTGATACCATATCCGGAGTTTTTACTTCCCCTTATTTACGTGTCAGAGCAATAGAAACAGCAATTGTTTATATATTCCGTTTGTATTCCTGTCTTAAATGTAACTGCAGATACTCTGAATGAAACGCATGTTTAACATTTTAATGAGAAATTAAAGATCATCACCATCCGACTAATAATGCGTTCTGTTGGCCATCCTTTTTCTAGATCCCGTGACGTTTCAGGGTGTCAACCAGTTTGCAGCTTCCTGTTTGGCTTGCAGGCGGACATGAACTTGTTTTCTTTCATCTGTCTCGTTAATTCCCATTAGTTTGTCAGCATTCTGTTTGAAAAAAAGTCAAAGACACCAGGTAGAAGATGACGGACACGGGGAGTCGGCTCCGGAAGCAGCTGGAATCGGCCAACTTCGACCCGCAGAACTACGTGAAGCAGCTGTCGCAGCAGTCCGACGGCGACCGGGACCTGCAGGAGCATCGGCAGAAAATCCAGACGCTGGCCGACGAGACGGCCCAGAACCTCAAGAAGAATGTCTACAAGAACTACAGGCAGTTCATCGAGACGGCCAAGGAGATCTCGTACCTGGAGAGCGAGATGTACCAGCTGAGCCACATCCTGACGGAGCAGAAGAGCATCATGGAGAGCATCACCCAGGCGCTGCTGTCCGCCGACAAGGACGAGACCTCCAAGGAGATGCTGGCGGCTTTCCCCAAGGAGACGGACGAGCTCAAGCAGAGGACGCTCACCTCGCTGCTGGAGAAGGTGGAGGGGGGTAAGACCACAGGGCTGGGACGATGTGTTTATGTCCCGATGCGATACTGTCACCGATCTGATATGTATCGCGATTCTGAAGGATTGCGATTCAGTGCCACAATTTATTATGATCTTTTTTCTTTTTTTAAATCCTCTAGTTTGTGGCTGTAATGTTTCATGAAGCTGTGATTAGCTGCAAGGTGCTAATGGGTCATTTATACAGTGAAAATGGTCTGATTACAGTGAAATGGCTGCTATGGAGGCTAACATCATCACATGTTAATCAAATGTGGCTCGTTGAATCCACAAGAGTCTCAGCTTTCCAGTCAAAGCCAATTGATGTGACTCCAAGACTGTTTAGGCCCCAGTCTGCACAAACCCACTATTTTACAACTGGCCAGAAGAACACATTTGGATGGATAGATAGATAGATAGATAGATAGATAGATAGATAGATAGATAGATAGATAGATACTTTATTCATCCCGCAGGAAATTCACATTTTTTCAGCAGTATCCACAGATTACAGATTAAGTAAATAAAAAAGTAGAAATAAAGAATAAGATCTAAGTACAACAGAATAAGATCTGAGTACAACAGAATAACCTAAGTACAACCCAGTGTGCAAAAAGCAATGTGCAACAAAAAAGACAGAAAAAAACGTGTGCATGGGTGTATAAAATGTGCATTGAGGTAGGTCAATGTGCAAATTTAGAAGAAATATACAGTATACACATGATAAATAGCAGTAAGCAATATAAACACTATAAACAAGGATTATAAAAAGATAGGAATATGAACAATTTCAACAGAAGTATTAACAGTTAAACAGGGTTTGTGGCCCAAACTGCATGGGATCAGCATGAGGTGGGCATGTCTGCAAAGGGGAGAGCCGTGGCTGCCCAGAGAACCCATTTTCATTCAGATATCTGGAGGTCAGAGGTCAAGGGACTCTGCTGAAACAGCCATGCCAGTTTTTTCCTCACCAAACTTAAGCCTAACTTTAGAGCGATATTTAGTCACCTTGCCAAAAGCCAACATGACTTGCTTGGTGCCAACAAATTCCTTAGATAGTTTACTTTCAGATGCTACAGATATCTTAAATTGATTAAGTAATGAACAATGATTAATAAACTGTGATGCTCAAGTGAATTGATTTTTCCTCCATCCCTAGGTAAGAACATCATGGACACCCCGGGCAGGCACCTGGTCTACAACGGGGACCTGGCTGAGTTTGATGTGGACAACATGGCCCCCATCCAGAAGGTCCACGCTTTCCTGATGAACGACTGCCTGCTGATCGCCACTTGGCTGCCCAACCGCCGGGGCACAGTCAAGTACAAATACAATGCCTTGTACGATCTGGAGAGCTTCGCCGTGGTCAACGTGAAGGACAACCCGCCCATGAAGGACATGTTCAAGATCCTCATGTTCCCGGACAGCCGCATCTTCCAGGCGGAGAACAGCAAGGTGAAGAAGGAGTGGCTGGAGATCTTGGACGAAACCAAGAAGAACAAAGTGACAAAGGACAGGCACAAGAAAGAGGAGGAGGCCCCCAACTCTCCGGCCAGGCCCGAGGTGTCCACCAACCCCTTCGACGAGGACGACGACGAGCCGGCTGACGCAGAGGAGAGCGTGGACCTGAGTCTGGAGTGGATCCAGGAGCTCCCAGAGGATCTGGACGTCTGCATCGCCCAGAGGGACTTTGAGGGCGCCGTGGACCTGCTGGACAAGCTCAACGAGTACCTGAAGGAGCAGCCGGTCACTCCGAAGGTCAAAGAGCTCAGGTCCAAGGTGGACGAGCGCGTGCGCCAGCTGACGGAGGTGCTGGTGTTTGAGCTGTCCCCGGACCGGTCGCTCCGCGGCGGACCCAGAGCCACCCGGCGGGCCGTGTCCCAGCTCATCAGACTAGGTCCTCTACCCTTCAACATCATTACCACCTCAGACCCTTCACTTAAACATGCTAGGAGTTCAAACATTCTGTATTATGAAGGCTAATGCATTCACTTCAGGAAAAAAAAATCTGCTGTTCCTCTGAATTAATGAGTTAATTATCTCTGAATTCAGAGAATAAATTCTGTTTTTCTGAATTAATTCAAGCAGAAAACAGCACTGTTTCATTTTTCCTTATTGCAGCTTTTCTCAGAATTCTGTAATAATTATCTTGTCAATTTTAGAAGAACAAGGCAGATTTTTTTGATGCTATGCTTTTGTACACTATGATTCATATTTCAGTCTGTTGTTTCCCATATCTGTAGCTCCCTCCTCAGGAACTGAATGTGATGGTTTGGTGCAGACAACACTCCCATGACATTGGATTACATTGTTTATGATTCATCAGGGGAAAATGATTTGTTGCAATGCAGCATCAAATAACAGGATATGGCAAAGAGAAATAGGAGCTACATAAAAAAATGTCAAGTGTTTAAATCGTGTCAAAATTGCATCCAAATCACAATATGGATAAGTGCAATATCCAAATCGCAATTCTTTGCCATTATAAAGGAAATGTTATGCTACAAATCATTTTTTCGAGATGTAAAAAAAACAGATGCTGGTGCAGAACCCAGCAAAAATCATGTCATTTTCAATTTGGTATTTGTTTACAGATAATATGAAAATTATGACGCAAAAGTGATTACTCCCACTAAAATTACAAAAATTATTGCCTTCGCAGTATCTGTCGATACAATCATGACCTTACCATGTCATGCAGCCCCATAATGAAGTCTTCTTGTCTCTGCTGGTCTCCCAGGCCAGTCCACCAAGGCTTGCGAGCTTTTCCTGAAGAACCGAGCCGCCGCCGTCCAGACGGCCATACGGCAGCTCCGCATCGAGGGGGCCACGCTGCTCTACATCCACAAACTCTGCAACATCTTCTTCACCAGCCTGCTGGAGACGGCCAAGGAGTTTGAGATGGACTTTGCAGGGAACACGGGCTGCTACTCGGCCTTCGTGGTCTGGTCCAAGTCAGCCATGAAGATGTTTGTAAATGCCTTCAGCAAGCAGGTGGGTGCAGGTTAAGAACACACAGTTTTTGACAGCCGATAATCATATTTTTACCTTCAGTCCTCCAATAGCCAATATTTTCTGCCAATGCTCAATAACTTATGGATGCACAGGATGCAGCGAAGAAGAGCAGGATGTAAATAAGAGAATAACAAATGGAGTAGTATCAAGCATAACACAGCAAACAGTTACCACATTAGAATTAAAGCTCCATACCAGTGATATTGAATGTTTGGCCTGTTTAATATAACTTAGCCACATTTTACATTGCAAACAAATGGCTTGGCAAATCATGCAGTGGTACTAAAGATTCCACAACATCAAAATCCCTTTATGTTCAGACCGTCCCACCTTAGACCACAGAACTGATAATTGGCTGTGTAAAGAACATTTCCCCGGGGACTATTTTCTGGCGGAGGGACTGCGTCACTATGATCTCTCTGGTTCTGTCCCACTCTACACCGACACTGATTGGCCGGGTTATTTTTTCAACCAAGAAATCACATATCAATCGGGCATCAGCACACCTGTATGAATAGCAAGAATGTTTTGTTTTTTTTTTTTCTTAAAAAAAAAAAAGAACATGCGATTTCCAGGTCTGGAGCCAGGCTGTGTTCCGACTGTCTGACCACAGCGAGGTTTTGTTCTCCACCAGGTGTTTGACAGCAAGGAGAGCCTGTCCACCGCAGCAGAGTGCGTCAAAGTGGCCAAGGAGCACTGCAAGCAGCTGAGCGAGATCGGCCTGGACCTGACCTTCACCCTGCAGTCCCTCCTGGTCAGAGACATCAAGGCCGCCCTGCAGAGCTACAAGGACATCATCATCGAAGCCACCAAGCACCGCAACTCCGAAGAGATGTGGAGGAGGATGAACCTCATGACCCCCGAGGCGCTCGCCAAGCTCAAGGTGCTTTTAGCTTTTTACGTTTTTTATGACAAAGCTGTTTTTGTCATGTTTTTGATTGGAAATGAAAGTGGCAGAAATGAGAAAAAAAGCTTCTTTTTTGTTTTTTGTTTGCATAAACAAAAACAAGAATTCAGCTCAATGTCCCGTTTTTTCGTTCTTGACTGCAAAACTAATATTCAAATTAATGTTTTGTTATTCCACTAGTGGGTTGGCTTTAAACGGCTCCTTGCTCCTGAGTTGTTACTGCACACTATCAATTATATTTTTCCTCTATCCTTTTTTTTAGAGTTCCTTACTTTGGTCTTTGCCAGTGGGTTGAGAGTCTTGTCTAATTATGATTAATTTATGTATCTTCAAACGTACAGGAGATTGAATGATCATTGAGAGTGATCTCATGATGTTTAATGCTTTTAGAATTATAGGATTACTTACCAGAGGAAAATATAGGAATGTGACGAATGTGTTAGTCTGTAATGTGCAGCATGATTATCAGACCACACATGCAAAACTTTAAACACACTCTCTTATGATGCCTATAACCGTTAAGTCATGACTGAGAATCACAGGCTGCATACACATCAGTTCTCAGTTTTAGCAGTTTGCTTGCTTCAGCAAAGAACATTTATGCACTCTTACTTGTTTATATGCTTAATTCTTCTGCCATTTTTTTTTTTTTTTTTTTTTGGCTTTCACTTGTAACAGAACTGAGAACTGAGTAGGTAAATTCGTAAACAATCTTTAGTAGGCCAACGATGAGTAATGATCACATCTTAACAGCACCTTTCAGCGTAGTTATGTTTTGAAAATACAAACTGGATAATGGAAACAGAAAGTCTATTAATGAGGAGAAACAATTCATACACAAGTGGGCGGGGTGACAAGGTCAGCTGAATAAAATACCAGCAAGCAAGAAACTTCTAGCACAACACCACTGCAGGCATCTTTTGCTGCCAGCAGACGGCTGATGTCTCCAGTCGGATCAAGTTCAACAAGTTGTTTGCAAGTTTAGACTTCTGTTCAAGTGTTCAGTTCTCCACAGCGGGGGTCTAAAGATACATTGGTTTAAAATGTTATCAAGACATGAAGAAACATTTTGTTCTGCATTGATTATGCCTCGGGAAAAAATAAATCTTTTCGATCGTTTTTTTCTCAATTCAAATTTTGTTCAGAATATCAACAGAATATTGAATGGTGAACCTTGTATCATGAATAGTTACATCAGCAGTAGCCCTCAGAGTTTATGAGATGAGGCTTTTAGTAAACTGTGCTTTGAGAACGTGCCTGTCTCCATGTGTTTGAAGGTCACCCCAGCTTTAATGCAGACGTTTACATGCTTTATCTTCTTTTGCTCTGCAGGAGGAGATGCGCAGCTGCGGCATGGGCAGCTTTGAGCAGTACACGGGCGACGACTGCTGGGTGAACCTGAGCTACACGGTGGTGGCCTTCACCAAGCAGATGATGAGCTTCCTGGAGGAAGGCCTGAAGCTCTACTTCCCCGAGCTGCACATGGTGCTGCTGGAGAGCCTGCGAGAGATCATCCTGGTGGCCGTGCAGCACGTGGACTACAGCTTACGCTGCGAGCAGGAAGCGGACAAGAAGGCCTTCATCCTGCAGAACGCCACCTTCCTTCACGACACCGTGCTGCCTGTGGTGGAGCGGAGGTTCGAGGAGGGCGTGGGCAAGCCGGCCAAACAGCTGCAGGACCTGAGGAAGAGCACCAGGCCGGTTCGGGTCAACCCTGAGAGCACCACGTCTGTGGTGTAAAGAGGCTCCTCTCCCAACAGGCATAGAGGCTGCAGAATAGGACGGTGGCTATAAATAAAACACTAACCTTCACTGACTGTTGCAGCAATGTAAAGTCCTACTTTTTAGGAGCAAACTCTAAATTCATCTGTGATTTGGCAGCTGCAAAACTGGTTGGAATGGGCCCATATGGATTATAAGTGATTTATTCCATATGTTAGTGGAAATGCCCTGCTCTGTCTAAGCAGCTGCACAACAGGCACACAAAGCAGAAGTTCAGTGTAGAGGTTATAGCCAGGAAGCGTGAAAAACATCATGAATCCATGGTCTCTCAGTGCACATTTCTAATTCTATTTCTGATCCGATTAACTATTGTACAAAGCCCGGATCCTACTGAAATTCTGATTTTGCTGTTGGATTGCAGAAAGAAATCAGAATTAAATATGTATCTGCATTCTGCCATACGGATGTGTTGTTGATGCCGTCAGCACAATTATAAAGTAATACTATGAGCTTGTGAGCTGATTGTCAGGTTATGTGACACTTACTGTACACTCAGGTGTATTCAGGCTTATTGGACAGAAGAATGACTGATAAAAGGGATGACTGATAAAGCAAATGCACTTGTAATTTTGACAAATTGTCATCATTGTCCAAATGAGATTGTACAGCCTGTATGATAAAAACAATTAAATGTCAAAGGACATTGTGTGTCTTTGTCCATATGTGTTCTTACTGTTTTTTTTTTTTTTTTTTTTTTTTTAAAGGACTGTAATTGCTTTTGTTATCAATAATTGTCAGGATAATCATATTAAAGCCAAATGGTGGAAACAGGATAGAATAATTTTGCAGCAGGACATGTGTGTTAGGAGGAATAAAAAAATCAAAGATGCAAACTAATCCTCAGTATCTGGCAATCAAGCATCTTGGGGTAGTCTGATTTTATGATCCTAACCCTTATGTAATATCACAACTCAATAATCTGCTGTATATTTACAAAAAAAGAGCTAAGTTAATCAATTTTAATATTTGCTGCCAATGTGGTTTCTCCAAATAGCTGTCATTAAACTGAGGACCACCAGATCTTCCTAGTTCATTTCTCCACACAGACTTCATGACAGTGTCGCCCTCTTGTGGCAGCACAACACCTGCAGACGTGCAAATGGAATGAACGGCAGCAGTGCACAGTATGCCGTTAAGCAAGGCGTCTGTTTCAAGTGTCGGTTCACATTTTCTTTAAATTCTATTTTAATAGTGTTCTATTTCTATCCAATTGTTTTCCTGCTACTATTTGTGAAAAAGCATTGAAACAACATATATTCCTTTGAGACCTGTGGAGTCTGTGGGCGGGCCTGTGTTTTGGCACATTTTTCTCATCCCACACACAAAATTGCTTTCAGAAATATTTTTTAAAAATCATTGTACGAAAAGAAAACTCTAACTATCTCATAAAAATAAGTAAGTATATGTAAGATTTCTTCCAAGGCAAAGTTTGAAATTTAAAGAAAAATAGAAATACATAAATAGGAAAATGAAAAATAGTTAGTGGAAAACATTTGTAAGATATAAAAGATGTTATAAATTGTGTCTAATTTTTTTTTTTTTTTTTTTAATTACTAAATATTTTGGAAAAACCTGAAGATGCTCAGAAGTCTTATTTTGTGGAAGTAGCTGAGAATTCGTCCAGTCTGCCCTCCAGTCATTTCAGTGTTTGGATCATACTCGAACATGAAAACGCAAACATGGGCCTGCCTAACATGCAGTGGCAGACAGATATTTTTAGATACTGTATGTTCAACACATGATTGTTCTCTGTGCTCCACAGCTCATCCCATTATAATCACTGACTTGATCAGAGGGCTGGAGGAAAAGCCTTGGGTGAAGTTATCAGCTTATCCTGGTGGAAGATGCATCAGATCAGTGGGATTATTCAGCAGGAATGAAGGGGAGCTGGACGCACGTGATGCACAAAGAATCAGTGTGTGGCTGTGAGGAAGACAACTGAGGGCGTGTCGCCGTTTGAAAAATGTGACACCAGATCTGCTCTGATGCGCCTTGAGCCAAGCAGGGTGACATTTTAAACAATGTAATTATTTGAATTTATATATTTTCAGGGTAGTTTAATTTTTTTCCCCCATGGCTTCCAGTACCTCTGACTGCAACCTGATATTTTAGTTTATTAGTTTATTTGACAGGAACTATTCACACACACATATATTAAAACTGATATAATTTTTCCTTCCTTTTATCCAGCCATTGGTTTCCATTCATTCCTCCATGATATGAAAATGAACTTTCAGAGACTTCAAACTTTCTTCACACCAGTATTCCATCATCATAATAAAGTCGTCCACATTAGTTTTCCTAAAAGCAGCAGCACTGTTGTGTTTTGGTGACTTGAAGCTGGGTGCAGTGAAACGGTCTCTCCTGCAGAAAATAGTCTTATTATCAGTTATCAATTATCAGTTCTGTGGTTTATGAATGTGGATGACTGTCTTAGCCAAAGAAGCAGAACATCCTAAGGTGTGTGTTCTTGCCAAAAATTCAAATTTAAAAATCAAGGTATTTTGATTATATATTGTGAAATCATTACAGTTTGCAAAATGGTAGGCCCTACAATTTGTAACATGGTTTGTAAATGGCCCAAACATTCAAAGACACCACTTTGGTCTATAAAGTGAAAAATTGTGTAAGATAATTTAAGGTTGAGTTTGAGATATGAAAATTAGGTTTTTAAAGCCCTATAAACAGTATCAATGTCAAAGCTACAATTTAACATGAGCCGCCCTCACTAGTAATCATGCCATGCTCCTGCCTAAATATTTTATCAGTGAAATCAAAAGTCCTCACGTCTACCGGGGCTTTAGCATAAAGATTTGTGTGCTTTGCATCATGTGTGCGTACATGCACCCATGTGCTCACATCAGTGTGGCTGTGTGTATGTTTTTTTGTAGATGCGGATGTTGCAGTGTCTTCACCAGAGGCCAGTGAGCCTGAATCCAGCTAATGGGCTGCTAACAGATGGTGAGCTGTCCCAGCTGGATGGGTTAATACTGCCTCCTCAGGGACTCCAGCCAAAGCTGCTGTCACTTCAGTTAAATGGTTAGCTTACAGAGAGAGTTAATGTCAGCCTCCACCAAACTACCACATCCATGTGACTTCAGATGCTCTCTCAGCCTATGGGAACAGCAGTCTATAGGCTTCCTGACATCTCAGTATGTTTAGCCTGTTATGATCCAGGCTCATGTTTCAGCTTTATTTGCCCCAGTGGTTAACCTGGCTTTAAAAAACACCAGTATATTTATAAGATGTGATTATGTCTGGAAAATTAGGAGAATTTGCGGAAAATTAAATGTTTTCTTCATATTCCCACATGCCTCTTGTAATATATTGCATGTAAATTGATATGTTAAAACGTTTGCACCTGTAGGCTATATCATATTGCCTCAGTTCCAGATTTTGTATTTTTTGTGTGTGGTTTTCGTTTAGAAAGAAAGAAAGAAAGAAAGAAAGAAACAAACAAACAAACAAACAAACAAACAAACAAACAAAGACCATGCCTTTATTTTAATGAACTGTGAGTTCAGTTTGTTTTGATTTGATTGATTTGATTGTTTCACTCTTACTGCGGGATAATGCCTGCATTAGTGTATGAGTCGTGCATTAGTGTGTATGTGACAGTGTCAAGACTAGGGTACTCTTCCTCCTGCCTCTCTTCCCTCTCTGACTGAACCACCAAGCGCTGTGTTATCGGACTATATCGGACTGAGGCGAATCAGTCGCAACTCCAAAGCGCACAACCCCATCTCCTCTGCGCCTGCGCAGTGGGGTGTAGGGAGCTGTCCGTGTCAGACGGTGCTGAGTGTTTTCACTGAAGCTGTGTCTCATCTGCAGAAGGGAACAGTAGCGATGGACGAAGAGTTAAAATGTCCTGTTTGCGGTTCTCTGTTCAAGGAGCCAATCCTGCTGCCATGCTCTCACAATGTGTGTTTGGCATGTGCTCGAAACATCACCGTCCAAACCCCGGAGGGAGAGCCCCCGGTCCAGAACCGGGCTTCGGCCAGCTCTGACTATGACTACCTGGACATGGATAAGATGAGTCTGTACAGCGAGACGGACAGCGGCTACGGCTCCTACACGCCGTGCCAGCTCAAGTCTCCCAACGGTGTGCGGGTGTTCCCGCCGACCGTGCCGCACCGACACTGTTCCCTCACCTGCCCGCTGTGCCACCGGAGCGTCTCCCTGGACGAGCGGGGGCTCCGGGGCTTCCCGCGGAACCGGCTCCTGGAGGCCATCGTGTCACGGTACCAGCAGAACCGCGCGGCCGCCGCCGCCGCCGCCGCCTCCAGTTCCGCGGTGAAGTGCCAGCTGTGCGACCGCAACCCCGTGGATGCGACGGTGATGTGCGAGCAGTGCGACGTTTTCTACTGTACCGCCTGCCAGCAGCGGTGCCACCCGTCCCGCGGCCCGCTGGCTAAACACCGCCTGGTGCCGCCGCCGCCGCCGCAGAACCAAGCGGGAGCGGCAGCAGCGGCGAGCGGAGGAAGCGGCAGCGGGGGAGCCGGCGGTCAGCAGCCTCCTGCAACCGCGCGGAAACCGGCGACGTGCGCGGAACACGAAGCGGAAAACTTCAGCATGTATTGCTGCAGCTGCAAGGCTCCAGTCTGCATGAAGTGTATGGAGGAAGGAAAGCACGGCAAGCATGACGTCAAACCGCTGGCCGTCATGTGGAAACAACACAAGGTGAGCACCCCCCCCCCCCCCCCCCCCCCCCCACCCCCCGAAAAAAAAAAAACACACGCGCGCGCGCGTGCACAGAGGAGGAAACCCCATTCCTGTCCTATTTGTGTGTGTGTGTGTGTGTGTGTGTGTGTGTGTGAGAGAGAGAGAGAGAGAGAGAGTGCAGAGGCCCAGAAACCATAGAGAGATTTCTGTGATTCATCACAGAGTAATTCATAGTAAAATAATTACTATGAAGCCTAAAGCCCTAGTGTGTCTGTGTGTGAGGTAATGCATATGTATGTGTGTGCGTGGGTGTGTGTGTGTGTGTGTGTGTGTGTCTCCGTATACTGTGAGTCATCACTTGAATAGGTCACACAACCGCTTCTTGTCATTTCAAACATGACTGGCCTATATATATATATATATATATATGAGTGTGTGTGTGTGTGTGTGTGTGTGCGCGTGTGCGTATGTAATAGTGAATACAGTGCAGTAAGTAAGAGGTCAGCAACGCTCTGCTTCCTGCCCTGTAGTCTTTCTTTTCCTCAACAGGAGGAGAGGGGGGTGGGGGCGCAGCTGCACACACATACACACACACATACACACACACACACATACACAAACGCACATGTGCATATAAGCTCCTCTTCCTCCCCGTTTCTTCACACTTTCATACCTGAGCTCTCCTTTTCTGTCGATTTCCTTGAGCACATCTGGATATTTGGATTGAAGATGTTGATAGCTGATATTGTGTGCAGATATTCAATATTTTACAATTTAATCATTTTCACGGCTGAAGAAATTACACACAGTTTACATGTATTCGGTGTTTCCCTCACAGTTTTAGCCTCCCTTCCACACTAAGCCAACACTTTCCACCCATGAAACTAAAGCTCTTCAAAAACAGTCTCAAAGGTGTGTAAATCAGAAAGCGTCACATTGTAAAGTGGAATTTGGATCGGCACGTGCATGCATCAGGGAGCGTGTGTTTTCAGGCATTTCAGTGTGGACCACGGGCTTTTGGAAAACGGCGTGAGAACAAAACGTCATTTCTAGATTCATCCAGCCTTGTATGAGTGAGTCAGGTTACACTGCACCTTTTACACACCGTTCAGTAACATCCTCCCACAGCACAATGGACTGATGTCTTTGGTCTGACATCTGATATAAAAATAATAACAATATATTGACCAGCTGTGCAGCGAGAACATCCATCACATCAGAGATCATATCGATCTAAGCCTCGTATTTGTGCCAGTTCACAAACACAAAATGATTTTTTCCCGCCTCTCACTTTTCCTAAAGTAAACAGTCCACAGCAGAAAGTGTGGATAACATTTCTGATATTGTGTTTGACTCCGAACATCTCTCCTAACACTTCTTTAATTAAAAATGATTAAAGTGATAGTTCACTCATTTTTTATGAAATATGATATTATTTGGAGCATCCAGCCAGAATGAGAGGAAGATAGCACCACTACTGTGCTACATAACAGCTTGGGGGCATGTGAATAATACAATATTTTTCAAAATGGGTGAACTGTCCCTTTAAGTGACAGTTGCATTTATTTTTATTTTAAGAGTAAATTTATATTATTTAAAGGATGTGTCTGGTTTGCAGTCAGTCCACTCTCAGTTTGTTTAGCTCAGTGACAGGAACCAGCAGGTTTCTTGTGCCATGTTCCAGCTGTGAGACAGCGGCTGCTGATCCTGTTTGCTCTCGTTTGAGACTGAAATTCTGGCTTTGTGCCCAACATTTTAATCAACTGTCTGCTTTTGGACAAGCCATTTTTTTTAGCAGACTACTCCCAGTTATTAACACACCCGTTTCATAATGCTATCATCATTATCACACCCACATTTCCTGTGTGCAAAATGAAAAGCCATTTTTGACTGTCTAAGTGGGTCAATGGAGCTGATCTCCTGATCTGTCTCGTTTTCTGCGGCTGTTCAGAGGCCTGCAGTCGATCCATTCATCACTTACCAGATATTCAGCTCCTCTCTCTCTCTGTCAGGCTCCTTATTCACCCTCTCAAGCTCTCTCTCCTCCCTCTCCTTCTATCTCCTTTCCCCCGCCACCCGCCACCCCCCCCTTCCCTGATCAGAGGGGTTGTGGAGGAGATATATCTTCATCACCCTGTCCCATAAACGGACCGTGAAAATGCCAGAGTAGAGCAATGAGTGGGTGTGGATAAGTAATGAGCAGAGTATGAATAAGAGATGGTCACCATTTACTTAATATGGAGTCCTTCATGTAGAAGCAAATCAATGGCGGCTCCCTCTCTTCCCCCGCTGTGCTTTAACTGCATGTTATAACACTTACACACGCTCAATGTGCACAGTGTTACAGTGATGTTGCTGCTGTAGGAGGCTCAGTCTGTATTCTGCAGAACAGACATGAGCTCCAAATGTGGGGATCCCCATAATCTATTCCTTTTTAGGCTACATTAAGCAATATTACATGCATTTTTTTTTTTTACAGGTTTTTACAGGAAAGAGCTGTCAGACAGCAATCCCATCTCCCACACTGGTCCCTGACCACTCGCACATCATTAAAGCTATGTTTACATGGGTACAAATTTTCACCACTAAGAGTGGTGTGGCAACTTTGGCCACTTCGGCTTGCACATGTAGCTAGTTCACAAATGTTCAGCTCTGGGCTTTCTTCCTGAGAGATAGATTAAACAACACTGGAAACCCAGAAATGGCAGTAATTAAACTCTGGTCCATTGTTGGTCGTATATTTTATTGGCCCTGGCAGTTTCCCTCCTTGGTGAGATGGCCAGCCTGCCACACTTTTCATTTGGTTGTCCTATCTCTCTGGTTTTCAACACAGAAACAACACGGTGCCTGTCCTATAACGTTGTCAAATTTCTCCTTTCTTGGGGTTTCTGAATTGATCTCATGCAGGAGATAGACCATGCATTTGCTGAATCATGGCTGATTTCATGTAAACTGCCTGGTTAGAGGCTTGTTTGAAAGTTTTGAGAGGAGGTGAGCCACAAATCCGCCTGTGACATTGCACAATTTGTTAAAAAGTCATCTTTATGCAAATGTGCAGTACGCCGATGTTTGCAGCACCTCTGGTTTCTGGTGTCACCACCACAGGACTGTAATAAACACTGGCTACATAGATAATGAAAGTGGTGAAAACTTGTTCATGTCCATTTGTTCATGTCCTGGTGAACGTACTGTAGAGCGACTCTCCTCATGGCCTCACTCACAGCTGAGGAGAAAGCTCCCTGATGAGAGAGAGAGAGTCTTGTCACTCACCACCTGAAACAGGAAACAGCTGTCGGCATGGCAACTGGCAGACGCACCTCTTGACAAATTCTTTGCTTGTTAAAAAAAAAAACAACACCAACAACGGCATAACAGCATACATTTTTAAAAATCACAGTCTATTCCAAGTCACATAATCTCCCTGGTCTTTTCAGCTTCTCTGCAAATATGCAGGAACCTAAATATGTATTGCAATGTCCCTTTAAGTACATCTGCTGATATAAGAAGCTGTTCCAAGTACAACTCCATGTACAGACAGTCATGCTGCCTGTCATAAACAATTTTTGGAATGTGTACATCACTTGTGCTTATTACTTTATTTCATGGAAACATTAGTCTTATTGTTTTGTAGGTTGGTGTTTTTGAAGAAACTTTTAGGAGACACATACTTCTTGTTTTGTTGCAGTGGTTAAAATCATATTCCTTATATTTTCTCTGTGAGGTCAGTGAAAGATGCCCTATCCTTAACAGATAAATGTTGCTGGAACACAAAGGAATATTAGCTTAGTTTAATATTAGTATGTGTGTCTGCAAGAGATGGAGGCTCTTCACCGACTCCGCCACTGATCTATTATATCCTCTGGCTGGGTAATGAAATAATAGATTTTCCAAGGCTGAAGCCACCAGACGTGAGTCAGCTTCCATATTGGTACAAGAAAGTGGAAGATGTGCAGCATATGCTTACAAAAATTGGATAGAGAAAACTATCAACAGGGGATAGCAAAATTTGGCGAAAGCTTCATATTCATTTGTATTGATACGATGTTGTTGTAGCTGTATAGAGCATCTCATTGGTTTTGATAACAGTAATCGCAGTACATCCACTACTACTGTTTTACAAAAAAAAAAAACTCCAGCTTGGGTCTTGGCCAGCAGACTCCTCCTCAAATCTGCCTCAAGTAGTCAGTCATGTACAGAACTGACAGCCAGCTTCTGAAGATCAGCAGATTCAGGGCTAAAAGCAAAAACACCACCATATCCGTCATGGAGCTGCAGTATGCTGATGACGATGCCCTCATGGCCCTTTCAGAGGCGGAACTACAGTGCATTCTCTTTCGTTTTTGCCAAGGCATACAAGCAGCTTGAGTGGTGCCGACCATGCTCAGAAACCAGGACCATGTACCGGCACCTGAAGGCTCGAGGTGCACATTTTGACATTGTGAGGGCTTGTGGAGTAGATTTGGTCTGAGAAAGTCCATGACTGGTAACATCTAACTAAAGCTCTGTATTTAGATGGAGATATTTGTTAGCCCTCGACTCCTCCAGTCCTCTGATATAATCCTCAGGAGGTCGAAAGGTACAAGGATCAAGACCAGCATCAGAAAGTGCCGCCTGTCAGCACACGGCAACCAGCCAGAAGCTTTTGGGGATTTTTGTCTTCTTCGAAATTTTGTTTTAACTGTCTGGATGTGTGCGAATTTGCCACTGTTTGCAGAATTGAGTGTGTGTGCCTCTCTGTGTCTGTGTGCGTATGTGCATGTGTGTGTGTGTGTTTACAAATCTTACACACGCACTGGTGCAGAAAGAGAAAAATGAAAGATCATCATTGTATTTACATCATGCAGAGGCCTGGGGCGATGCACACATGCACACACTCACACACACACACACACACACACATACACACACGCACACACGCACACACACGCACACACGCACACACATATTAGGAAGGCATAAATATGCATAAATTGAGCAGATGAACTTTCACTGAGGGAATGTAGAGGAAGTCACACTGATCTAGTTTCCCCTGATCAGCCAAGCAGAAAACACAGTCTAATGTGCACACACTCACACACACACATACACACATACACTCACACAAGCGGACACACACGTCCACATGTGTAAGTGTGTGTGTGTGTGTGTGTGTGTTTGCATCTTTGTGTGATTGTATGCATGTGAAAGTGTGTGTGTGTGACCTAGCTAAGCCAAGTGAAGGGGAGCAGCTCTGAATCAAATATTAAAACACCAAATGCGGAATCACTGTTCCTGCTGCTGTGTGTTTCATAGCAAATATTTACTGTTTCACTCCTATTCACCCTGCTATTTTAATTGATTTTATTTCTTTATTTATTTTCAGTCTGTATTAGATAGTGTATAGTGGAAAGGGACAGGATGGACTGAGCAGAGAGAGGGAGGAGGAAGGAGGATTCGAGCCCAGGATGTTGAAGTTCCATGGTTTGAGTCTCAGTTAATTGAGCACTGGGTCATTGTTGGACACTAAAAATCTGCACTGACTCGCATTTATAATATTGACACACATCTTACACCTGTGTCTCACAAGAACATACTAAATACCAAAATCATTTCCTAACTCCCAGTATGGTGATGGAAGTGGTTTGATGTTGCGGTCACAACAGCACTAAATAATTTCACATCAGCCATATGTAGATATGAAGATCAGGGTTCAGTTTTGTTGAATACTGACCTGTGTATTTGCACACATGAGGCCAACAGAAACACATCTGTTTGGTGCAGTCTAAATTTGGCGGTAAAACCTGTGCTCCTGGGATATAAATTTCAACAGAAACGATGCTATGGAAATGATACATTGTCTCGTCCAGTTGGCATCGGTGTAAACTGGCAGATTTCAGAATGTTGCACACGCGACCAGATTCTTCGATCTGCAAGTAGTAGAGGTAGTTTTGCATGAGTTTTAACTTGTCACATTGTAAGTCTTTGGTATGAACTGGCCTTAACATATTGGCACACCGACCACACCCTGCCATGAAAGTTTTAAATGCAAAGTTTTAAAGCAACATTGTTTGTCTCTTTTTTATTGAGTTGTAATAGGCTTCTGATGCAGTGGATCATGGTATTTTGATAAAACGTCTCATTAATATAGTTTTTTCTGGTCTTGCTGTTGGTTGGTGTGTCAATTACCTTTCTGACAGGCCTCAGACCACTCTGTTTGACCGCCTTGCATCTGATATGTTAATAGTATATGAGGGAGTACCACAGGGTTCCGTTCTGGGTCCACTTTTATTTACTCTGTATTTCAACTGCATCAAAAATTCCACTTTACCAGTGCTGTCTGTCTCTTTACTGGCCCGCTCTGTGTGCTTGTCATTTGGCAGAGTGCACTTGTAATTTTCTTAGCGTTTGACTCCACATTATACTGTGTATGATTGGGTATGCAACCAATAAAATTTTACTTGGCATATGGATCTGATGCCCAAATACCAAAATATACCAATATTTTCAAATGATTGCCCACTTTCTGTAGGCGTGCAGGTTGTTTGGATCCGTAGATTGAGGACTTTTTGTTGTACCAGCAGACATCCCGTTATTGGATTATAGATGCTGTGCATTCACTCTAGTCTGACAGACTGGCCTGTGAACACAGTCTGAAATACCGCACTGTTCATGCTGAGCACACATGCTCATGTCAGCAAGACATTACAGTTCATCCAGACTGACTCACAGTGAGTTCAGTGACCAGCTCAAGAGCACTGTAGCAGGGTTCATGGTTCCAGCTGGTATTGAACAGGTGACCTCCCAACACTGGGCACTCTCTATAACCACCAGGACTGCCTTGCACTGCACAACACAACCACAGCTGTTTCTGGGCGCTGAGCCGTATTTAAGAGTCACATGCAGGGGATTCAAACCAGGAACCTTTCTATCACAAGCTGTTATCTGCATGACCCAGCTAAACTCAGTGTAATCATCTTTTCAGGCTGACGTACATCAAGGATATGAAATTTATGTGGTAGAGGCTATTATCGTTGAAGGACGAACATCATAAAAGAGCACCTTCTTAAAAATCCAAATGATTTGCTTTTATATTGGTGGATTATATTGATGGATGCCTTATGATGATCAGGTTGTCATTTCCGAGCACCCTTGAATGGCAGCAGGATGAATAGAATAAGCTGACAGAGGATTTGAACAGAAGCTTCATTCTCCTTCTAGGGGGTCCTCAGCAAAATTTTTAAACTTTAATTTAAATGCTTCTACCAGACGTTTAAAGACAAGCTATTTGACAATGATCCATCACTGATCTGATATTTAAATATATCATTTTAATAATTATAAATGTTGTTTTCTTATAATTTAAAAAAAAAAAAAAAAACATTTTGTAAATTTTCTTGCTTTTTTCCCTCCTTGGATTAAAATCAAAGGAGCTGCTGAGGAATGTTTTCTAATCCGTCCTTTAAAATGAAATTCAGTGCTCTTGGCTGTATTTTAACAAACTATGGCTGTTTTATCCCAAAAAAGATACTTTGATGTTTCAAAGTCTAAAAGGGGTAATTCTGTGCAAGTGCAGAAAAAAGTCTTGACTCTGCTGCAGATAACCAGAACAGGTCAGCCTCTCTAATATTTTACCTCAGGCACAGCAACACACACACACACACACACACACACACACACACACGGTGGCATAGTCAATCAAGATTGTGCTGTTGGTCCACTGAATGTAGGTTAATGCACACTTTACTGTACAGTGCTTCTCCCCGAGCCAGAACAGACCTGTTTCCTGAAAGGCTCTTAAGGCTTCTTTAGCTCACCAAATATTTCCCAAAAGCATCTTAGTTGAAGACGCTCTTGAAAATGATTGTGGATCTACATTAACTCCTGACCACACACACTGATGGGTGGCTGAATACATCCCCATGCATATCAGCAAATACCATAAACCAGACACAGTTCAGTCCTGAGAGCTGAAAAGTAAAAATGCGCTCATTCTGCTTGTATCAGTGGTTATCTTTTTATCACAAGTGAAATCGCACTGAAAAGGTCATTTTATTCCACATTCACTGGCATTTGGACAGTGGATTCTCAGGCTTGTAAATTTCTGACCAGTGACAACATTTACATGTTTTTCTATTAAACTGTCCAAACTGGGTTGGCAGCCGGTGTGGCAAGACCTATTTTTAGGGTGGCAGCTGCCACCCATGCCACCATGGTAGATCCACCCTGTGCTTTAAATGCATACAAAACCAAATTCATGCTCGGCTCTCTATTCTAGAGCTGGAAATATTGATTAGACCAATTTGCACATCTCAATCTAAGTGACCTCTCAGTCGAGCATGTGCATTTAAATACCATGGCATTTGGTCGGAACAAAAAAATGGTTTTCTATATAGAATTTTTTTTTTTCCATGATTAATGATATTTTCAATAATTAATGGAATTAATAGGCATGTGATTAAAAAAACACACAGAAACATCATAGGCACAAGGGAGCAGAAGGAGGCCTTTCTTTTGGGCAACACAGCAAGAGGAATATATTCTAACACTTGGCGATGAATAGGCATGGCTTCCAATCAGGAGTTGTGTTTCTGTGTGACAAGGTCAAGTTCCCCTCCAGAAGTTTCCCAGATAAACACCTCATCAATGCACCAATGTGCTCATCCATTTTAGAAACGGTATCAGATGGTCTGGCCTCCGCCTGTGGTGTTGCTACTTTGCTGAAATGTTTATGACCCTTTTTCTTTTGTTGACTTTTATTCTTTTTTTTGTTATTTTTCTTTTCAAGCTTGACATCAAACTATTTTTGCTTCAACTCTCAGACAGATGACACTGTTTACTTCTGCAGTTATTCGCTGCCAGATTTTTGATTTTGTGGGAAGAAACCAAAACACTTCTGCAACTAAAGTGTATGTCTTTGTTCTGCTGAACATTACGAATCATCACTTCCACCCAGAAGTGGACTGGCCATCTGGAGCAAAGTAAAACAGTATAAAATAATTGTGCCTATAGCCTGTATCATATAAAAGAGAGTGGCCCGGGCGTACTGGCCCACATTCGCCTGTGTAAAAGTGTGTGTGTGTGTGTGTGTGTGTGTGTGTGTGTGTGTGTATGTTTGTGGCAGCCTCGATGTCCTTGTTGGTGCGGTACTTCCAAGCAGTACGTTTGCTTCTGTGCAAATGGTGGCACTTGAAAGAAGTTCCTCTCTGATTCACTCATTCACATGGAGCAGCTGTGTTCATGAATCACACAAGGCGATACTGCCGATGTCTGACTTGACAGTGAATGTATTCCTCAGGAGTACAGCACCAACAAAGAAGTCAAGGCTGCCATCTTTGATTTTTTTTTTTTTTTTACCAGAGATCCAGTGGGACATTACCAAATAAAGCGATAATGAAAGAGAGAGAGAGAGAGAGAGAGAGAGAGAGAGGCACAGGCAAAGAGAGAGAGGGTGAATTTTTATGATCTATTTTTGGAGACAACGCAATTGCTGATGCCAGACCTCTGAAGTGTGTGGACATCCCATAGTAGAACAGAGGGCATTGTTTCCATGGTTACAAGCTGCTGCTCATTCCAGTTTATTAGGAAGGCCAGTAAATGAAACAGCAGATCAGATAATTATAGATTAATTGTGTGTGTGTGTGTGTGTGTGTGTGTGTGTGTGTGTGTGTGTGTGTGTGTGTGTGTGTGTGTGTGTGTGTGTGTGTGTGTGTAGGTCAGCATGGATTCAATCACCAGCTTCCATATGCATTTGTGGTAAAGCTACGGTAATTAAAACGAAACAGTCATGAGTTTTTAGCACTTTGAATGAAGTGAATCAGAAACTGTATATCATTTGATGTTCAGGCGCTTTGAAACCATGACAGAATCATATCCAAAAAATCTAATTTGTACTCATTTTATGACAATTATGCCCAAAGCAAGCTACCTACCCATGATACAGTAGATACCCAGATCAGTTATTGATGAAAAAGGCTCTTGTTGTTTTTCCTCTATGCTCGCTGTCAAAAGCTCCTCCCCTGTCAGCACGACACAGGATGATAAAACAAAGCTTCCTCCTTCCTACAGGAGCCAAGTCAAACACGGATCCCTGCGGGGGTGGATAAGACGTGGCAAGTCAAACTGGTCTCTCTGGGGAAGCTGTGGCACCGGTGTGGTGTGGTGTGGTGTGGTTTGGTTTGGTGGAGCTGTAAGAAGCTCGTCACAGCGACAACAAAGAAACCTGCAGCAGCGGGGAGGGAGAGGTGTGGTTTCACACAGCGTTCAATCAGTGTATTTAAAGGTGCCATATGTAGCGTTTTAGGGGGCTTTCACGCCTAGCCTGGTCCATTTCAGTTAGACCATGGTGCCTTTACTTGGATAGTTCAGTTTGTTTGGAGAGGTGAGAACTTGAATTTGAAATCTGGTTCAGATCAAACAAGCGAACTGTGGCCCGCCTCAAAAATCAGGTTCCAATCATTTCAAATGAGAACACAATGGGATCTAAAAATTTGAATGGGAAAACAATTCTGAAAACAGGGCAGATTTTTTTTTTCTTGAGTGAATGCATTACACTTGCGCCTACGCACTGATCCAGTAGTTATACTGATCCAATAATCCTGTGCCACAGCTGGCTGAGACTGACTGTTCTGTTAAAGTGCATCTGTTAACACTGTGTGCATGCACTGTGTGAACTCACTTTTGATTGAATTTTCCTTTTCTTAATATCAGTCAGTGCTGTGATTGTCTGAAGAGTTGTTAGATGGATATATAAGGCTGATGATGTCCGTATTAAAAATCAGCTCTGGTCCAGTCAAAGTCTGATATGGGTATATATTGTCAAATTGATCGATACTGCAATGATTGTCCACTGGCAGCTTCAGTGAACTGATTGTAATGAGACATTTTGATCGATTTAGTATATTGAATATGTTTGTTTTTTTCCTGGGCTTTGATGAAGAGTTTATTGTCCTGTTACATAAATGTATTTTACAGGCTTTTTATACCCTGACAGGAAACATCAAACACTAATTGTATTTGGTGTTGAGGAGTACTTTGCCAGTATTTTTGTATGCTCACAAGCTTCAGCCCAGAAACAACAGCGTCAGCCTCCAAAAAAACCCAAATCATGTGTGAGCCAGAGAGCTGGAGGCGGTCAGGGTGGAGGAGAAAGGAAAACAGATGAAGGAGGGTGGAAAGGCTTAAAGATGCAAACAAGATGGAGGAGGAGGCTGTGTCTGTGTATGTGTGTGTGTGTGTGTGTGTGTGTGTGTGTGTGTGTGTGTGTGTGTGTGTGTGTGCGTGTGTGTGTGTGTGTGTGTGGAGGGTGGGTAAGCTCCTCCTGGCCCACTGGGTGCCCCTTGGGTGTCATTTTGACAAGGTCAACCCCACCATCAACCATTCTTAGGCAGACAGCCAAACACATTAGAGCTGTCTATTGTTCTCTTGTGGTTCAGCGTAACGCGCATCTTCTCCACACAATCACTCAACATTTCTCCAGAACATTGACACAAACTGACAGAGATTCACAGAGATTCGTAATATGCAAAATGCGATCAACAAAATCTCGGATTCGATTTAAACCATGCAAAAGGGTTTTTGAAAATGCATGTACTTGATTTTTTAGATTTGCAACAAGCTTTTGTTTGGTGTTTTAATCTAATTTCATCCTCGGTGTGTTAGAGCGCTTCCACTGTAGCTCTGAGCTGGAGCTTCTTCTGACCTGAATGATTTTCGCTTAAAATTGTCAGTCAGCGCCGTTTCTTATGGTTTCATTTGTCCCTGCGACCACATTTTCCCAACCACAAACACCGGCAGCTGTTATCGGCTCCTGCACAGGCTCATTGCCTTTATCTGATATGCCAACAAATTTCAGCCAGCCCTCACACAGAAGCAATATAAAGGGGATTCGTTTGGCTGATTCCAGACACTATATGAATATATGAATGAAATGAACGAAGGATTTTTATTAAAGATTCATGCCATTAGCCAGACAAGCACAAGGTAAACAAACAAGCACAGAGTAATGAATACATAATGTATACAAGAAAAAAACAGCAGGTTGCTGTTGTGAAGGTCAAACACCTGAACTTCACGTCATGTCTTTGCTGACTGTTCACTGAACACATTGACTCTCACGCAGGGTCCATGCTCTAGTTCAGGGGCCAGATTTTTTTTTAAAAAATTGAGCCGATTCGAGGTCCAAGGAGGGCCTATATTTGTGGAATGCGTTTTCACCCAAAGTGGTCCTTCTTTTGATCAAAATACATCATGTGTAAAAATAAGAACGCATACACAAGCATTCTTCCCCTTTATATAAAGCAAAACAAGGATATCTAAAACCAAGAGTGGAAAATGACATGAAAAGGGTCCATCCTTCCTTTTTTCTGAAGCCTTTTGAATGACTTATAGTTTCATCACATGGAATCAAAAATAACCACATATTTGATATTTAGCTGAAGAAAAATCTACAGTCATACATATCCACATAGAGCTGAATCGAGAGCAACTTGACTTGTTTGTTTGTAGATTCCTGAAGACGTTTCACTTCAGCCTCTCCACATGGGGACTCCGGGGTATTTAACCTGTGTTTTCCTGTGGACGCTTTCCAGATTGTTGGCTCATTAGTGCTCCTAATGTGTTGTGAGGTTACAAAGCCATAACCGCTGTCAGCAGTTTAGCCTGTAGTGACGAGTCTCTATCTCAAGCTTGTCTTCCTTGGTGGTGATTTCGCAGTTAAGCAGCTGAGTGTGTCTCCACGCCTCCTCCCTGATCACTGAGCATCTCTCTGACTCGGTCTGCCGCTGCCTGTGAATGTCACTGGTCTGTCTGAATGTCACGCACTTCATAAGTGTCCTCCCTCGCTCTTATAATAGCATAATGAGATAATGGCACTTGTCTCTGAGAGCAGCGGCGAAGGTGCTGACAGGGAGAAAAAGAAAAATGATTCTTCCGTTCGGAGGAGCGATAAAGCACGATAAAGGTCAGGGGGAGGAGAACAAAAGAAACAAAGGAGGGAAGAGATGGGGTGGCTGGGTGCAGAGCTCTGGATCCTGGTTGAGATGGAGTCGTGTTTCTTTTCTCAAGCCTTTACCCATAACCCGTTAGTCTTTCTTGTTTTGTCACAATACCTCATTCGCTTCTTCGTTATACCCTAAAATGCTTAAAGTGGTCCAGTGCTCTTCATTGGCCCCGTAAGAAATCATAAGAAAACTCCAAGGCACTCTCTACTACAACAGTTAAAATGGCTTTATTGTCATGGCATGATCATATTAGACCTTTAAAACGAACTCGGACACGATTCAAGCCTTCATCAAGGAGTCAAATGGATCTCATGGATCTCACCTGGTCCTTTTGTAGTGGTGTTCCACCGTAGTTTTGGCTCACTATATTCAACAGAGCTGAATTAAAGGGCATCTTAATGTGAATAATGGTTATGGCCCAATGTTCATCAAAGACTGACTCTGAGAACACCATGAATACAAACTGATTCCAAGAAACAAATCAAGAGGTTTATGAAAAAGTAGTGAAATGCAGTTCCTCATTTAAACCTGGGTGTTTAGTAATTTATAGATCCAAAAAGCTTCAGTTGGTGAAGTTTCCTATGTCTGTCACCTTTTTGTGAGGAGGATAATATGTTTTCCATGCCACAGGCTTGTGATGTGGTTGGTCTACTGTTTTGGATGTCCAGGCAGGGTTTAGCCACTGGGAAATTTAGATTCCCAGTATGAATGGCATGTCGCATTCTGCTAGTCTGTCCTGTAGATGTCTTTTTGTTCTTCCAGTGTAAAAAAAAAAAAAAAAAAAAAACTTGCAACTGGGACACTCAAGCCTGTAGATAATAAATGAGGTTTTGCAGTTAATGAAATGATTAATTGGGAACTCCCTCTGGGATGGAAAATCCATAACTGTCTGGGTCTGTATTACATTTGTACAGTGGTTACAGTGGTTACACTTGTAGGTCCCCTTGGATTTAGGACCCAACCATGGACCCAAACATCTAAATCCTGTTCATAATCTGTTTGACGTTTTCTGCCTCTGTGCTATTGTGAGAGCACAGTATAAGATTGCTATTGTGAAACAGTAAAGTTTATCTGTCCAGGTGTTTGGCTCTAGTATATGCCATCTGTAGAGTGTTCCTGTATCCCAGTTCCTGAAAGTGTGACACCATTTCCCTCATTTAGCCTCAAATTCCTTTTCCTGGTCACAAATTCTCCACACTCACTGGAACTGACCATAAGGCACACTCTCTTTATGCCACTTAGGATAAAAGCTCCTGGCATGTAGTATAGTATTCTGTCTGATGGCTTCCTATAAATAGATGTATGCAGAGTTCTTTGATTGTCTTCAAAGACTGTAAGATCTAAAAAATGTATGACGTCCTTGCTGTGATCCAGAGGCAGCAGGCATCATTCAAAAAGGCATGGAGAGCTTGTAGCTCTGCCTCTGATCCAGACCAAAACAAACAGACCTTTTCAAAGTACCGGCCCACCAGATAATGTGCTTAGGAAAAGTATTTTTTTCATAGCCTAACAAAAAGACTTCTTCTCGTTTAGGTATACACCTACATAAAAAGGACTCTAGTTCCCGCAGAAACATTTGCTTTACACAGCCAATTATCAGCTCTTAGAGGCAGAGCAGTGTAAGGTGGCCGTTTCAACCAAAAATTCAAATTTGAAAATAAAGGGACTTTGATTATATGTTGTGAAATCTTTAGTACCTCTTGTAAAATTTGTAAATTTTGTAAATTTGTAAAATGGCATGTTGCAGTGTAAAATGTGGGTAAATTGTTGTAAACGGGCCAAACATTTAAAATCACAGGTATGATCCTTTGATTGTATCACAAAAACATGTATTACAATGAACTGCAACAGAAAAATGCAAAAATATACAGGTAATGCTATTATTAGTTATATTCCAACAGACATAATATAGTCCTCAGACTTTATAAGGAAGAGAACCAACACGACCATACACATCATATCCACGTATTAAATATCCAATCAAAAACATAGAAATACACCACAGCAATCAATCACAATCCAAATATCAAGACATTCCCAAATATTTCAAGAGAGGAACTGTGCAGAGTGTTGCCTTGGGAACAGGAGACAGCAGCCAGCACCCTGGAGATGCACTGACAGGTAAAGAAAAAGGTGTGCAGCAGCAGGTGAAGGTGCAGAGGGGAGCTGGCTGCAGTTCACCTCTCTGACCTGATGACAGAGCAAAAACCGAGGAGGGAGCCAGGGCAGGCCTCACACGCTTCATCCATCACAGCCTTGTTAGCACCTACACGCTGACTGGGCCAGGCCAGACAGCTTGCTGGGCCAGATGGCTTCTTGGTGAGAAACGCTGCAAGCCCCCCACCTCACCCCCCACCCCACCCCAACTCTGGACGGCATGTGCACAGATGAGAGATGGATAGACAGGGATAAAGCTGCTCTGTGTGTTTGAGAATATATGTGTGTGTGTGTGTGTGTATGTGTGTGTGTGTGTGTACGTGCGTGCAGATATGATGGTTGATGTTCACAGTGCACTGACTGATTTGTTCGTTCAAATACAGCTGAGCTCATGGTGGGGCAGAAATATGGAGAGAGATTGCTCCCATTAATTAACAAATGTGTGCATCTTAATCCACATGTAAAAGATACAACACAAATGTATTTTACCATCCACACTAAAAAATTTTCAGTTCAAATAAACGTTTGTACAAATATTTGTGCATTTGTGAGTGGAGTGCGTAGCAGCAGAAAGGTAGTTTCAAACAAAATATAAGAAAAAGTAGCCGTGTGTGTGTGTGTGTGTGTGTGTGTGTGTGTGTGTGTGTGTGTGTGTGAACCAGCAAGTGTAGTTTTTGTGTGTGTGTGTGGATGCCACAAGAAAAGCACAAAAGGCAAAGTCTAATAATTTGCCTGAATGAGTGCATGCGTGTCACTCGCGCTACAAAATGTAACTTTTCATGTACAAATATGCAAAGCGGAGGAATATTCTTGTTATTTATACAAAAAGGAAAACATGTATTTAATGAAACTTTACATGACAAATTGAAACACATTTGTTTGTGGATAGTACAATACATTTGTGATGCATCTCTTAAGTATTGGTTAAGATACACACACTCATCAATATTAATGAGACTAAGCTCCGGCCATACAGGAAAGTATTATTTGGTACCGCTATAATATGCATAAATAATAAATGGTAAACTAACCATCATTTAATATTTATTATCATGTCATGTTTGTTTATTTCATTTCCTACATAATTTACAAGGCAATATTAAATATCCGGTGTGCATGATTCTGTAGTCACTGTGGATGTTTATTTGCCAATAACTAAAATGCAACATGTAAACAATGATTGAAGTGTCATTAGTTAATGTTTTAACTAATTGACATTATATAATTTCATCAGTTTATAGTTTAATCAGTAAACAATGAAAAAAAAAAATCACCATTTAGTTGTTACTTAACCAAATAATTTCAGTAGTAATTCAACAAACATTGTGTGGTGATTATTTCTCTATTTATTAATGAAGGTAACAATAACTTTCCAATCCCCCATGCCAATCCTCTTAAATTACATTCATGGGCTGGAAGTAATCAGACACACAACAGTTTAGTTGAAAATCTATTAGAATTCTAATGTTAAACTAAAAATAAATAAATAAATAAAGCTTTTCCTCTTTTCAGTCTTCAATCATTTCCTCTCATCCCCTTATATATTGCCTTCTGGCTTTGCACGTGTGTGTGTGCGTGCGTGTGTGTGTGTGTGCAAGAAGGGCAGCAGGTGGGGAAGTGAGCATGGTGACAGCAGATTCATCACAGCAGGGTGACAGTGTGTGTTTTCTTTGTCTTTTTGGGGGGGGTTTGACTGATGCCACAAAGAACACACACGCACGCATGCACGCACGCGCGCGCGCGCACACACACACACATTTGCTTAATCCTAAGTATCAAAATGATGTAACTTATATATATGACAGGTGGATCTCATTTAATATAATAGAACATTAATTAATACTGTAATGAAAGCTGTTGATTTTTGTTCATATATTTTATTTGGCCTGCAATAACTTGCACTACATGTTATAATTTATTACCACACCTCTGCTGACACTGTTAACAACAGCAAAATCATAGAAAGGAAGTTAGGACAACATGTTATTAGTCTTTATATCCCAACACTTATTTCTTATTCTTATTTCTTATAAAACATAAGCAGTGATAACAATTTAGAAAAGATAGCTACTGTAAGATAGCTGCTCTGTATTTTTCAAATATTGAGCAGTGAACTTGAGGCGTCTTTTCTTCCCCCCTAAAATGGATAAATCATGTTTTGGAGGAAAACTCTTCTCATGTTTCCATGGATCTCTTGAGTGTGAAATCACGACAGTCCCGTGATTCTCTCAGCTGTGCTGGTTTATCTCAAAAGTCCATTAGGCAGAGATGAACCAGCAGCAATATGCTAGCTGGCCCTAACCACAGGAAGGTCAGCCGGCACTGATTCTTCTTGTTTTTTGGCTTCAGTTTGAAGTGACAAAAAAGTAAGTAGTGACAGTGTGTAGCAGGTTTCACACTCAGATGGGATTACATGGACTCAGATTAGACAGCTAATCCCCAAACCTGCATTTTTCAGGCAATAGAAAGTGTCTATGGATAGAGGTACCAGTGAATTTTGGATTAGGCTTAATCTAAGAGAATGGTCAGCTGGGTTAAATGATGACATAACACATAGATTAGGAGAGGGAGAGCTTCACTGTGCACCATCAGAGGAGCCTCAAAGGACGAGCCTGTGCTGCTCACACAAGTACGAGGAAGCACATCACGCCGACTCTTCAGATGCTCCACTGGCTACCGATAGATTTCACAAGTCATCAAAAAATTCTCTCACTAGTTTTTACATTTCTCCATGGCCCAGCCCCCACTGACACGATGTACAGTGGTGAATCGTCTTTTAGTCACGAGACCTAAACTTTGCAACTCACTTACAGAAAATTCTGCCACTGTATCCATTACTTTTGAAAATGTATAAAAACACATTTATTTCAACAGGCTTTTAGGTAGCATATTGCATTTTCTATGCATTTTCTGGTTTTTAGTTTATTATTTTTATTTTTATTTCCATACTACTGCATCTTCAGATATATTTTCATTATATTTTTAAGCATGTCTTTTACTTTGTGTTTTTTTATTCTATCTTATTGTATCTTGTGTCTATCTATCTATCTATACTACTTTCCCCTTTGCTGTTTTTTCCCATTTGTAGTTCAAAATGGTTTTCAAATTTTGAAATTTCAGACAAAACAAAACCAAAAAATGAGACATGATTGAGAGATATTATTCACAGTTTTTGATTGTGTGTGTCCCTGCAGTGCCAGCTCTCCCAGGCTCTGAACGGTGTTTCTGACAAAGCAAAAGATGCCAAGGAGTTCCTGGTGCAACTGAAGAACATGCTTCAGCAGATTCAGGTAAGTCACAGCTCAGTATGAGCTAACACGGGTTATTCAGCTTTAAAGGACAAGTTCACTATTTTGGAACCGAAGCCCTCTTTACAGATTATCTGACTCAGATGTAGAGACCAACATTTCACCAGTTGCTTCAGTATTGAGCCTGATATCGATGTGCTGCAGTCCCCCCACTTGGCTACAACAAGGATCAATGGGGAAATCGTAAATGGCTTTGGAAAAACTAAGATAACATTACTTTTCTGAAACCAGAAGCTCAATGTATACTTAGTGCCAAACTTGTTCTGTTTGGCAGTGTGCTGAACCGAGTAGAACCAAGCCAGCACATGTGTATGGAAAAATGGCTCATTTTCCCCCTCTTAGAATTAATACGCCTATCATATAACTTTTAAATAAAATGACTACATGCTAATGTCTTAAGATGTCTGGCTAAGCTATAAGGATTTAACACCATTATTGTTGATTGCACTTTTATGTTTACTTATGCTTATTGGTTTTCCCAACAAAGAAGGAACATTTCAATATATAAATGAGATATTTTATATTACATGTGAATAAATCATCATTTAACTACAGAATACTAATGTGTATAGTTTGCATGAAATCATACTGAGAAGTACTAAAACTGGCTGGATGTGGCACAGCCCTACTTAGAAAATTTTCCACCAGTCACCACTGGAGTAACCCATTGTAGAAGAGGCACAAAGACTAACAGCAAATAGACCAGAATGCAATGCAGCCATGAGGCATATTGCATTTTGAGTAAAGCAAGTGGCCACAGTCACAGACTTATATAACCCACTCACTCTTTCAAGCTCTTTAAATGTCTGGACAGCCACTTTTGACTGAATGCAACAAGTTCACATCAGTTCTCTCTGGGTTGTTGAAAGGTATTCTGTGAAGTAGAAGAAACAACTACACGATACAGAAGCAGAGCACTGAGGGAAAGTGGGTTGTCTACACTAAAAAATGAAATTTTGCTCACAGTAACAGTACATAACACCTCAGGAACTGAGCAACACAAATGCTGGTGACAATCCCTTCTCTCCTCGCACATTGCTGTCCATGGAGAACAGAGAGCTGCTGAAATACAGTGAGAAGCATTGCACATTTTGTCTTATCTGCTCATGTTCATTTTCCTCAGTCTGGATTGGGAATATGAACACTGATTTTACAGATTTACCGACTTAAAACAGTGAATGCGCTGCTCATAAGAGCATTAATTTCAAACAAGACAAACCGTGCTGCATCGCTTCATTGCAGACAGAAATTTTGTTCCATGTATGCTGATGATACTCACCTAAATTTTATTTTGTTTGTCTACATTCTTTGTCAACTCTTCAGTCAGGTTTTGTACTGAAAACGTTTTAGTCATGAATCAAAGTTGCAGCAAGGGAAACATCATCAGGCCAACATGCAAACAATGCTACAACGTGGTGCCAATGAAGAGAGACAACAGCCAGTCAGCCCAGCCTACATGAGGAATTTGGAGAGACTGGTGAAAGCTCCTGTTCCAACAGCACATTAGCTATTAGCCATTAGTCAGGTCAGCATGAGTAACAGCACAGTTGGGTCTTAATTCACTAATAAACGGTGTGAGATGCTGTTGTTCTTGACAACACACAGCCCCTCTACATTAAATTAATACACAAATAGTCACTTCAGGTGTTATTTTTATGGCAATACATAGAAATTTTAATATCAATATTTTCCTGGGTTTTACATTAAAGTTAGAAATTCTAGTATTCTGACAACCTTAGTTGCAACAAAAATGTTTGTCACATTTCTATGCAGACACACAACAGATCAGTTTCATGTCAACATAACTGAGGGGGATCAACTCTGCAGCAGGTTACAGCCACATGAGTGCATTTTGGAAGGGAAGCTGGAACACAGCCCTTCAATTCAGAGATTCAGACTCTTCACACCATGCAGCAAGGAGGCGAATCCACTGAGTCACTGCTTTATTTTTAGTTTGCCACTGAAGCCGAAGCCAGTGCTGTATGTGTGTGTATGTGTGTGCATGACTGACAGATGCTTCAGGAGAGATCAGCTGCACAGTAATGCTGTCCACAGGAGCAACACATACACACACACGCACACATACATGTACACACACACACACACTGTCTGCATCATCATGTGTTATCAGCCGCAGCACCAGAGGCATTAAGAGTCTTATTGCAGGATGTAGAGGATTGTATTTGAGTCGGGGACAAAAAACAACTTTGTGCCACTGTGTGTAAAAGCCAACGAGAGAGAGAGAAAGAGAGAGACTTTTGACTTTTGTCATGAAGTTCAGTTTATTTAGAAGCCCATATCTCTGTTAACTGTCTCAAGGGGATTTACAGGCCTGCAAGTTTACATTAAACAAAATAGGACGACAAACCCTGACTTGAAGAAAAGAGTTCTCAGTTGAAACAGGGAAAAGTGGAGGAGAAGTACCACGAAATAAAGGGCCCTGGCCAGTCAGGTGTGCAATAGGTGCTGACCGCAAATTATCGAATTAAATTAGCCATGTACACCAAATTCGAAGACAAAGAAAATTGCAAAAGTTACAAAATGTAGTGTCAAATATCAGGAGGGGGAGGAAGAGACAGGCCACATGCACGCAGCAAAACCCAGTCACCAGCCACTCACACAGACGAGGAGAAAGGGATAATACACTGGCAAGGAAGGAGGTGGAGAGGGAGGAAGCAGAGAGAAATGCATCTAAACCGGTTGAGTCTAAAAGGACAGTCTCTTCATGGTTCCACAGTACTTATATTTAGACATAAATTGAAGAAATCAGAAAAAATCCTATGTTTGGTTTTGAAAGAACCAAAAGAGTTCGCCTCCATGATTTCTACAGGTAAACCAGAGGAAGGGAGAGGAGAAAAGGAAAAGCCGTTGCAGCCAGCAGAGTGCTTTTTAACTCTCACAGTTCCTAATAGACCAGCACCTTGAGAGCAGAGGGGGGATTAGGGTGAAATTAAATCAGTTAAGCAGGTCGATACAAGGCTGTGTAGAAGCTTATATGTCAATGAGAGGATCTTACTATCTGCCAACCAAGAGCAAAACCATTAAAGCGGTGCCAATGTCTAGGAGGACTAGTGGCTAACATTTCAGTGTTGTCTGTATTAAGCGTCAGGAATACTAATGTTTGAAATCATACTATTCATACTGTGAGCAGAAGCCAAAATGCCATGTACATATGCATTGTTATTATGACAAGAAAATCCAACACTGTCATACATAACACACCAAATCTCTTTCGTACACAGCCATTCAAACACCACAGGTCTTTGTCATTATGTCATTCGTACCCAGAGGACATTCAAAATATTTTTTTTTTTTTAAACATCTACAGAATGACAATCTCAGTTAAATGCACCACAACATTGCTGGGATAAGACATTACTTCAAATGTGCTGCTTAACAAATAAGCTTCATGCAGTTTTATTGGTGGAGGAAATAATACATTCAACCCGAGTTCCAGGGCTGAGGCGGGCCGAGTGGTGCTTTTTTCCCCTGAAATACTGAATTAGCCCCTGTGTCGAACGTCTCGCTGTTTCCAGTCTCTGGTTGGAGTACATCCAACCTAACCTCAAGGTGTGTCTGCGTGCTGTATGCAAGTGACTTGTATAATTGAACACTTGCCACCCAAGGCACTCATACATAATGTAAACAAACGAAGGAAAAAATCATACTTCACAAAAACAATAGCTGCCAAGCTTGCCTCCACATGCACAAACACCTCCATCCCCAATACACTCATCTCGACCACCCACACACACTCACACCCACCCAACCAGCCAACCAACTCCTTACTGGTCTTACTGGTCCACAGTCCAGCACTTTATTCCTTTTTGTGAGCCAAGAGGCCGGTTTAGCCAGAAAATTCATCTACATAGTTTTTGCTTTGTTTTTCCGTGGCCCCAGAATGTAGAGCTCCCAAATTCCCACAGAGCACACCGAGCAGAGCAAGAGTGACAGAAAAGAAAACTGAGCTCCTCAATGGAATTGACTTCACTCTCACCCTTTCCTGGCTTGGAGGGAGCTCCGGCTCCAGACAATTTTGAAACCAAAAAGCTCTTGAATGCCGTGATGAGTCACATTTATGACAGAGGAACTCGGAGGCGGGAGCTTCTGAGAAAGCTGAAGGCAACTTTATTTTTATAGCGATGAATAATAATAACTAAAAGGTGGGCGCATGTTATCCCTGAAGTTTCGCTTTACTTCTCAAGGTGAAACCTGCTTTTGACCCTCCTGACTGTGTGTGTGTGTGTGTGTGTGTGTGTGTGTGTGTGTGTGTGTGTTCTGCTCCAGGAAAACGGGGTGGAGTTCGAGGCCTGCCTGGTGGCTCAGTGTGATTCTCTGATCGAGGCTCTCACCCGGCAGAAAGCCAAACTGCTCACCAAGGTCACCAAGGAGAAGGAGTACAAGCTGAAGGTGAGATAGCCATCTGTCTGTCTGTCTGTCTGTCTGCCTGCCTGCCTGCCTGCCTGCCTGTCAGCCTATCTGTCTGGAGCCCATGTTTTTATCCAACTGATGAGTACAAGTTTTGAAGTGTTGCAAAAAAATAACAAGCACGGCCTCTCTGCTGCTGCTGCTGCCCCGCTGGCTTGGTGCTTGTTGGGTTAATGTAAGCAGTGGAGGAATGGGGTTTGTAGATTTTGATGTGGCGCTAGAGGAAAGGTCATGAGGTCACCTAAATTGACAGGATCCATCCTCTGGGGAACATGGATGCACTTTCCAAATGTCATGGCAGTCTGCCCAATAGATTACGAGATATGCTGCCTTCAGAGTAAAGCGGCGTGCAGACAGACCATCCCAAGGCCTCATTTGCCAACAGGGCAAAAACACAAGTTTGCTTAGTTTCCATTTGCTGGCTTGAAGTGAATAAGCCAGCAACACTTTAAATCAGCAAGAAACTTGTTTTTTTACTGTTAGTTAATGTTGGTCAAACATGCTACACATAGAAATATTGTTCTTCCCATTCAGCTTTCAAATTGGATCCCTCACAATTTGCGCAGGTCAGGAACATGGATAGAAACCCAACTCCTGTGTCTTTGTGTCGGTCTGTCTCTCAGTTTCTCTCTTTCTGTCTGTTTCTCTGTGGTTTTCCTTCACACTCTCCCATCATCTGTCAGTATCAGACCATCTGTCTCTTTGTCCCCCTCTGATTCTCTGCTATCAGACTGAGTTTACTCTCAAAAGGATGTAGCGTCTCACAAAACCAGCAACTTGTGACTGTTTGAAAAAAAAAGATGCTTCACAAAAAAAAGCACTAGCCATTTATATCTTGCAGAATCATTAATTCATTCAAGACTGTGTGTTTGGGTCTATTTAAATAAATAATTCCAGATTATTAGAAAAAAAAAAAGCTGAGTATCTTTAATGGGAATTCACTAGGCAAGCGCGTTTTGATCCCGTGGGTTTTGGAAATACTGAGCAGTTCCTCAGATCATGCAGGTCAGGATCCAGCCTCATCCAGTCCTTTCTGTCTTTCATGCTATAAATCTGTCATGGGAAAAGGGAGGGGCTGAGGATAAAGGGTGAGTGGGGGGAGGAAGGGGGTCCAAAGTCACAGTGAGTCACTGCCTGTCCAGACTCAACATACCACCCACCAGCTGACCTTCTGGATCACTGGGATCACTGGGGGAGGGGAGGAGGGTTGGACTGAAGCTCCAAGGACAGCTGTTGTCACCATCCCAGACCGGACTGAAGAAACACTTGGTTGGAAACCTGATTTCTGCATCTCTGTGTATCAGTTTCTCCCTTTTCAGTGCCGGTCATGGTTTTACTAAGGGCTTGCAGTGACCCTTTCTTGTCTTTATTTAGACCAAAGGGGAGGTGACTAATCTTTTGTGCTTTGGCCTTAGTACATATTATTTTCATCCCCTACTAGTCAATGCTGAGGGAAAAATAAAGCAGTAATGAGCACTGCCGCTGTCCAGTGCTGAAATCCATCAAGCGCTGTCATGACTGACCTGTGAAGCTTGCAACAGCAGAGCCTTTTTCACCGCATTACTCCAACAACTGTGGCTATTACAGCATTTCATGCAGCATTTTTGTTGGAGTTTCAATTTGGTTTGTTGGCCTCCTCGACAAACACCTCCAGCCCTGTGGCGGATTTGTGCCATCTTTGCCGCTCTGTCACTTTGAGACTTTTGCAAATTGCAAATGGGTTCATCCATGCCAGGGCTCCTACTAGATACAGCACTCCATGTGCCACCCCCACAGGCGCAGGTGGCCGCTAATTTGAGCCTCTACTAGTAAATCTGGCTCTCAGGCGCTCTCACTCTGTCTGTTGCTCTCTGCAGACAGACCTATCACCTCTAGACAGTATGCTACCATACAATTATTATAGCTTACAACCTTTATATTGAGTCCATGATATATTCTCAGATGGAATTCCATCATAAACCAGCATTACCATTTTCTAATTTATGTCTTATTCTTTTATTTTTTGTAAGCTGTTACTTCCTCAGATACACGTGCAGTGATGTCGTTAACATGTCTGGCTTGTTTAGAGGAAATAGCAGAGCTGGGTAGTGAACATAAGCAATGAAAAATAATGCTTCTTATGCCACTGTGGCACTGTCAGTCCTGTTAAAATGTCACAATGAGGTAAATTTCAGGTACAATGTATTATCAGGCTGCATCACTCCCTGTACACTATCAGTCTGCATCACTCCCTGTATACTATCAGTCTGTATCGCGGCATGCAGAGCCAAATGTTCCACACCTCAGAACTGCAAAACCAAGTGAGCGTTGTGTTAGTTTGAAACTCATGCATTAAAGTTTCCACACCTTCTTTGCAAAGTTTCACACAGCCTCCAAATTTGAGCAGCAACTACACAGCATGGTCAGAAATGCTCTGTAGGATTGGTACTCACTTGTGCTTGTTTTTGGATGACTTACAGTAATATATTTTACTGTAGTTCCATCCTATGGCAGAATAATTATCTCATTCATTCAGAAAAAGCAGGACAGATATTTCTTTTTAATGAAAACCTTTTGCAAGTGAAGTGCAAGTGAACATAACCGCTTCATTTGAATGTAACAGTGTAACTCAGCACCAAACAGAGAGAAGCATCGAAGCAGTTTCATTTGACTTCTGATTATCTGACAGTGGGATGAAATCCCATCCAGTTTTTTTTTTTAATCCATTTTTATTTTTTATCCAGAATCACTTTTAATCTGTTTTTGTAGTCTCAGTTCTGACCAGACATAAAAATCCTAAATCCAAAGTCAGCAGAGTGTCTCTCCACCAGGAAAGGCAGATGTTTCTAACATTCACCAGAACCAGAGGTTAATCCCTTAAAAGCGACACATTTTGATTTCCTCTTTCAAAGAACATGCTGTAATACCCAGTGGCTCTGTGTGTGTGACTGAAACTGCTTCTTGCATCGGTGCTGTGTGCATCTTTGTTGCTGGTTCATTTCATGGGTTTGTGTATGATTATACAGCAGCAGGGCTACATAGCCCACTCTGTAGAATCATATTTTGCACTTTTATTTTGCACATTAGTGTGTGAATAATAGCGTATCATCAATATTGAAACATTTCACTCCCCTCATTACACCTCCTGTGGTGTGAAATAATAGTTAATATGTGGATATAAGATGCCAAAAGTGCTGTAAAATTATTTCTGTCCCACAAATTATAAAAAATAACTCTTAAAATTTGGATCATAACATCAAACAAAACTGAAATCATTATTTTACCCATACTGTCGCAACCCTTTACAACAGCTGGCTAAGCTATAAATACATACAGCATGCACATATCCACCTAAACTGGCCTTTTATTAAATATCAGATATTGGCTCGTCACGCCATCCATCCTCTGATGTTATAGAGGCAGGTCACCTTGATGCTAATCCTAATATAATCTGGAATTGCGTTTTCAGTCTAAATGCTGATTCAGAGGTTTAACCAGCACGACAACAACAGAAGTGTAGGTAAAACACTGAATGACAGTCATTTATTTGGCATGACAATGATCAGATTACAAGTTACTGAAAAATGATGTTAGTGATGCTGCAGCTGACACGACACAGACACACACAAACTTGTGTGCACACACAGACACATAGCAAGATACAGTTTAGTTTCAGTCCTAATCCACCAGATGATGGATTAGTGTTCACTCCTCTCCAGCTGGTTGGAAGGAGTGTGTGTCTGAGCTTCACAACTGAGATTAGGATTTAATTGAAATTGGTCTTTGAAGGCGGATTCCAATATAGACTCTAATACGAAAATATTCTTGGTATCAAAACTGCCAATTTGGCGCTGCTCTTCAGTATCTTTTGCAGCTTTTGTTAGCGCTTCCGACTCAGCACCAGCCTTGTCTCTCGTCATGTCTGACTGAGCAGCACCAGCTTTCTACCTGCCTTGTGACAAACCCTTACTGTTGACGTCTAATTCTCTGATAATTAAACATTATTTCCATGTATGTGTGTCAGGTGGTGCGGGACCAGATCACCCACTGCACCATGAAACTGCGTCAGACCACTGGTATGATGGAGTTTTGTTTGGAGGTCATCAAGGAGAACGATCCCAGTGGCTTCCTGCAGGTACCTCACTTCTGTTTCTTCATTCCTGTTAGTGATTTATGTACCACGTCATGTTTTAGCACTACGTTTCTTCAACTTGCCAAACTTTTCCAACCTCCAACCTTCCCTTTGAAGTAAAAGCACTGCAAATGAAATGCCTTTGAGACAGGGCTGCAAATGTGTTACACACAACTTACGTTTTTATTATTATTTTACTGTTTTGCAGTGAGTTTCTACTTACTACTTACTTACTACTAAAATCTGGATAATGAGCTCTCTTTTGATATACAGCACTTTATTCGAGTATTAAAAATAAGCAAGATATATAGACATGGCCAATATGTGATCTTAAATTATTAAACAACATAAAAGTGAGCTTTTTTGACTTTTCCGACGACTTAAATGTTGAAAATGTTCTGCACGGCTACAATTTCTGCACAGCCGACTGAGGAAACCTTTTACATACACACACACACACACACATGCCTGCACAGCAACACAGCACACAGCCGATTTCCTGCAACTAATATTGGAGATGATCTATTTTTATGTGACCTGGCATGTTTAGTTATTGGCCAGCTCACAATTGCCGGTCAATAGTTATTGATCCGTACATTTTTAGGTCAAAATGAGAAAGGTCAAGTGGGATGTGTGAATATGCTGAGAAGAAAAGGACAAAACCATAGAGACCAATGCCAAAAGATGTAGAGATATTTGTTTTTCTCTGCATTCTCATGGTAGCTCTTACAGTAGAAAAAGAGTCTCTTTGCTCCTGATTCAATAGAAAGTAAAAAAAAAACAGTTTTTGTAAATTGTAAAGCAATTATAAAGTAATCGCAGGGCATGCACTTATCACTGTGTTGTGTATGACATGGTGACCTGGCGTGCACTGGCAACACATAAGCTTATTCACCGGTACACCCTGACTTAAAAATCTATTCTTGTCCCGTTACCGTCTCAGTTATGTAACTTCATCAGTCAAAAAGGGGCTCCTACCTATTGCTTATGCTCACCGAATTTAGATCGGCTCTCTGTCCCCTCTGTCTGCACTGAACCGTTACAAAGAGCTGTTACGTATGCGTCCTCCTGCAGCCGGGATCAGCTTCATACATACGTGAAGCAGACATTAAACTTCATGAGCTTGCCTTGGTGAACGACGGTTGTTATGGTCACCTGACTCCAGGGGTGAACGGTGTTTGTTAGGGTCAGGCCAGGCCAGTAAAACATGTCATAACTGTTTTTTACACTTTTTTGCATTTGGCTTCTAAGATCAAAACTTTCTGCTTTTCTTTCACGCTTTCTTTTGTAGGCTTGTGTTTCATGCCTTGTGCTTTTTTAACTGGTTATATAATTTATGTTGTTGCTATCTCGGCTAAGACGCTCGTATAAAAGAGATTTTTTTAAATGTCTGATATTTTTACTGTCAGTCAGTCAAGTCGGTTTGAAATAAAAAAGCAGCAAACAGGCTTTCTCAACAGCAGCACTTCACCAGACTGAAGCTCCGAGCAGCTGGATTCACTAAACTTACATGATGATCATCACTGTTAAAGCCTGTGGAGAGCGGATGGCATGAGATTCTCTGATACTCTGTAAATGATTCTGTCTGGTCTGTGAGAAACAGACTGACAGGGAGATGGATATAGAGATCAGAGCAGTGTAACACAGCAACACACAAACACACTCACACATGCACATATGCACACTCGAGCTCTTCCATTTCATCTGAATATTTTATGATATATTGATTGCATGATATTACATGGTTCTTGGCTGCCAACACTGAAATGCTGAAGGCTCTTAAAAGGCTGTGCAAGCGATTCTGTATCTTTAGTGTAACATCTAAAAATATGTACACTTCACATTTCTGCTAATCTTTAGTCCTATTTTAGAATATCATTTTTCCCATCTTTTCTCCAGCCATTGGTTTCCATTCATTCCACTACGACATGAAAATGAACTTTCAGAGCCTTCACACTTTCTTCACACCAGAATTCCATCACCATAATAAATTCATTAGTTTTCCTAAAAGCAGCAGCACTGTTGGGTTTTGATAACTTGAAACTGGGTGGAGTGAAACGGCCCCTCCGCCAAGGAAAATAGTCCCCAGGGAAACATTTGCTTTCCGGTTATCAGCTCTGTGATTTATTAAAGGAGACGACTTTGTTAGCCAACGGTATAAAGTCAGCGCTTCAACCAAAAACTCAAATTTAAATATCAAGTGATTTTGATTGTGAAATCTTTAGTACTTGTTTTTGTATGATTTGGTTTTGTTTGGTTTGTTGCACTGTAAAATGTGGATAAGCTGTAGTAAATGGGTCAAACATTCAAAATCACTGGTATGGTCCTTGAAGGATAAAGGGCTTGAGGATGAATTTCCAGATGCTGCTCATTGCTTCCCCTTCAAAAGGCAAAGAGAACAGTCAAACATTTGCTGGGAGTGTAGTTTCAACTAATGCATTCACCTAGCCTTTCCCCCCCAGGGCGCTGTAGTCTCTCCTTAAATATTTGAACTGTAGTAATGTGTGTCTCACTCCTCCAGTCGGAATGTAATGAAGCTAAAAGATCAGATCCAGGAGCTAGTGGTGGGAATTATCGCTCATTTGAAGGATTCAGTTTATTTGGGTCCGTTAACCAAAATGATTTGTTCACTAGTGATTACAGTGGTCTTGCATGAGTGCTGCGTCGCTCCTGAACACCGAGCCCTTCAGGGAGCAAGTAATCAGACTAAACACACAGACACTGTAGCCTGAGCCTTTGCATAAAAATGCTAGATGAACTCAGTGCCATCAGCTATAATGTTTAGTTATAGGTCTGCATTAGAGAATTACCTGGTGTTTGGGTGCGCTTGTTGTTAACCCCTGATTGTCCCAGTGCGCTGTAGGACTGTAGAGTTTTGCAGTTCAATGGCAGCCGGCTTTGCCAGCAGTGCAAACACAACCAGGAACGCACTGAGATGATAAGGCTGCCCAGTGTAATTTATACATGGGAGTGAATGCAACTAACTGTCTGACCTTCTAAAGCAATGTTTATTTGATTAATACTGAACTGCACACCCTTTTTAGACTAGAGGCTAGGCTTTACTTGTTTCAATGATATGACATCAGTCCCATAAATGAAAAAAAACAAAAAACTTACATAGCAGCTTAGTTGCTATTTTCTACCATCATAAGTAATTGAATAAATCACCACATGAGGTGAACTGCATCGCCTCGTTCATATGAAAGATTTGTTCAAAAAGGACAAATCGTCTGTGACTGACACATCGCTACCCGCAAGACAGAAACTGTTGTGCATCAGCAGAGCCGCAGAGCCTGGTGAACAAATCTACTGACCACAGCTGCTCTCATTTCCCTGTGTGTGTGTGTATGTGTGTGTGTGTGTGTGTGTGTGTGTGTTTAACATGCCCTACATATGTGTCCAACAGAGACCCACTGAATTTGGCTTTCTCTCAGAGTCAGAGTCATTGGTGGTACACATTTCTAAATTGTGATTTTATTTTCATTGTTTTATTTTTTTCATTTCCTCCTGTATTTAGGAGGTTCTTGGGTAACAGTAGAGTGGAGAAGATATACTTATACTACTGACTTTAATCTACCAGTTAGACCGACTGATGGTAACAGTGAGATGCAGCTGTTGTGTAGAGTTTGGCTTATCACAGATGCCAGCCAAGCAATACAAGCACATAAAAAATTATCATATAATAATCACATCAAAAGGTTTTTCAGAGCATCATATTCAATTGTACACCTTTGAACGCTGCAATTACAACTGCAATTACAATAATGACCACAGAAATTATCAAATTTTCCAATCTTACAAACCTCCACAATTCAAATGAAGTCACCTGGGAGTGTCTGCTGGTGTTAAAATGGCATCATAGCAGCTGGGTCCAGACTTCAGACTTTCTTCACTCCAGCATTCATCACTGTAATAAAGTCATCCACATTAGTTTCCTTAAAAACAGCAGCACTGTCGTGTTTTGAGGACTTGGCATTGGGCAGAGTGATATGATCTCTGCACTGAAAATAGTCCCTGGGGACTATTTTGCTTTACACTGTGAATTATCAGTTCTGTTGTTTATAAATGGTGACTTTATAAACCACAGAAGCAGAACAATATAAAATGAGTGTTTCAGCCAAAAACTCACATCTGAAAATCAAAGGATCAGATGATAAGTTGTGAAATCTTTAGTACCTCTGCATGGGCTGTTGCAATGTAAAATGTAGGCAAATTGTAGTAAATTTCAAAATCACTGGTGTGGTCCTTCAACAGTCATTGTCCCTGATAAAACAATCAGCTAAACGGTAAATAAATTGTTTGTCTGTGCACATTGCCCTGCCTGTGTGTGTAGATCTCAGACGCTCTGATCAAGCGGGTGACATCGTCTCAAGATCAGTGGGTGAAAGGGGCCCTGGAGCCGAAGGTGGGCCCCGAGTTTGACCTCACCCTGACCACCGACTCCCTGCTGCAGACCATCCTGCAACTGGACTTTACTCAGAGCAAAGGTATACACACACACACACACACACACACACAAATGCAAATGTAAGCCTGCTGGCCAGCTTTGTCCAGCCCCCATTGGCGCATTGGAAGCTGGCTGGCTTCAATCTGAAGCCGAAAATATCCTCTGCACTGACATTTCTGATAATCCATAAGCAGCATATTGTCGTCGCCACAGCTGACTTCTGAGGTTTGTTTCGCTGCTGTAAAGGAACAAGCAGCTGTTTTATTATTCAGTTCTTGATTTTACCCTCCAGCCAGTTTGCATGCATCGGTAAACAATGCTTCCTTTGTATGTATTTTCATTCCATAAGATTACCCAGATGAATACTTAATGTACACTAAATATGCAATATGGTTCCTAGAATTTTGCATGTCTTATTTCCATGCTGCTCCACTGGGCCAGAAAACATATTGCTCTCACCTGCACAGATAATGATTTCACTGCTTCCTGTGGTAAAAAAAAAAAAAAAAAAGCAAGTAAATACATTCAAAGTTCTGTATTTTCTACTGTCCCATGTTAGTGTATTTTGTTTTCTTAATGAATTGCGGTGCAGCAACACACTCATACGCTTCACTTGAAGCGTATTCATCACAAATCTTCTATCCCTCAATTTTGCTGTAATTACATTTTTCAAGCGCTCACAGTTCTAATTATGTACCTTGTCAATTATGTAGCTGTATTATGTAATTTATCAACACCAATATCAATATCATGTAATTCTGGTTCTTTATGAAGCCTTTTATGTATCGTTTTAAGTAAAGTGTAATGCTTTCTAAACACCACAGAATGCATCCAAAGTGTGAGCGTCACACACTCACAAACACTGGCGTTATGTGGGCCAGATCAGCAGGGCTGTGGCCTCCCTTGTCTTGGAGGAGAGCTTCGTCTAATTTGAGCTCCAGTCAAGTTGAGGCAGAGGCCCACAGACTCAGGAGGAGGCAGAGAAGCTTTGATCGTCTTTACTTTGTTCTTTGAGCCCGGGACGAGCGTGAAAACCCATTTGATAACGTTTCCCCACCTTCACATCTCGCCCGTCCTCAGAGCAAAGTGGTGGAGCTCCGAGACAAACCTCCTGACTCACATCTTTGTATTTAGTCTCTGATATCGGCATAGGAGGGATCAGCCCCATGTTACTCTTAAATAAAACTGCTCATTGCTATTGGAGCTGAATTTGTTCCTCAATCATTTAATGTACCTTCGTGCCCCTGCCATCAATGAATGTGTGTGTGTTTGAATGGATGAATGTGAGTTATAAAGCAGTCCATTCACCGTTTAGCTTCCGGATAAGTTTGATGTTCTGGGAGAGTAATAGATGGTTGCTATGTCAGAATACAGAGGCCACCTGTCAGCAGTGGTGGTCACTCTAAGTCAGAGCTCTTTTCACAGCTTGCTGCTTCAAGTTATAGCTGATGACCAAGGAAGGTTTACAGATATTTTGAGGGCCTCGCCATTCTTTGAAGACTGGAGGCAGTCCCCAGGCGGGTACAAGCTGCTCAGTGACAGGACATTGGTGCTCTGACTGTGGAAGATGAGCAACCAAATTCCTGAATTCGCTGAGGAAGAGTGATTGTGGAACAGGCTTAAGGAAGCATTAAGTCTAAGAGGAGGGGGTTAAGAGACTTGCAGAACACCAGAGCAGATATTGTTGCGAAAATCTTTGTTGCTTCCTTTACTCTGTACAATATGTGCATCAGATTTGCTGAAGATGGATGTGATGAGCACCCAGATCGACGTCCCAGGGCTTCTGAGGACGACAGTGACGAAGCAGCACTGACTTTTTATGTCTGTGCTCAGGAAACACTACATCAAGACATCCTGGTCTCATGTGTTACATCCTTGAAAGCAAAACCTGTAGTTTTTTAGGGTTTATTTTTTTGTTTGTTTTGTTCTCGCATGCGAAAAACCATCTGAGGAAACCTGTTGCATTTGTTATGCATTTCAGTTTGAGGATAGCTTGAGAACAGTTTGACATAATGTATTTGAATTATAATTTTGCACCATGTAATGCTTCCTCCAATGAATCTCCTTTAGTTCACGGCAGTTTGTGTAGTGAGGCATATCCGCCTGCTGTATGTTGGGGGCCCACAAGTGCCAGATGTGCCGAGGACTACAGACACGCAGGGGCCTCATGCAAGAAACACTTGTGCGAACAAATTTGTTCTTAAATGTCACGCATGAGAGTTGTAAGAGAAGTCACCGCATTCGCCTACATTATTGTAAAATCACTGATCATTTCTACAATCACCCTGGTTCCCTAAGCCTAAACAAGTTTGTTTTTAAGGAAATGACTGGTGTTAAAGAAATTTTGAATGACAACATTCATCATATACATATTCATACATATCCTCTGACTCATATCACATCTCCCTTGAGTTTCTCTGGCAGATGATAGAGTCCCCAAGTGTAAGCTGTGGGCAGATTCTGTTACTTTATATAAATTCAGTGAAGCCTAAACATCATCAGATTGCATCCAGAAGATGTTTTTTAAAAGATCTACAGAATGACAGTCTGAGTTACACATGCACAAGGTTGCTGACTCAAGACATTACTTCAAATGTGCTGCTCAAACAAATAGGTCTCATGTAATTTTATTGGTAGAAAAAAAAATACATCCAACCCGATGAAGTTTTGGGGACCAAGTGGTTCTTATCTTTATTACCAGAAATGCTGATGAAAGTAGCTCCTGACTCAGCCGCCTTGTGTTTTTTCAACCTCAGGCTCGAGCATCTCCACACCCCCATACTCTCCCTCTGTCTTTCTGTCAGGACCTGCTCTCTTTTAAAGCCCTGTCTTGATTGTCAGTAGCCAGCAGCTGGATTTCCTTAGGGTTTGGGTGAATTGACATGGGATGCACTCCTGCCTGGGGACCGGCCCATCAAGCTCCAGGTCCACCCTCTAATCTGGCTCCCTCTTTTGGGTTCAGTCAGGAGTTTTAGTGATGCTACACACACAAAGACATTAAAGATTGCTGTGGTACCTTCTCTGGCAGCATTAGTTGCTTCTTCTATTCGTAGTTTTAGATAATGTTAAATTGTTATGGTTTTAGAAAGACGCTGGATGAGGAGCTCCAAGTGCCAGGTCTCCTGCTGTTATGAATGTGCATATTAATCTGGTCGTCTGCTCGGATGGCTATAGTTGCTCTCTTTTCTCTGACTCTGTGTTATTTTAAGACATTGCTTGGCTTCAAACTTACAACTCCAAACAAAATCCAGAGATTTTCACGGGGTCCTGAGGAGGGAATTGCTGGGGCATTTTTTCCGGAAGATTAACTCCGGCTTTGGTGCACACACAGCCCTCAACAGGGGAAAATTTCTGGAAGATTTCTCGGTGAGGCCGCATGTGTGAAAGACACTTGAGATTGCATTGTGTTTGCGATTACAACTGGCACAGTTTTTCGGTGTCTCAGTGGCTTGAGCTCAGAGTGCAGAGTCCCTGTCTCATTCACTGAGAAAAATTCTGCAAATCAAGTTACGGGGCGAGCAAGGGCACGGAGCAAGAAAATATCGTGTTTCTTGAGCTGTAAGACCAGTCCTTGGAGGCCAGCTCCCTCAAGCTCCTTCATAACTGGAGCATCGTCTGATCTAAACTGAGATGTGGAGACTGGAAACCCCCCTGCCTTGTTTCCTGACGTGGTGACTTTAGTGCAGCAGGAACACCAGCCAATGGTCTAAATCTTTGTGTCAAGTATTTATACCGCCTTTTAAAGGATCTTATTCTACATTAACACGGGGGAATTGGGAATTGGCATAACCTCAGCTTCAAATAGTTATAATTATTTTAAGCAAAATTATAATATACATATATGCATAACCCATGAGAGAGCACATTTTATTGTTTGACTAGCTTTATAATTTGGCGATTTATGCATTATGGTGCACCTCTGTGAAAACACTTAGCGAGTCTGAGTGTTTTTAACCGTCCAAATATCATCCGCATTTCTCCTCTGCTCCCAAACATCAGCACCAGCTTCTGTATATGCCATTTTCTGTTCTTGTTGTAACCCCATGCATTCAAACACCTGATGCAGCATCATATTTCCAGATGTGCAGGAGACTCCGTTACTGAAACACATGCAGGCAGCAGGTGGTGAGGCTCAGATGGAGGCAGAGAGGGAGAGCCCGGGAGGTATTTCAGTGACACTTTTCATAATAAACCTCTGTTCTCCTTCCTTAAATTGATTTTTTTTTTCACTCCTTCCTCCTTCCTCTCCCCTCGGTCCCTCACAACCAGTCTGGTTGCGAACTCACTTGTTCAAACGGTCTTTCTTTTTATCCCACAGCATCTGTCTGCTCGTTTTCTTTTGCATGATCATGTGATTTTTTTTTCCAGCTCCTCTCCAGTGAATGGTGCCACCACATAATAGGCTCATCTTCCAAACACCACAACACAAACTTCCCCAACATCCTCCAACCTTAAGAAAGCTGCAGCCTAAAGTACCTCTGTGTTTCTCGCACCAGCCTCTGCTCACAGATTCCTTTGACTGTTTTTTAAAATGGTGATGCAACACTTTCATGTAAAATGCTGTTGGCTACTCTTTACTGATTGATATACCACAACAGTGATTCAGCGAACACGCAGTTCAAGAAAGGCTTCACATTTCTAAACACCCGACATCTGGTAAAATCTGGACCAAATGTATTGAATAACAGAAAAACTGGGCAGTGATAACTTGCAAAGCAAAGAGCTTGACTAAACAGACAAAGAGAGGTCAGTTTAGACTATATGAGATACAATTTTAATGATCCCTTTGGGGAAATTGGGCGACTACAGTGGCAAATAAGAGGATAAATTAAGACATAACAGAAAACAAACACAAATAGAGCCAGTGGAGTATATTAAACATGATGCAACCATTTGAAAATATGAAGTGCAGCGATAAAGGTGAGACCTGTGAAAAAACTTTTTGAGAAAAATAAAAATATGAATTTACAGCATGTCTATTTATAAATGTAATGTTTATTTGATAGGGAATATTCTGATGTCATGTATCATAACATTTATAGCTTAAACTAATTTGCAAAGTTTGTTCAGAGTTCAGAGTTACACATTAAACATAACACGGATTAAAGGTAAGTAAAATATGAACAATAGAAACCAGCCAAATAGGAGAACCAACAAACAGACAAACAGACTCACATTTAAGTGGTAGTGCATGTCTGGTTAGTGGCAAAGCTTTCCAAATATCAATCCCCTGGTCTTCAAACACTGTCTGACCAAAAGAAATTTCACAATGGGCAACTTCACACTTCACACTGCAAACCTGAAGAGGATTCACCAGGTCACAGAAGACCTGAGGCACTTAGTTATGTAATTTATGGAGAAGTTTTGCATTGGTAATTTTATGAAATTATCAAAACTTAAAAGTGGAATGTGGTAATAGAAGACATATGTGACGTGAAATGGTAAAGAGCTTCTAATCAATTTATGATGGGATCACAAAACCTCAGCAAGATAATATAATGAGACAAAGAGAATGAACTGAAATTAGGAAATTACATGCACAATGTGAAAATGCATGTAAACAAATACAGCATGAAAAAAATTAATAAAGATGTGCGCAATATTATGCAGCAATGATCCTGGAGGTTATGCTGGAATCAAAGAGTTACTTTGGCTTCAGAGGTTGTGAGAATATTGAATATTGCAGACCCCCATCCTCCGGTCCTACGTGTTGTTTGTTCGGCTCTTGTACCTTAATTTCATCTCTGTACCTCCTCCTCCTAAAATCCCCGTGAACGCTGCCTTTCCCAGTTCCTGTCCAATGCTTGTCCAATCCTTGTCTGTCATTTTGACTCCAAAGATCAGACTAGTGTCAACAAGTGAAACGACGGTGTGAAGCAGACTTCATAACTCACCGTCTATACTCAATGAATCCTCCACTTCTTTATGTTGTGTGATACTTTTTTGTCCTGTTTTTGTTGTTTATGTATTCGAGTCCGGATTTCAGCTTCATTTGGTATGCAATTCTGTCCTTCTTGTATATGAGCTATTGCGTTAAGACTAATAAACTGACTGATAAATCTGATTGATAAATTGGACATTGGCCAGTTCATGCCGTCCACCTCTGGTTCCTCCCTGTTTTGACTGAACTGACCCAACGGGTGTCCGTCACCCTCTCACCTTAAAGGAAAACTTTATGCAAAAACAGATATTGTCGATCACTTTACACACCCCAAACTGTCTTGGATGCCCAGTGTGTGAATCTCCGTTCCAAACACTGCAGCTAGTTTGACAAATGGACGCAAAAAGGAGAAGAAAAGGTCTTGAAATGTTTCAAACTCCCAAACTGTTCAAGCAGCAAAATCCATTTGTATGTTGATGTTCAGTACACTCCGTTGTCCTTTTCGCTAAAAAATTCATAAACCTCCAGTGTGTACAGCGACTGAAGCATGATCTGTGTAATGAGACACTTGTCTTCTTCACGTCTGTGGACGTGCATGAGGCCATTTTATGTGAAAGTCCTTTGGTTTTGGACAAACTCGACATATGAACAGACAGTCAACACTTGGATTACACTGCAATTACAGTTTGAGAATGTGAAACAGATGTTTTCGTCTCCTTTTGCTGCTGTTTGTAGTCGTCACCAGTTAAATCCGTGCGAACACATGGGGTTAATAGTAAACATGGATTCAACAGCTGTAGATGGAGTACATCATGTTATGTGCATTTAGTATGAGAGTGTCTTAGCTAACTGGCGTAACTATTTTTTAGCATAGTCCCGCTCCAATAAACTCATAAACTCACCCAAACTAGACAAGCCAGCACAGTGTTTGGAGCGTTCATTCTCCATGAGACAGAAGATGAAAGATTTACTCATCAAACATTCAAGACAAGTTTGTGGATGTTCTTCTAACCCATGTACAAGTTGATTAGGATGAATTCACCGGAGAATTTTCAGTTTCTGTGAATCTTCAAACACTGTTTCAGAAGTGTTTACATCCTGACAAGAAGACAGATCTGGCAGAAACACTGAATATTTTGATTTTTTTTTTTTTTTTTTTGGGTTAGAAAATAAACAAATGTCGACACAAAACATCTTTAAAAAAAAAATCATTCCTAACGGTGTTCAAAAACCCATATCGGTGTAGCCCGGCTGCCACTCATGTGGGCATAACATCCTGCCTTGGGATAGTTAAAGCTCTCACTGATTCCCAGCTGTTGCCCTGCAGATGCACCAGAGCTCTTTCACCTTTAAGGCTCTCCTCTCCTTTTTATCTCCTAAAGCTCCAGTTTATCTGCCTTTAGTCTGCTTAAAGACAGGCAGCTGAACACACTGCTCTGTGTGGCTCCCTCTCCTCACTGATTCCCTTAATCTCTCTCTCATGCTCTCCTGCCCCTCTCACTTCCTCTCACTTTTTGCTCTCGCCATTTCTCCGGGGATGCGTCTCCTCATCTCTAACACCCCCACCAACCTCACCCTAAAATATTTACATCTCAACCCCACATCCCTCCATCTGCTCCATCCACCCACCCCACAGTGGAGTCGCTGCCCTCGGTACCGGTGGCTCCGCTCCTGCAGCTGGAGAAATGCTGCACCAGGAACAACAGCGCCACTCTGGCCTGGAGGGTAACTGCGCCCTGCAGCAGCCCCATCGAGGGCTATGTGCTGGAGCTGGATGACGGCAACGGAGGGCAGTACAGGGTTAGTGGTGTGCACACATACACATGCACACACACACACACACACACACACACAAAGTCAGAGTTAGCCCCAGGATGACTCTCACATTTTATATTACGAGAGTCACAGAAACACAGTACAACTATCAGCAAAAGAAGGCAAAACCGCCTGGGCTCTTTAGCAAAACAGTTTTGTCCAACACCATGAAAAGCTCCTCCTCTCAATATTAAATTAGCTAATTAGATGTGACATGGTGACATGAGTGAACTACAGCTACTCCCTTGGCAACGGGAGCCACCTGGCAATACTTTGATTTGACAAAGGCCCCAAGCGGATCTACCCAATTCAAACTCTATGGAGCAAACACATAGAGATACTGAGGCACAGAGAAGGGAAACATTCTGTGTTCACAAGAGCCCGAATAACAGACCTTGCAGCTCTTGATTTTAATTCAAATAAAAAGCAATGGTTTTTGGAGTCGCTGAGCCTTACCTGGTACGTTCTTGGTGGCTTTGTTATGCTACACTGTATATATGACCATATCATTTTGTTAACAACAATGCAGATATTAGGATTACCTGACGACATTTAATTCACTACTATTAAGGTTTTCCATGCCGATGATTTTAATTAATTTCATGCATAAACTTAAAGTGCTAACATTGTTGTTGCTGTGAGCTATGCAAACCATGAAAGAAAGATCCACCAACAAACATATAGGTGTTTTGTCACAAGTATTAATAAAGTTATCTAACCAGCTCCTCAAAGATGTGTACTGGCAACTAGAATTCCCTGTATAATTCAGTTTCTATCGTTTGTTCAGTGAATGTAAATCAGCTCTTTTGTCAACCACCAACCAGGAAACACTATTCAAAACAATATTCAGGTTTGACATGAACCAAAGACCTATGCTCATTCTACCCAATTCAGTTTCTGTGATCTTAAATCAGAAGCTGCATCCTGATTTCATGTTTTAGTCCAAATGGCAAACAGAAGTGCTCATCTGCCGCGACACTAGCGCTGGTCATGTCTTCCAAAGCGTGATGCATTTTGAAAACGGCCCGGCCACTTTTTCTTAGTCGGGGATTGAATTTATTTTGTCTGCATTTCTGTAACTCTTGTAATGTGATAGTAGCATGAGAGTCACACTGGGGCTACACGCTGCATGTAACAGAAACAAGACGTGACACTGACCGAGCTGATCCTCTGTTACACTGACTCTAACACAGAGAAACACTGCAACTCTCCCTATCAATTTATTATTCATAATCCATATGCTGTTCAAAACTAACGAACGCCAGATGGTTCTGTGTGTGAATATGTGTGTGTGTGTGTGTGTGTGTGTGTGTGTGTGTTGGGATATATATACACTTGACCTTCATTTGTCTTCATTAATACCTCTGTATTTGCGTGTCTGTGTTGGCTGCCCATGCATGTGTCTGAATTTACCACGACGCTGCTTAAAAATGTGCATGTGTTTCTGTGTTTGTGTGTGTGTGTGTGTGTGTGTGTGTGTGTCCCAGGAGGTGTATGTAGGGAAGGAGACAGTGTGCACAGTGGATGGTCTACATTTCAACAGCTCCTACAACGCCAGGGTCAAAGCCTATAACTCGATCGGCGTGGGGCCATACAGCAAGACCGTGGTGCTGAAGACCTCTGATGGTAGGTGGTGTGTGTGTGTGTGTGTGTGTGTGTGTGTGTGTGTAGCTTTGCCTCCAGCCTGCTGTATTTGCCTTTGATTTGTCTTTTTTCTCAATTTTGGTATTAGTGATTTTAGGGATTTATTTTTTTATTGTGATGAATTTTATAAGACAGATTGCACACTGCACATTAAACTGGACTAAGTAGCATCACAATAAGAGGCTTTCTAGAAGAGACAAGGTGTGCTTGATAAAAAGAGGAGAAAGAGAAAAGATGAAAACAGAGATTATGAAAACAACAGACACAAAGGAGAGGAGGGACTGAGCCAGAGATGGACCTTCACAAAATCTTCCATAATAGCAGTGGAACGAGGGTGAGGAGCCACTCCCTGCACATGCGTACACATGCACATACACACACACACACATGCGCGCACACACATCCTGTCTCCTTGCCAGCTACAGTAACAATAGGCAGTAGAATCTGTTTTCTGACTGATAACCCCTCCTGTCTTTTTCTCCTCTCCTCGCTCACTCTCTCTCTCTCTCTCTCTCTCTCTCTCTCTCTCTCTCTTGCTCGCTTTCTGTCTTCTCGCCTCTTGTCTTCCTGCCTGCACCCCCTTGCTGTCACTGGTCCTCTCACTTCGTCTGCCTCACCTCTCACCTCCCTCCACGAGGACGGTGCCTCAAAGAAAAACAAAAGGAGGGGACATGCCTCTCATCACTAGCTTCAGGAAAAACAAAAGCAAGCTGCAAAAGCTGTAGCTGACAAGTCAATATTGTGACATCAGGACACTGGCTGGTATATTTTAGTGGGGGCTCGTGTGTGTGTGTGTGTGTGTGTGTGTGTGGACTTGTATAAATACTGCATGTGTTGCATCTGAAATGTGATCTAGGTAAGTCTTGATCTAGGGGAGTCTTGTTGGCCATGACAGCGACATATTTCATGCTCCAAAAAACAAAATTGCTGTCAAAACAAAGAAATACCAATACCTAATGCAGCAACCAATGGCTCTGTACCCATTTTGCCCACTTGTAGATGGAAAAAACATATTTTTTAAAAGCCACTTTTTGATTGCAGAGCCGTGCGATTTCCATGTGACGCAATACCTCACTCTTTGGCTGAGGTTTGGCCTCTACCGAGCCTGTTTTCTAGTTTCTTGCTGATTTTTGGATCATCTCTTGCTGTTTCAAATGAATCAGTTTGCTCAGTGTTAATACCCTGAACCTGGCAGATGCAATTTCCATCAAGATTGAGGAAATTTTATCACCAATTCTCTTCTTGGCTCAAAGCCATTTCTCATTCAGGCAGCAAGCTGTCCATGTGACTTGACCGCTTACAAACGTTCCCATCCACATTATCCTGCGTGAAAGCCAGCTGCCTTTATGATGGAGAGAAGGTAGATTTAGGCTTTAACCTTCAACAACATACTTATCTTTCCTGTATGGAAGTGACTTGCCTTGAGTGTCAGGAAAACAGGAGGTCGAAGAAAGTCTGTCGTAAAATTCCAAAGTGACCAACAGGCGCTCTTACACCGCTCTATCGACTTTTGTAGACAAAAACAATGTTTGACTGATTGATTGACTGTTTGAGCTTGATTCCTGGAGGCGTTCCTGAGAAGATAAATACCAAGAACACCCGGATCAGAGCTGTCTGTGTCTTTCTGCCCAGATTCTAAGGAAAGAATACACCCAATACTTGGAAATTGCTCCGAAAAATGCCGTTTCACAGGCGGTTTTTGAACGATCCAAAATGGCCAACACCAATCTGTTCTGGAGTTTCTCGACTCTCAAACGAGGTATTGCATGACCAGATATCACTTATTAAACTGCATTAAAATTGAATCAAATGGCCACTGAGTTTCATGTGAGTTTGTTCAGAGCTTTTCAAGATGTATTGGTAACAGACCGACTTCTTGTGAAATACGAAGTAGTTTTGAAACACAAAGCCTCCTCTGACAGTCAGGCAAATGAAACAGCCTGAAAAGGGACTCTGCATATCCAGTCTGTGACTGGGGGTTGCCAGTAGGCGCTGGTTTGTTTTAAGGGGTCACGAGCCATAAAGACTGAACCACTGAGCTTTTCTAATGTGATTCACTGTCATTTGCATAAACCCAAAGTACTTGGAAGGAAATCTGAGCCAATGAGACTGCATGGGCTTGAATCCCAGCACAGATTTCCAGCTCACATTTTTTGTCTTTGCTGCTCTCACCTCATGATTTGTCCACAAGAAACGTGGACGAGCTGAGCCCAGACTATCAGTGGGCAGCTTTAACATCCTGACTGACCGGTTGTTTCCCTGCTGCAGTGGCCTGGTTCACCTTTGACCCCACCTCTGCCCACCGGGACATCGTGCTGACCAATGAGAACCAGACAGTGTCCTGCAACAGCTACGATGACCGTGTGGTGCTGGGGACCGCTGCTTTCTCAAAGGTAAACGTACAGTACTGAGGGTGGCTCATTACAAAAGTAACATATAACTGTAATATATTACTGTTAGCATTAAATAAGTAATAAAACATGTTACCAGTATCATTTCTGTAATATTACCAAAGTTACCTATGTCCAGCAATGTTTTCCACCTGTGAAATGCTTGATATTCATGAAATACTGAGGCTAGTAGCAGGACATTTAGAAAGTAACTTGGTAAACACTGGTGTTTAACAAGTCTCTCAGAAAAATGCAAAAGTTTTGAGACGGAATTCAACTTTTCTTTATTATTTGTTTTACCCACCATTTTTTTTTTCAGGTTTTTCCTCACCCTTGTCCCTTGAGAGACTGTGTAGTTTTCAAAAGAGATTTAAGGAGGACGTAGATGTGGCTTGCCTGATCTCCTCTGGCAGGACATTCCAGAGATGACCTAGATTGTTTATATGAGTGGTAGCTAAAAGTTGGCCTCAGGTTTGCAGGTTTCCATTGTGCAAACTGATCGAGCAAAGCAACGTCTGAGAGTCAAAAACAAAGGTCTTAAGCAAATGTTTTACCCCACTGATTTGTAGTTTGTTTTGATTTGTAATCATACAGAACAGTACATGTGAGCACAACGTAAAAAGACTTCCAACCGGAGATGGGATTTTTTTTTCAGGACTCATTTTTTTTTTTGTATTGACTGCTCTCATTGATTTGTTTGGAAATGACTCTTTTCCATCTTTATTATTGTCCTCTTTTCTCTACCACGACTCATATATGTGCACATTTTTATTAAAGTTTAAAAATAACCATACCAGGGCAATGTGACGATGTCATTTGAACAGCAGCTCTGCACATCTGCCTCCTCTGGGGGGTTTAACAGGCACCATGTATTCATTTTTCATATAACTCAAAAAATATCCCAGGCCTGAAAGAAATCTCTTTTATTACCATGTAGGTCTAACTTTGAACTTGAAACCTCAGTTTTAGAAAATCACTACACTGGCCAATGAAGATGCACTTAATTTTTTATTTATTTATTTATTCATTTTTTGTGGAGAGCACAGGCTCATAGTGCTTTTTGAAACACTTTAAAATATTTAACTTCTTTTTTTATGCATAAAACATATATATAAAGCATATACGACAGGATACACTAACACAGGAAGAATATTTACATGAACCCAAAAGGCGCAAGTGGGGAATGAATGTGTATTGTCAGTGGCGGAGGGAGACACATATTTGCTTTATGTGCTCTGGCTTTCAAGTAAAATAAATAAATAAATAACATCTTTATAGGCCAAAGCCGCAGTTTTCTGAATATTTTTTGAGAAATTAACTGGTTATAACACAGTTAGGTCTGCATGGTAACGTGGAAATTCTCTCTAGTCTGGGTCTGTTTTTGAGTTTGTTTTTGGAAAAATGAATAATTAAAATGCAATGTGTCAGAAGAGCTCGTCTCTGGCCTCACGGGATTCAGAAGGTTAAAGGAGGCATTATTAGTCATTTATTTAATCCACTGTGTATAATTAAGCTTTGTTTGCCTGTGCAGTAACTGAGAATAGTTCTGGCTGCAGTGATGAAACTAAACTAAGCTCATATCCGACTGGTGGGAATGAAGATTGATCACAGCAGAGGGGGCATGGATACAGGTTGCATTTTAACACAGGCTTGTATGTCAGCTAATATTGGCCGCTTGGCGTGGTTCTCCTCAACGTCAGGGCGTCCACTACTGGGAGGTCAGCATTGATCGCTATGACAACCACCCTGACCCGGCGTTCGGCGTGGCAAGGATCAACACCATGAAAGACATGATGCTGGGGAAGGATGACAAGGCCTGGGCCATGTATGTGGACAACAACCGCTCCTGGTTCATGCACAACAACTCCCACACCAGCCGGTAGGTAACACACACACACACGCACACACACACACATTAAATAAAATGTTTTAGAATTATTATTATTGTTTCATCTTCTGTGTTAGGTCTTAGAAAGCAAAGGCACACACACACACACACACACATCACAGTACACAGGGTGACAGTGGGACCCCCGGGGCTCATGCTCTACCAAACTAGCCAAGTCACCAGGGAGCAGTAGAGGCTGAACAAGACATGAAAACATCTCTGCAGAGTTTCTCTCAATGTCACATGGCAGCGAGGGAAGCTATCAAACTCTCATTAAACATTCATTCACAGGGAGAAGTCTTTTCTTTGCAGGAGCGACGTCTCCCTGCACAGGAACACACCAAACATCTCTCTCCACGGTGCAGATTTATTCCCCAGTCATGCATTGGGCCATCTGGTCGCATGTAAATATCCGTCCTGTGTTCCTGTGCCTTGTCATTTACCTCATCATCATCACTCCATCTCTCTGCAGCCCTCAGTTTCTCTCAGCCACACCAGAGAGATGAGTGCAAACAGGAGAGAGAGAGAGAGACAGACAGACAACTTTAAATTCATAAAGTTGGTTGCACACTGATGCAGCCAGTTCAACAGGAATAAATCATAGAAATCATATCAGAACCTAAACTCAGATCACTGGTATAGACTCGTCAGTCTCATGGTTTCATGTTTTGACAGCTTTCCTCACACATCCCACCTTGTTGTCGGTTCAGCATCCATTTTTCTCAGCTTTAACAAATGCAGAGCAAACACTGCAATAAATAGCATTGTGCAATAAATAGCATGCTGCCATGTGTACACACATAGTCTAATGACATTATTATTTTATTCATAATCTTAATTTCAACATTTTAAATGAATCTGATGGGCGGTGTACTGACCTCTACTGCATTTAAAATGATTAGAGGTTTTCTGGGTATGGATGCTTTCCAAAAGCCCCGTCTTTCATTGTCAGTAATGGATAACAACCTGATCTTCTTCATCCTGTGTGTGTGTGTGTGTGTGTGTGTGTGTGTGTGCGTGTGTGTAGGGCTGAGGGAGGCATCACTAAGGGCTCGACAGTTGGCGTCCTGCTGGATCTGACCAAGCACACGCTGACCTTCTTCATCAACAAGGAGCAGCACGGACCGACCGCCTTCGAGAACCTAGACGGGGTCTTCATGCCCGCTGTTAGCCTCAACAGAAACGTCCAGGTCAGGACGCGCATGTGTGTGTGTGTGTGTGTGTGTGTGTGTGTGTGTGTGTGCAGTGCACACACACATTAGGCTTGGGCAATGTATTGATATATCATTACCATTACCATGATATGAGGCATGAGAAATCATCTGTGATTTTGAATATCATGACATGACAAAAATGTTGTCTTTTCCTGTTTTAAGCCTGTAGTATAATAAAGTAAAGTTTTCTAACGTACAAGACTGATCTAGCTATTCCATACATTGCTAATGGCTGTTTATCAAAAATATCTTGCATTTAAATATGTTATAAACAGAACAACTGCTCAGGTTCAAAATTCTGTCATGGGTGTTGACCCAAAAAGCACAAAAGCCGCCAGCAACCACCAACAAGGGCATTGCTTTTTTAATCTACACAGCAAAAAAAAAAAAAAAAAAGAAAAAGAAAAGAAAAAAAATTGACTTGTTTCAGCCCTTGGCTAAAATAGATAACAACATGATATAATATTTTGTTGTTGCAACTGCCAGGTAAATGACCGATTAATTTGCACAGTAACAATAAGTAAATGCATGTATATACATATATAGACTCATCATTATGCAAAACCTCCATAAAAAGTACAATTACATATACATCACTAGTACCAGGGCAGTTGCTAGGAATTCTGGGCCCCCTGAAAGAATATCGATGTGGGCCCCTCTAACCCATTCATTTCCACTTTTTTAACAGTGTGTGGGCCCTAGTGGGCCGTGGGCCCTTAGAATTGTCATCACCTTTCCCCTCTATACGACGGCACTGACTATTACCCATCTGTATTCATAAAAAGACACTCAATTCTTCATTTAAGGCCTTTAGGATACAGTTCACTTTATTCACCTCGCCACCATGTCTGGTTAGGATCACACACAGAAGAGCCATAGACTCCAATGTTACACCTCTGCTATAAAATACTATTCAGAGTGTAGGATTAATCGCAGTGACAGCTGGAAATCATCCCAGGAGCTGCAATAAAACCTTTCCCATGGCTCAGTTATGTTCTCTCCCATGTTACTTGAATGAGAGTGAATGAAAGTCAATCATTCGGCTTCATTTGTTTTATGTCATGAAAACCATGACGAATGGATGAAACACATTTGAAGTCTTATAATAAGGACTTTGAAATGGTGATAGTGTGATCGCTGTCATCTCACTATTGAAACAGTATTTTTAAAGCAGAGTTTTAACACTGGGTGTGATGTGTGATTTTGCTCGTATCGATAGGTTTGCCTGTGGTCTTGTCTGCCTCCTCAGTCCTGAGTGCTGATCTTCTCTCTGCTCTGTTTGTCCACTGCAGGTCACCTTACTGACGGGCCTGGAGGTGCCAAAGAATATTAAACAGTAGGAGCTCCTTCCCCCTCTGAAGGTGGCCTGGATACACACCAACCGTGTCATATGGAAGCTCACTACACTCCCTACATGGACTCATTCCAGTAATGTCAGACGGGATACCACATTACCCCTCTCCCAGCCCCCTCAAGGTGCCCTTGGTCTTGGACACACTTCAATGTTAAACCCCGCTCGATAATTTGGGATAATCGACTGAATTTGAATATGGAGCTTAATCGTGCAACAGTTCCAGGCTATACAAACGATTTGGACGTCGCTTCAGAAATCAGCGGTATTGGTCTTCGGTGGATTGCCAGAATTTGCTCACATCCCAGCTCTTACCGGGCGGACACGTCCCAATGTACAAAGGAGCGCCCCTCTCAGTGGTCTGTGTTGTTCTGTTTCCAGCTGGTACCATTCCAATACTATCAACAAGGAGGCAAATTGGGCCTAAGCCTGCCTCCTTCCTGCCCTCCGATGCTCCTCCAGGCCTGTCATCAAACTGACCTTCATGCTCTGGCAGAAGCCACAGTGACTCCAACACTGTGGACTGTGAAATGATATTCTGCTACAAAATCATTTTGGCTTCATTTTACCGTTGGAAGATCAATATTTTTGCTATTTTGTTTACCTCTCTGGGCTTATTCTCAATCCAATTTAGTAGGTACAACACAACACAGCAGTTTTGACTAGATGTTCAGACCAAATGCTAATGCACGTGGCATAATTCCATACAAAATCAATGCCAAGACGCGAATCGGGGCAAATTTGCATCAAGCATTGAGAATGACACAAATTAACAAAAAAATTTGCATTACTTGCGTATGAGTTGAAATTTTTCAACTCAAATGTAAAATTTGCGGCTGCTTTCGCGTGAGTCCATGAGCCGAAAATTCACTTCCGAACACGCCACTTGGTCTGAACACGCCATTACAGTCCAAAGCAACAAGGTGCTTTCAGGAAGTGGAAAGGAGGAACGATTCGGTAATGGTTATTCTGATTCTGCTACTTTCTCAGGTGTGTTCACAGCTAAACAGGTAAAACAAGAGGAAGGCAGTGTTGCATGGGAGCTGCACTATGCTGTTGGTTGTTTCACCCAGGAAATGTGAAAAAAAAAAAAAAAAAAAGATCAAACAGGCCATGAAACATTTCACTGTCAGGTGTCTTACTTCAGCTCCAGCACTGTCTTCTCTTCCAGGTTTAAGGAGAAGCGGCCTCCTGCCTCAGGCGGGACTCTGACAGCCATTTTAGGTCAGCCAAGCTCCCCTTATGATCAAATCTCTAGCTCATGCACAGTGACACAAAGATTGTTTAGGGCTGTTGTCAAAGTTTACATAGGCTGACCACAAGAGGGCAAGCTGAGAGGTTTAAATCACTTCATTTCTACAAAACAGACAAATCTCCAGAGCCTGGCGGTGAGCGCCTGCAGGGAAACAAAGAGCATTAAGCTGGGCTGCACCAACAAGGATTCACCTTTAAACCAGATTAAATCATGGTTTACCACTAAGTTATGATGCACCAAACTTTAAACCTGGTTTAAAATAAAGGATTAAATTAAACCTCTCTAATCTAAACCCAGATTAAATTTAATCCTGCTGCTATTAACTTTCAACTGACACTTGAGAAAGTCGAACTTTTATTAAAACTGACGCATTTTTTAAGCTGATTGAGCAAAATTATGTAGGTCATCAAAGTAAGTTATGACAGACTCAAACCAAAAAAAAAAAAAAAAATGTTATGATGCTCTCGAGATATTGCTTCAGCAAGGAAGAAAAAAAGGTGCTTTCCAGTGCTGTTGTCTATTTTTTTTCCTGTAATTTCTTCTATCATTTTTATAATCTACTGCTCTATTAATTGAGCCAAAAGCTTTTTATTAAATGATGAGAAATTTGAACTTCTCTGCTGAGCCATGATGACTGAGTAGACTAACCACTGTGCTGTTTACGATATAGTAGCATGGCACACTGTTTGCTGTGCACTAATGACAAGTTTACACTGTGTGCTTTAGAATCAGAATAACATCATTTTACTCTTTTCTACTTAGCTGTTTATGACAGCAGGTGAGTTGGTCTTTTTCAGGCTGAAATGGTCGTTTTTGATCAGTAAGCATCACCATCTGGTTTTAACTATTTATTTAATTGATTTTAAATCACATAAGTTCCAAACCAGGATTAGTTTCAGTTTAAATGAATCCTTTTTCATGCAGCCCGGTCTTAAAGTGGTAATCTGCAAGAGCCTCGTCATCCTGGTGCCTTTGGTGCTCATCACCATGGTGTTTCTGCTCTGTGCTGCCCAGATATCACCTGTCAATCAAATCCCATGGGCGGGACTTGGATTTTCTGTTGATGGACTTAATCTGTACAGCCATGGTGGCTGTCGCTGCTCACACTAACCACCCAGAGCACAACAGCATCTTGCATCCTCGATATGGCAAATAATGGCCCCAGCAGATTTTGCAGCCACTGCCAGGCTCTGTACAAACTGTCTCACAAAGAAATATATTCACCTCGAGAACTGAATGTGAAAATGTCAAGAAAACTGAGCCCAATTTTATTTTTCCTCTTAAGAGTTGCATCACTAATATAGTTATTATAGTGGATCAGAGGCGTAGAGAAAAGTAGGGCTGTCTCATAGCAACTTTATTGCATTCTCTTCCCTCAGTGTCTCTCGGGCACCTTTCATCTCTGAGTAATGAACTTAAAGTCGAGTCAGGTGAAACCACGCCATGAGTCAGCAGATTTACCGCCATGCTTACTGTCTGATCGGGACGTGGATGCGGCAGCCTGTAGAGGACATTAGCTTCAGATGTCAGCCAGACCACTGTGACTTAGGATATAAGAAAATATTATTAACATTCCCATGTATATTTTGTCAAGCCACTCATCTAAATACAGCAGAGAATGGAGCTTTTTTAAATTAATTTAAACCTATTTAAACTTAATTTATCACTGAATTTTATTACTCTATTGAGATATTTCTATTCCCTATAAAGGTGAAGGTGTGTGTGCGTGTGTGTGAGACAAAGCAGTTAGAAGTATAGGCAGACCGCTGTACAAGGTCATGTGTGCATGATGATGATGATGATGATGATGTTGATCCACAAACTGTAGATATGGATATGCAAGCTACTGATTATGACGTGTGATATTAAGCATGGATAAAGCACTGAAAAAGTTTACGAACTATCTGAAGCTGTACTGTAAATAGTGACTGTACTGTTGTCCTTGCAATGTGTCAAAGTGAAAGCCAACCGCGACGACCGCTCGCCCCCTGCTGTCCGAATGTGGGCACGACAGGATATTTACGTTTCAATCAGCCACTCAGTCGGGGGGAAAACATCAGTGACTTACATTTCACCATGCCCGACTTTTTTTGTTTAAAGATGCTTTACTCATTACCTGCCAGTGATTTTATTATGACGATGTGTGATGTTACGATTGCAGTCATCACTTAGCCTACATCTCACCCACCATATCTTTAAACTTTTTATTCTCACTTCAGTGGAAACTTTGAATATAGGCCGACCATGTGACCGACAATAAATGAAAGACAAAGGGATTTCTTTCTGAATCAGCGAGTCAGTAACATTTTATTTTAGGGCACACTTATTAGCCATGAATTAGCTGGTTATTAGTGTGAGCAATGTTTTTTTTTTTTTTTTTTTTTTAAGTACTGCTGTCATTATTTAACTAGCTCCTCATTTTGCATGCCTTATTCTACACACTATAAACTATATGGAGCTTATTCTTAATAAACCCATAATTAATGTTTCCTAACAGTAAGTGAGTAGTTACACCTGAATGAAACCTGTTAGATCATTTCCTCACTATGGAGCCAGTAAGGAACTAATTACACAACAACAGTTACTCCCCTGTGCTAATTATTGTTATTCATATCTAACTAAACACAGTATCCAAGTAAGTCTTTATTACTCAGAATTTGGTCCCCATTCGTTCTTGGTCCAACCTAATACTGACAATAAACATTTACTAACACACACAGGTTTCCTGTATCAGTGGGTTTCAAAGTGGGGTCTAGGGACCCCCAGTGGTCCTTTAGGTGTTTCCGGGGCGTCCTCAGGAAAATGCTTGAATTTCACTATAATTTAATTCATAAGGAAATGGTATGAATACAAAAAACATATGAGTGATTATTTAGGTTGGAACAAGAATGTACTTTAGAATAGGGACCAAATTCAGACTAATAACGACTTGTTTGTATTTAACTGTGAACAGTTAACATCTATACCTCTGTGTTTATTTAGACATGAATAAAGATGATTAAGGCTTAGCACAGGAGACTAAGTACCTGTGTGTATTTAGTTACTTAAGGGCTCCACACTTAGCAAATGATATAAAGGGTTTCATTCAGGCGTTACTACTCACTAACTGTTAAAAGGTATTAATTATGGGCTTCCTGAGAAAACTCCTAATAGTTTATAGTGTGTAGAGTAAGGTCACAAAATGAGGAGCTAAAAAGTAGCTGATGACTAATACAGAATTAGAAAAGTACTAATGCTCGCACTAATAAACTGAATGACTAATTAGTGTGTCCTACAAGCCCTCTCCCCCAGACAACAGCAGTTATTGTGGATATTTTTGGTCTGTCGTTCCTCATTTGAAGAGAGCGAAGTGAATTCTGTACAGGCTGTGGTACTTGACTTAAGTTATTTAAAGCTATGTAAAGTTTTTGTTCTACCTCTCCTGTTGTCGGTGTCTGTTTTAAGAGACATCTGTTCCGACTTGGCCATTTCTGAAGAGGTGAGGGGGCAGATGATGTGTGTTTATCTGATTTTGTTTCAGCAGAGCTCAGTCTAGATCACAGTGTGACACGGCCGACTGGCTTCCCCCCACCGTATGCTGCGTTCACACCATGTGGGAAAAACAAGAAAAAGAAACAAGATGCCATGACTGTAAATTTCACACACTTAACATACCTGAAATTAGCAATTGCACATTTTGCTGCATTGTTGTTGTGTCCTGCCACAGCTTGTGAGAGTGGTGATCGCCAAATGCAAAGTGATGAAATTTAACACGGACATATCATTGTCTTGACGATGCTTTCCTCAGAATTTAAGTGGACAGAGCTGCTGCAGTGCATACCCAAATTATGTTTGCCACCTGAAATCTTGCATGAATGGTACTTTCTAACCATCTAAAAATGGACCTGAATGGTCCTTTGCAGCAGTAGAAAACGTGTACCCTTCTTTCCCTGAATGCAGCATAGGTGTAAAAGCCAGAATTTGAACCAGTTTCTCCCAACACATACAAAACACAAGCAAACTGGCTAAAGGGGAAATCCCGACAACATCCCAACCTCCCCTTAGCACCTAAAGGAAACATCTCGTAACCCTGATGCTATATAATTTCTATGGTTGACAGTTGAAGTTTGCTGCTAAACGCAGGGTACAAAATCAGCTTGGGACATGTTGGATATGCATGACTTCATGTTGTTTTGTATGTAAACAGAAACTGCTTCAAGTGTAAACCTTTTTTCAGGAGGAAAGCACTGGGAGGATCTGTGAGCTTGACCCAGCCGCACACTGCCAGATCACGGGTCCTGAACACCGTGAGCTGCTTCAAATCCAATATCAAATTCCAGACAAAAAGGCTTCTTTTAGAGTCTGCCATGTTTACATCTACAAGATGGCTGGAGCTACATGGAGCAAACAGCACCATGTGAGAGAGAAACGCTTCACTACTTTAGCTAAACCACAAACCACCTCAGTCCTGAAGTGCTTTCCCATGGTTACTTCAGAGTGTTTATGTGCATTTTTCTCCATGAAAACATTTTGCAACAGTCAGGACTTCTCTTGCGGGTGTTTTTCAGCTTTTTTTTTTTTTTTTCTTTTGATCATTCCAACTATCCCCTCGGTTATGAGCCAACTGCTTTCCTCCCTACCTGCCAAGATGTAAATGTTTTGTACGACTATGTGGTTTGTATATGAAAAATGCATTGTAATTGCGTAATTTAAAGAACTTTACAGCATAAAACAGAACAACAAAAATGTAATTTTTTTGTTCATTTATAAAACAAGATGAATAAACTGTGATGGAATATGATCTGATGGTGACTCTGGTTTCTTGCTCTGACAGTCCTGCCACTGTGACGATGCTCGAGTCCGGTTTGGAGAGTGATGAACTGAGTCTTGACTCGGTGATCTCAGCAGTCAACAGCGTTCAATATTCCACTGTGAGAGGTGTGGCTGCAAAGTGGTGCCACAGTGAATGTTGTGAGTGCAATGACTCAGGCAAAAATGTTCACAATTCCTGTTATTCCTCTCCAATATGTCTGCATGCCAGCCAAGTCTTGACAGTGCAGTGAGCTACCGGCCCTCGGACGCTGATCCTCTTCTTTCATCTCCCGTTCTTGCGTCTTTCTTCTGGTCTGTTTTTCCACTCCAAGATTTAACTGCAAACCTAACAAACATAAAAACACACTTATATTACCTTTCATTGGCTACAATTATCTCTACAATAAGAATTAAACAAAACTAGGCCCTTGTAGGCGTGAGGACCAGCAAAATCTCCTTCAGAAATCTTCGTCATGACTCTATACCTTTGGGGATGAGTGCAAGAACAAGAATGTGCGCAGAAACATACACACCTATTTGCTGCCGCGAGAGCCTTTGATTTTCTGGATCTCCTTGGAACTGAGGATCAGCATGCCGTTCTTGAAGCGTCCCACCTGACCTGAGGGGCCCAAGCCGGAGCCAGAGGAGGTCTTCTTGGCCCTGGAGGAAAGAATGAGCCAGGGAAGAAAAAACAAAGCAGGAGAATTCAGAAGTCAGGGCAAAACCAGGCGGCAGGATATCACGGACACAAAACTCATTAGGGCTGAAACTGAAACTCATTTTCTAGATTTTGGTGCAAATTTTGAGTTCCCATTTTGACCAGAATTTTAAGACAGAGCTCCTGCAAGTGTCTCAAACCTACTAACTGGTGCTTCTTTTAGAGGGCCATTATAAAAAAATGTGTTCTTTATTCTTTATTCTTTATTTGGATCCCCATCAGTTTCCAGAAAATGGTCACTAATCTCCCTGGGGTCCATGCAAAAACAGAAACAATAAAAACAAGCAATGATTAAAATTAAACTGTATCAATAACACAAAAAGACAAAACAAGCCAAATGTAAAGATCAGTGAGTAACTCTGTAAAATAACACTACATATGACATAAAAATGGTAACATACAATGAATATAAAAACAAAATGGTCAGATATACAACAACAAAAAGGGGCTGATTTTACTATTTCATTGATTATGAAGTCATAGTCAGATCAGTGCCTCAGACTAAATGTGACAATGATATTATAGCTGAGCTGCGTCCTTACTCGATGAGCCTCCTCTCTTCATCGAAATTAAATCCTGGACAGAAGAGAGCAGAGGTACACACAGAGGTTTGCTCTGACCTACCTCGGCTTGTTCTGCTTCTTCTTTTTTTTCAGGTCCTAGAAAGTAAGGATGTGGATTAGATTCAATAACAAGATCAGTTACTCAAACTGACCAAGATACATGAATCATAAATACAGTGGGGCAGTTTTCTTGAACTAGGATTAAATATCCCAAACAGATAGAGAGCAGAGGGCCTGTTTGTAAAACTCTGCTGAGCATATGATGACAAGATGTAAACCTGGTCAAGGCATTACAACCGAGAGCGGCTGAAAGTGGAGAAGTTACCGTCTGAACCTCCTCCTTCGCTTTCTGCTTCTTCTCTTTGATCTGCTGTTGTAGCACCTTGTAGTTGACATAGTCTTTCTTTGGAGGCTGTGATTGAGACAGAATAATTCATCCAAATCTGCATTTTCAGCCAACAGAAACTCATTACTGCAAGAGGACTTTGAGGTGTGAAACAGAAGTAATTTTGACCCAGTTGTGTACGGGGGCGTGCCGTCCCAGAGAAATTAATTCAAAAACTACAGTTTTCTGTAAACAAAAAACAAAGAAGATCATCAGCCCCTTGAATCGAGTGTGTGTACAAAGGTTTAGCTTACTCTGGCCCCCAGCATGATCGCTCTCTCCTGTTCAAAAACACGCTGCTGCTCCTTCTTATAGCCCGTTATACCAAATCGATGGACCTCCAGACGAGCCTGACACACACACACACACACACACACACACACACACAAATTACATAGGGAGGAAATGAGGCCACGGGCAATTACATTAATTACAACCAATCTATGGGCCACCAAGCATGATCAGATGGTTGACATTGATAAACTGATGAAGGTCATAAGTGATGATTCCACTGCTTCACCACATCTTTTAGCCGTCAAACAGTTTTATCCTTTGGACACATGGCAGAGCCTTTGTTGCCTGGATTTACAAAAAAAAAAAAAAAAACACACTAAAATGTCATTACAGACAAAAAAAAAAAGTCATTTATTTCCACAAGGTTATGCACGGTGATGCGACACAACCATAAGAGCAACCAGTCAAACTGATGCTCAGCTTGCTGTGCTCTTCAACATGTTGAGCTGTTGTTGTGGCTCAAGTGCATCTTGTCAATCAGGAGATCACACCGTTACTACACCTTCAAACAGAACCGGAGCTGAATTTTATTGGAAATGTTAAAATTGTCACCTTTTCCAAACTGAGCTCTTCTGGCTGGTTCCTGTGGCTTTTCTCCTGGACCTGAGGGGGCTTGAGGTGAAGACGGCACCGAGCAGAGGAGACAAGGACAGAGGAAAGGAAAGAGACCACACTGTGACGACAGGAAAAAACACAAGCGACTAACAGCTGACAGCACCAAAACAGTCACATGGCGTTAAGTTCAATAGTAAAACTCAAAATAAAAACTTAAAGGGAAGATCCTAACGTGCAGTGTTTTAAACATTCATAACTCCATGCATGACACTTTGAAAAATAAATGACCTTACCTTAATGATAATTTAATCCCGTTACATACATTTTTCAAAACTGCCTACTGTCTCAGCTTAGTACACCGCTACGTAAATGAAGTGCTGATTTTACTGCCACATTTGCAAAGATGAAAACAGCTTTGACTTGGAAAATTGACTGAGATGTGATGTAATTTAAGAGGCAAAATTATTCAAATGGATGAAGTTCTACTGGTGTAAAAGAAATTTCAGTTCACTTGTGTGCTGAACAGTCTGACCACTGTTTGATCAGTGAAACAAACACCCGGCACAAGGTGACTTGACAGTGCAATGACATGAATTCAGTCAGGGAGAGGTCTGCTGTGGCTTTTTGCCCAGAGGTGATGCCAGACTGCAGGGCAAATACAGCAACTGCATCTGTATCGGTTTCACACAGGAGCTGTCATGTGTCAGCCTGCAAAAACTGTCCCAGAGGCAGCGCCAGCTCACCAGGCAACACTTCCAAAACAAACACTGACATGGAGTGACTGAGGGATGAAAGGGCATAGACCTACAGTGATTTTATTAGCAGCCGGCATCTGCTTTGTCTTGGGTTTCTTGGTGGGGTCTTGGAACGTCACCACCTCTACCTGGGCCGTGTGTGTAACACTTAAACCTGAGGAAAGGACAACATGGAGGAGAGGAGGGGAGCACAGGGATGAGGAGATATTGAAAAAAAATATCTGCGGGTAGGGCTTGAGGATATGATCCAATACAATAAAATGCATTAATTCAGTCGTGATCAATAATTATTTTGATATACATCAAATAATTGCTGTCACATTTAAAAACTGCTTTTTGCTTCTGTGTGATACCCATGTTTTCCCTGTGTTTTCTTATTTGCTTGTTTGTGCCACTGAAACAAATTACTTGTCATAATAAAATACTATCTGAACTGTTTTAACGTCTTGTAGCTTTCATTATAGTATCTCTGACGAGCACAAATTCAATTTGCTCAGGTTTCAAAGGACTAAAACAATTTAACACAAACCAAAATATCTTTATTTTCATATCAGGGTTCCCAGGACAAAATCACCACAAATGGGGTCGGTGCTTTAATGCCTTAATGCCTTAAAGTCACCTTGATGGTTGGAACATGAAAAAGTTGCCTTGTATCAACACTGTACGTTGTGTGGCCTTTTAATTAGGGGAAACAAATTATATAAATGCCTAAAACTAATTTTAAAATGTTACAATGTTCAAAACACTGCTTGTATGAATATAGGTGGACTGAAAATGTTGCCTTTGTGTTTCTGACCTAATAAATGTAGTATTTAATTAACCGGTGTGATGATGTCCTGGCCTGCTACCTGTTTGCTCTGCCTTCGGTTTCTCTTTCAGGTCCACACTGGCTGGACGCTCTGCTCTGCTGGCTTCAGCGTCACAGCAGGTGTCTTCAGCAGCAAAGATCTCATCCTCCTCCTCTTCCTCACATCGCTTCCGTTTTTTTCTCTTCTGAGACTTGACTTTCTTTTTCGAGGCTGGTCCATCACCTGTGCAGTGCAAGAAACAGCATGCTTACAGACAGCAAGGTTCAAGGTCTTATTTGCCATTTGCACCCCAGGTCAGAACGGCCATTTAAAATATTAAGCCAAGGCTGCTATGACACTTACTTTACATAAAATTAAATAAACACAGTAACAAGTAAAAACTGATAATTTAGTTGGAAAAAAAGATATACAAGTGCAAATTAATCTGAAATGCAATGCAATGTTGTTAAAACAATCTGGTTAAAATAAAAGGAAAATAGACATTTACAATCACCGTATTCACAGTATTTCTCTGATATTCTGCCAAATAATTGTAATTCCAGAGACTGGCATAGTGTTGCATGAGCTACATTTGGTGTGGATTTTTTTTTCCTCCTTGTGAACAGAACCTGAGTGAAAACTTCACTTCATTGAATTTGGCTTGTTTGGTTTCACATTCACAGATTACAAGTCAGGAGCTGGCAGTTCTTGTCATCCTGTCATGTTTAAGATTTTGCTGTTGAAATCAAACCACATCTGACTCCAGTCCCTGTAACTTCAGCTGAACATGCTGGCCTTGTCAGAAGTTACAAACACAAAGAAACAGCAGCCAGTGTCCGAATCGATTTGTCATTCTAGGCTTTATAGTTATCTTGCTTCATCAGTTCTCAAATTAACTTAATGAATGGAGTCTGGTTCTTGTAAAAGTCAAATCAAAAGCTGAAACACTCCCAGAGCCTTGATGAAGCTGAGATTATCATGTGATGACGCCAGGAAAAAGTGAAAGGAGAAAACTATGACAACAGTCACCATCCATACTAAAAACAGTAAACACTGCAGCACCTATCTATCCAGCCTTACTGTGGTGTTACTCTTACAGGCAGAGCCATTTTACTACAGACGAAACACTGAGTTTATCTTGACTTCTTTATGAGCCTACCTGTTCAAACTGACTCAGCTCAGGGTAGTTTTAGTATGATTTCGTCTGTAACGTCCTAAAGAGTATGTACAAGACTATACTTGGTGGTTAGCTTGCAAACAGTTAGCCTGCTAAGCTAACCAGCTCTTACCAAAGTCGTACAGCTCCGTCAGGACCTGGTCGAGCAAATACGGATCATTCTCTCCTGACCCGCTGGCCTCGGTGTTCATATTATGTGTCTGACAAAACCAAAACACTTAAACTCAACCTATGTTACAGTAAAACCTCCTCGCATGAACATCAAGGTGCGAAATGACAACAAACGTGAATCCACGTGTATTGCGAGAGTTCGGCTTGGCCCCTCGCGGCTTTCGTACGTTGTGGTGAAAACACGGAAATGCCATATTTGACACCACCCATGTGAAGTATAGACGAATGCTGTTCTCCTCCACAGCTGGTAAATGAAGTAGTTAAACAGGGAGACATCTTTTGCACGGGTATCTGCGTTGAATGCGGCGTCTATGAGTTTACAAGCCGTGCTGAAGAATGGCCGCCAAACCTCCGTACTCGGTAGGTAAGGCTGTGCAGCGCGAGCCAGGCGGCTAAGCTAAGCTAGCCGAGCGCAGCTGTCCTGCCCACCTTTTGACATTTGACTTTTCATTCAGCTGCATGAAAGCCAAGATAAAAGCATCTACAGTGCAACTTTCACAACAGAACAGATATTGTAGACAAACATATTCCCTTCATTTGACTCTTCTGTGGAGACTTTATTTTCTGAAACTCAATTCAGAAAACTAACCCAAATTAAGAATGGCACTGACTGTTTCATGGAAGTTGTACTAAATGAGATACTTCCTTCTTCTGCGAGGCAAAACACATTTAACTAACAGGTTTTTAACTGACTTTGCCTTCATACAAGACAGCAGGTGTGTTAGGTTATGTTTTTGGAGGTATTAAGAATGTATAACTGTGTTTATGCCAGTGCCATGTTTCTTTGTTTTTTGCTGTTGTTGTTTTCCAGTCATTGAGCTGTGTAACCTGGTCTGTCATGCCAGTAGTTCTCCTGCACCCCTGCCACTGACTCCCACTGCATGTCCTCCTTATTCCAGCACAGGGACCCCATGCTGAAGAAGAGAGATGACTTTGAGGATATTTTGGAGGAGAGGAGGAACTCCAGCGACCTGAGATATGCTCTCAAATGTTACACGCCTGTGGTTTACAAAGGAGTAACTCCCAATGCAGCCAGCCTGCTCAAGACCACCGTGCTGCAGTCTGATCAGCTGCACTATGTCGTGGATCAGGTAAATCAGAGGGGGTGGGGAGAAAAATCGATTCACTTTAGTATCACAATGAATCAATTTAAAGTTATGATATTGCTTTCATATGAAACTAGACAAGCTAAGAAATCTGTTTGGGCCAAGCATGTCATGTCATGTCTAGACCTCTGACCTCCAGATCTCTGAATGAAAATGGGTTCTCTGGGCAGCCACGGCTCTCCCCTTTGCAGACATGCCCACCTTCTGCTAATCCCATGCAGTTTGGGCCACAAACCCTGCAGTCCACATGTGTTCTTGTGGCCTGTTGTAAAATGGTGTGTTTGTGCAGACTGGGGCCTGAATGCATCAATTGGCTTTGACTGGAAAGCTGAGACTCCTGTGGATTCAATGAGCCACATTTGATTAATATGTGATGATGTTAGTGTCCATAGGAGCCATTTCACTGTAGTCAGACCATTTCTTGAAAGTTTACATTACTGTCGAAAATAACATGTTGTGACCTTTTGAATAATCACAACATCACGAAACTTTTCAACCACAAACTAGAGAATAATTCAGAAAACAAAAAATGCAGTTAAATTTGTAATATCACATTGCAATACTTGACTAGAATGGCAATACATAAGAATTGCAGTACATATCTATTTGGGACAGAAATTTCTGCTGATTTCTTACTTTGTTCAAGTTCATCATGATTCATAAACTGAACAACTTGACAGCTGAGTCAGCCATGAGAAATCCCTTGAAAAGGAATAAGAAATTCGCACACAGACTAAAAGAGGGAGTGCCCACTGATTCTAAAAGAGCTCATATGTGAAAAATAGTGCAAAAGCAAACAATCAGAAAATAGCACTAACAGAAAGGTTTGAGCATAAACAATCATCAGTGTGTCTGTTGGAAGGCACACACCCGTGTCACGTGACCCTTAAGTCTTGTGACAAGAGCAAACTTGGTAGGAACACAGGAAACAGTGGGCACACATCACAAAAACAGCTGACAGGAACAATCTTCAGTAGGTCCTGATGGATGCAAAGTCTTAAAAACAACATAATAACATTCAAAATAATAAAAAAAAAGATATCAAAATAATAACATTCAGATAAGAGGTGTCTCTCCATGTTACCACCCTGATAGGCTCTTTGTATTTGTTCTAAAGCTCAAAATCTAAGGGATAAGACAGGACGGCCAGTTTCTGTGAAATGCTTTGCTGTAGAGGAGTTCTCTTCCCTCCTCATGGCACATATTGCATATCACTAGAACAGAGATAAGATAGATAATATTACAAGAGTTGCATGTGGGGTTGAACAATATGGTAAAAAAGTCACATTGTGATGAATATTACAGCTATTGGGGTTGCAATGATTCAAAAGGAATGATCATTTTTGCGTATAGTTTTGATTTTATCGAGTTTATTTTAGAGCGTTTATCCACTGCAAGTGAACATCCTACAGATCTGAAACACATGAAGCACAACACTGTAAAAAGAAGTCGCAACCTGACATTTCACTTTTGTAAAAAATGACAAATAAAACAGTCTTTGATGTTTAAGCCAGTGGGCAGTAGACTAATGCAAACAACAAAAAAAGAAAAAAAAAAAAAAAACATCCAAATTGAAAACCAGATACCTACCCAAAGAAGGAATATCCAAATAGTTGAATATTCGGGTCCAGCCCCAGCCTTCTGAGACGACTGCTGAGGTCCATGACTGTTGATTGTTGCAGCCCTAAACTTTATTACAACAAATCCAATTTTTGGACAGGAGGTTTAGAAAAATTATGTTAATTTGTGTTATCCTGCCATTTTTCTGAAGCACAAAATCATCATAGTGGAAATCTGAACTTATGCTTTCAGAAATCTTCTATATCATGTCTGATGTAAGGTTTCCATTTATTTCAAATTGTCAAGCTGTCCAAGGAGACAGGCGTGGCTGCTGATGTCATCCAGGAGGAGGCGTCAGCCATCTTGGAGGAAATGGCTCATCGCCAGCAGCTCAGCACCGTTCGCTTCTTTGCTTTCACCCTCAGCAAGGCCTTCAAAGCTCTGTTCAGGAGCATCCATGTCAATGAAGAAGGCATCCAGAGAGTGAGTGTACAGATGTTACACACACACAGTTACTCTACTAACCCTAGGGACCATACCAGTTATTTTGCTCATTTTGTGTAATACCTACAAAATGTATATAATTTACGTTTCTGTCCATCTTTTCCCAAAGCAAGCAGTCGTATTTTAGAACTCCGACATCATTTTTCCTTACCTTTTTATCCAGCCACTGTTTCCATTCATTCCACTACGATACCAAAATCAACTACGACTAACTGCTACTGTTTGTGTGTAAAACTGGCACCTCTGTCTGAAATGCATGACAGCTCCAGCAGGCCATTCAGGAGCATCCTGTGGTCCTGCTGCCCAGCCACAGGAGTTACATGGACTTCCTGCTGATGTCGTACATCCTGTACACCTACGACCTGGTGCTGCCTGTCATCGCTGCTGGCATGGGTGAGCACTGGCCAGAACAACAGCATTTATGTTGTATATTTCAGTCGTTTAACGTAGAGCCCAGAGACATGTTTGATGATTCCTGTGGTGGATTAAATTTAACTCCTTGGTTGCCAAAAAAATAAAAGAAGTAGGTAGTTGTACCTAAGTAGTAAGGTCTTTGTCCTTGGTTTTTGTGTTACAGATAAAACACTGTACAAGCTGTACAAGCTAACATTGTGTTTCAAAGGACCATAAAAGTGATTCTATATACAAATTGTATCTGGTTCACATTTCTGCTAAATCTAAATGTTAAATGAAATTTCAGAGACTTCAAACTTTCTTTACACCAGTACTCCATCACCGTAATAAAGTCGTCCACATTAGTTTTCCTAAAAGCAGCAGCACTGTTGTGTGTTGAAGACTTGAAAGTTGGTGCAGTGAAACGGTCTCTCTGCTGGTAAATAGTTCCTGTGGAAGCATTTGCTTTAGGGTTAGGGTTAGTTTTATAAGTCCTATGGTTTATGAATGGTGACGAGTTTGTTAGCCACAGAAACAGAACATTATAAGGTGGATGTAAAAATTGAGGGATTTTGACTTTAAATTGTGAAATCTTTAATACCCCTGCTTGATTTGCAGAATGGTTTCTTGCAATGCAAAATGTAAGTAAATTGTAATGCCAAACATTCAGAATCACTGATATGGTCCCTTCAACACTCTGAGCACATTTTAAATATGCTACTTTTTCTTAGGTCATCTTTTCATACCAGTAATTTTACCCCTTCTCAGTTAAATTTCCAGGAGCAGTATATTATTGGAGTAGAATATCTTATCTCTCTCTCTCTCTCTCAACTCTGTGGTGCTCAGTTCACAGCAAATAGTGCTTACCTTTAATTATTTATGTATAACAGAAAATGGCAAGTAAAGGCCAGCCCAGCAGTGAAGAAGTGTTTTTTTTAGTCTTTAAAAGACAAACAGAATGAAAAAGCAGCAGAAGGCAGAAGAGGACCTGAGCTGTGTCATCATTCTTTCTCAGCAGAGACAGATCAAACTTAAATTATCCCCTTAGGAAAACTTTGTCATTGAGGCAGCAGATAACACCATATAAATCATGTCTTACCAATGTTTATGAATGTCACGTTTTCATATATGAAGTTACTGACTCTCCTTGCAGATTTCATGGGGATGAAGTTTGTTGGGGAGATGCTGCGAATGTCCGGCGCTTTCTTTATCCGCCGGTCATTTGGTGGAGACAAGCTCTATTGGACTGTTTTCTCTGAATATGTCAAGACCATGCTCAGGGTGAGGATGCCACTCTACGCCATCCTACTTTTATTAAAGATTTTTATGTTATCTAATTTATTGATATTGAATAGTTTATTTAATTTGACATTGTAGTGCTCTGACATAAAGTTTGAGGCCCTCCAGTCAAGATGTTACTTTCACATGAACCTATTCCTTATGTTCACAACAGACGTTTAGCTGAACTCGTAGGATGTAATGATTATCCTTTTGTACATTAACATGGAAGAAGAGGTAAAACCTTATTTATGTGGTTTTGTCTCTGGGTATTTCACTCCAGAATGGAATGGCACCTGTTGAATTTTTCCTAGAGGGGACCAGGAGCCGAACCTCCAAGTCTTTGACTCCTAAGTTAGGTAAGTCAGCCAGACCAACAAAAACAACAAGTGATTAGTTCCACTCAGTTTCAATGGTGAACAAACTATAATAAACATTCACAATCCACCAGTCAAGCCTCAGAGGTTTTCTGTGACAAATATGTAAAAAAAAAAATGTGTTGGATTTTACAAGCATTTTCATCTAAATGCAGGTTGTGTCACACCCCGACCGGGATTGGTGCTGTTGTCTTCGGTGAGGATAGTGTGGCCGGAGAACTGTCCTCTTTAACAGACTTGGCTTGTCATCTGTGTCTTTCTGTCTTCCGCAGGTCTGTTGAACATCGTGATGGACCCGTTCTTTAAAGGGGAGGTGTTTGATGTGAGCCTGGTTCCAGTCAGTATCAGTTATGAGAGGATCTTAGAGGAGACGCTGTATGCCAGGGAGCTCCTGGGTGTGCCCAAACCCAAGGAGTCCACCTCAGTGAGTCACTCAATGATTTATGTACAAAACATTCTTGGAAATATGGTATCATGGAAATTTGTTTAGTTTACTAGATTGGAGTGTATTTATTGATTTGTTGTTAATGATTTATGATTTTTCTATTACTTCTAAGAACACATTTTCCAACATTTCCTAAATGAGTGTAAATACTGCAACCATACAAAAACATGTGCCTTTCAAACGAGCTGTAAAAAAATATAAACAACACCAACAAGAACTGGTACCTAAAATTGACCTTTGTGTTTTGAAAAAGTCAGCAAACTGCAGGAAACCTGTTATGCTGTGTTACACCAGGAGCTGCAGCCGGTGGCTCTTTGACTGCTAAATTCATTCTATGTGTCATCTGCTCTGCCTGTCCTTTCACAGGGTCTGTTTAAAGCCAGAAAGGTCCTTAGCGAAGACTACGGCAGCATCCATGTCTACTTCGGACAGCCTGTGTCTGTCAGAAGTTTAGCCCAGGGCAAGGTCAACCGCTGCCATTTCAACCTGATGCCAAGGTACGCAGCAAAATGCTCCTAACGTATGTTCCATTGTATCATGAATGTATTGGCTCTGTTTAACTGCAGATACTTACGGAGGTATGCCACAAGGTGATGTGAAGGCTACTTCATTGGTTCCCGAAAGCAATTCCACTGGCAGTGACACAGCTACTGTTAAACATCCTCAATGTAAAGTAAAAAATATATTCTAGCTCAGTGGTTAGAAATGACAAAGTGTATTTCAAAATCTCACGGTATTTAGAGCTGTACAACTATAGAAACTAAACAGACTGATTCCAGCTGTCAATTCTATTCTGTGTTTTAATGCCATCTTCTGTCTCGAGTCATTTGTCTCATGAATGACAACCCCAACATGCTACATTGAAAGGAGTCATCATCTACATAATTTCACATCTTGTTCTTCACAAGTTTGTTCCAACAGGTGCAGAAAAAAGTGAAAATTCAGAATTATGCATTAATCCTGAATGTCCTGTTTGCAGACACATCCCCAGGAGGCCCAGCGATGAGACGCAGTGCTTTGTTAATGACTCGGCCTACAGTCTGGTGCGAGCTCAGGAGGAGAACATGGTCCTGAAGCCTTGGGTTCTTCTGGCCTCCCTGCTGCTCCAGAACCAGAGCCAGGGGCTGCTGCTGGATGAGCTGACTGAACAAGCTGTGTGGCTCAGGGGCCTTTCCCGTGAATACGGGGCCTTCCTCAACTGGCCTGGTAGGGTCCACACTCGGGTCCCGTTTACACGTCAACAGTTCTGATAAAACGGAAAACTTTTTCGTTTGCCTTTTTAAAAAGTTCCATGTTTATACAATAACGCTGTGAGAATGATCCTCATACACACGGATCTGCAAAAACAACTGAAAATGCTGTAGTGTGCATGCCAGGCCAGTAGGTGGCAGTGTAACTTTGCAATGTAACACCACAGATTAGCACTGCGTGCCTGTGTACAAAGCACAAACAGCTTGATAGTCCACCATTGTTTCCTGTTTGCGCATGGCTGAAAACGTCATAGTCATGCGCAAAGCGGGCCGTGTCATCATCGTTTTCACTAGATTTGCATATTGCCAGTTTACACGGCGGCGGGGAGAGTGGCGTTATCAAAAAATTCCTCTCTAGAACCGGTTTCAAAAGTTTGCGTTTTCAAGCACCTAAAACGCAGTTGTCATGTAAATGAAAGGCCAAACCGCAACAAAAGTTTACCGTTCTTTGTGAAAATCGTGTAAACGGCCCCTCAGTGTTACTGCACTGATGCCTATGGCTCTTTATTCTTATTGCAAAAGGCCAGCCCCTGCTGAATTTCAAATGGAGCATTTTAATGTGCTGGTGGAATATGTCAGGACTCACAAGTTCAAGTCAAGTCCCAAATCCTAAATATTGAGGATTGGGATCCTTAACAAGTCATAATGCACTCTTTACCTGTCTAAATTTAATGATTCATTATTGCTCTTCCTGCCGTGTATATGCAAATGCAAATTATTGTGCATTCACTTATTAGCCCTTCCTAATACCTCAATTTATTGTTTCTTAAATATTCCTTTTGAGGAATGGTTGATTAGACAAGCTTCAAATGCAGCTTCCGCATCTTTCTCTTTCTTTAAATTTCTTTTTCCTCCTTACCTACTCAGTTCTCTTTCACTTCATCACTTCCTCTTTTCTCCCTGACCACCACCTGTCATCATCTCCTCTTGTTTCCCCTTATTCCTCCCCAGTCTCTTCTCCTACTCTTGATGTTGACTCTCTTTCACCTGTCATTTTTCTGCATTTTCCTCTTCCTCCTCATCCTCACTTATTATCCCACTTCATCTCTATTTTTTTTTCTCTGTCCCTCAGACCACATGGCTCCATCAGAGGTGGTATCATCCAGTCTTTCCCTGCATCGAGATCTAGTGAAAATCTCAGGTGGCCGGGTCCAGCTCGCGTTGGGAGGACAAGGTGTGTGTTTATTTCGTCTACTTTTCACGCATAACTTTATAGGTTTCACCTAAATACCTCTTCTAGAGGTACCTTAGTACCTCCAGAAGGTATTAGCAAGCAGAGGCTAAAATGAGACTTAAAAGTACAATCTAAACTTTATTAGAGGAAATTTATGTGGTCAGATATGTAGCAACAGAGGAGGAAATGGACCAACTTGAGATGAAGAAAAAGAGGCTTCAGAACAACATAAATCCTCCTCTGTCATCTGCAGATGAACTTGCAGTAGAAGGTGAAGCCACTGACAGGATTGTTGTGCTTTCAAAATCAAAAGCCCCACGGAAAGTGGCAAAAGAAAAAAGAAAAGTAATCCATACAATCAGCAACATAAGAAATGTGTTTTGGAGTCCAGGCAACAAACACTTGATGGTGTCGGTCACTTCCGTCTGTGTTTTTCCCTCCACTTGAACCAGCAGGGCCACGGCAGCCGTGCAGCAGCCCCATCACAGAGGAGGAGCTCATGAACCAGGCAGTGGTCGTACTGTCCTGCACCTCCTACAGGAATCAGGCACTGCACGTCTTCCTCCGGCCAGCACTGCTGGCTTCGGCTATCCACATTGCCACATCCGCCAAGAAGGGTAAGACCCAAAGTGCTGCTCACCTGCTGGTCAGATGAAAAATGTGCTGACAACATGTTGGGATGGGAGTCTTGATAGACAGGCTGGTGACTGGAAGGAAAAGTATCACCCAGTCACTGTCCAGACAACTCTTTCTAATTTCCTCATTGACTTTCATAATAAAACTAAAAAAGAGAATGCATTGTTAATGTACTTTGACACATAGTAATGAAAGGATAATGCAGGATAAGTCTTTCGCAACTCCAGTGAATAAACTCAGAAATGCGTTGTCGCTAAGCTTAAAACAAGGCTGCTTGTCTGAGATCCTGAAGTTCCTGATATTTGGAAATATAAATATATCACCTGATAATGATAAGCAACAGAGGTATGGAGGACATTACGGTCTACTGAAGCGACCTGAGATAAGGCTTCCAATGAGAAAGGTATTACAGCAGTTTTGAAAAGAAAATATATTTAATATGTCTTATTAACCAAAGATGTTAAATTCTGCATACATGTAGATGGTACATTGAGTACATTCAAGACCAAAAATCACAAACAAATGTAATCTTAACAGTGTCTTGCGCCGTTAATAATTTACATTGCCACATTATACTGAATACATAGAAACCTTAAGAGTGAGCTAAAGTTTGCTCTGTCAAGTTTCCTTTGGCACAGCTCCCAGCACAAAATGGTTGACATGAGCTCAGATCTGGTTGCCGGCAGCAAACAGACAGCCAACAGTGTCGAGTCACGATAGTGATGGCGTCTTTCACAAGACAGGCTAGATCAGTGACTCTGTTATTTCTTTATTCTTGCTCTTAAAGCTGCACTTACTATCTGTGTAATGCGTAGTTTCTGAGGAGCTTTGAATGAAATTGAAGTAGTAAGTTGATGAAGAGGAGGGCAGAGGAGGAGCTTATTGTCTGGCCACATCTAGAAATTAGAAAGCTAGAACAACAAGCTATCTAGAAAGCTAAAACAACAAAATAACAACAGACTGGCTATAAATGATACAGTGGAAGGAGACTTACAGTGATGACTCTCACATTGCAAAGCATCATTGATGTTCCAAGAAAATGTACATAATATTGCTTAATGCAGCTTTATGTAGTTGAAAGATGTTTCCTGATTCTCCTCCAACCTGCATTCTGTTGTTTCCAGAGGAAGTCTACAACAGTTTCAGCTTCCTGAGGAACATGTTGTCCAACGAGTTTATCCTCTGTCCCGGAGCAACTCTGCAGGTGACAAATAGTGTTGATACAGCATTGTATGTGAAATAAGCCTTTCAGTCCTCAAGTGTTGTCGCAGACAGACACAGGCTAGCTCAACATTTTGCTGGGTTCTAATGGGCACAATAAACACACATGAAAATAATTTACACCTTGAATATTGTGGAAGAACAATCACAAATTACAAACAAGCAGACCCAATATCAAAATCTGTAACTTCTGACCTGTAATTATCAGACCATAAGCAATATGTGGCACTAAGATGAATTGATTCTTATCAAACATTTTAGCAAAAATGAATATTTTTATTATTACAGCACTATCCTGGGTCACCTATACTGTCACCTCAATTTCATAATTTAATTTAGCGGGTGATTTACCAAGACTGATGATATAAATGCTGCTGCAGTTTATTTAATTTCAATGCCCTGCCGTATATTATTTTCAGCTAGAAAAGTTGCCTTCCACATGTCTAAAAAGCAGCATCGCTTTCGGCACGAGAGACAGCCACTTTGAAAGATTAACAGTGTTAAAGTCAATTAACGTGTTTGCAACACAAGCTATTGTTCCCGTTTTTTTCGCATTTTTAGTAATAGAACAGGTGGCAGCAGCCGGGGACAATGCAGCGCAGGCGTAGCTTTACCCACCAGTCACAGGCTGCTCCTCAGCTGTGATGGTCCCAGTGGAGAGGGACACTGAGAACGCGGCCAAAGCTGGTGGGAACACACACTGGAGAAAAAACTTTCATACAAGGAAATGCATTTATAAATTTAATGCCTTCTGCGTCCCGATAACAGGCAAATACTCACCTTTTATTATTAGATATTTTTGTCGTACTATAGCAGCACCCTAAAATACATATGCAGCTGGCCACACAGAGTTTTAAGTGGTGCCACTTTTCTTTGGTTTCACCAGTGCAAACCAAAAGGCAGCACCTTGGTGAATCAAGGTGTTACTTGTCTCATTTGGGCATGAAAAAGCCCTGCACATCCTTAATAAATCAGGCCTCTAGTTTCCTTCTGTGTAAATTCCATCGTTGATGTGCCTGTAGGACTTTGAGGAGGCCTGCTACCTGCTGGGGAAGACTGGGGCGCTGCAGATGTCCCAGCAGGAAATGCAGGTGACCGACAGTGGACAAAAAACAGTGAACTTCCTCACTGCCATGCTGGACCCCTTCCTGCAGGGATACCAGGTTAGACACACACACACACACACACACACACACACACACACAACCAAACAGGCAGATACATTTGCATGCACTGCAGGGAATAGTTTGATGAATGTCATGGTTTTTCAGCATGTGCGTATTTTACAGTAGCTGTCCTCAAGAGGGCACATTCACACATCACCAGTCTGAAGAGTCAGTCATCAGCAGTGAGGGGTGTGTGTTTGTGTCCAGGTGGTGTGTCGGTACCTGTGTGAGGAGGCCACCGAGGCTTTGACAGAGAAACAGTTTATCCCTGCTATCCGGACGTTCATCGTCAGACTCATCCTAGCAGGTTTTCTCTCACACATTCGGCCCTTTTTTGATTATATGTGCCAGTGTTTTCTCTCATCCCCCTACAAAATGCGGTAACTGTGTGTGTGTGTGTGTGTGTGTGTGTACACCAGGGAGTCTGAGGTACTATGAGCTGCTGTCTTCAGACCTCCAGAAGAATGCTCTGGCGGCTCTGCTGAGACTTGGTGCCATACGGAAAATCAAAGTGTACGTTGGTTTTCTTCATCCTTGTGTCCCTGAATGGAACTTGCACTCGCACATTAATCGATTAATTAATTCAAATTATTAATTAGTTGCAACCTTACAGTACATTTGTGCAAGCTGCCTTCTCTGTGTTGTGGAACAAAAATATCGGGACTAAATGAACTGTGAAAGTGTTTGCAGGCAGCGACGTGTACAGCTTCACTGCAGCTGTCACAGTGAGCATAAAGATGCACTTGTTTCAGAGCAAAATGTAACTGTGGGTTTCACTGCTTCCTCTCCAGAGCGGACAATGTGACTCTGAAAGTAAACAGGCTGATGGTGAACTCACTGGAAGACACTCTGGGTAAGAATCAGCTTTCAGACTGAATGAGTTCAGACCTCTTATTAGTTTTAGGTGTGTGTGGTCACTTAGGTAATGTAACGTGAGGATATATGTAGCCAGTGACATCCATCAATACCACTGTCTGTGTGTGTGTGTGTGTGTGTGTGTGTGTGTGTGTGTGTGTGTGTGTGTGTGTGTGTGTGTGTGTGTGTGTTTATCTGTGTCTCTTTTTCCAGGAGGAAAACTCCCCACTCAGAAAGCTGTTGCTGCTCGCCTCTGATCCCCAGGAATCTTCAGCCAAAGAGCCTCAGGAGAGTCGGCTGCATTCACCTGCAGCGTGTTGCCACCACGCTGCGACTCAGCTCGACTCACTAGAAAAACAGTCCGTCTCTACTGCTTTCTAAAAGGACTAAACACTAGATTTGCAACCTGGCAAATCTTTTCTTAAGTTTTTTTTTTTAATCCTCTATTCACTTCTTTCTTATTTGTCCCTGTTTCACCTTTCCTCAACTATACACAAAAGCTCACTCTTGTTTTTTCTCCCTCATATGAGACCTTGTGTTGCTTAGCGCTTTGGTTCACTGTGAACAACTGAGCTTATCAAAGCTTCTGAATGTGCCAACTCCATTTACTCAAGCACTGTGGCACAGATCTCCTGTGACTTTTCTTTATTTAACTCTCCTCTTTTATATGAGCGTCAGTTTGTTTATTTGTTCTCCTTTTTGTTTTGGGCACTCTTCTATATTTATGCAATGTGGTGTGGACCTATTTCTTAACTTTCCTTTGACTTGTTGCCTTTTCATTTTCATAAATACATACACAGGCTACAGATGGGTTACAGAGAAAAACATAAAGGCACATTTCGAGTGTATCACAAGCTTCAGTGCGCCTTGGCATAGGCCCTGATATAGTACTATAGTAGGATCTATGATAGGATCTACAATGTGACACCATCAGCACTGGCCTACAGAGAGGTGGAAAAAAGTGATGACTGAGCCTTCACCATGTTCTGGAAAACCACAAGGAGAGCTCCACAGGTCTGAATGCTGCAACCGTACAGTGGTCCACCTCACTTTTTCAACATTTTTCAACTTGTCCTCTCAGAGGGAAGGCTCACTGCAATTCAACACAAAGTTATCCTGAGTGATTGCCTTTATCCTGTGCAAATGGTGATCCAATGAAGGATGACAACACCATCCACCTGGCACGAGGGCTCAGCAACTGGTCGATCGGGATGAAAGTGATGTAAATCATGATGCTACGGCCTTCACTCTCACCAGAGCTCAACCCAACGTAAACAGGGCTCTGTACCATCAGCAGACCGGTGTTGCATTGCTCCGTCGGAGTCACAGAGACTTGTAGGACCTGCGCCAAGGAACACTGAGGCTCAGCACCTTTACCAAGACACTTCATGTTGCTTGTTTCTTGTGACACACACACTCAAAAATACTTTAGTGAACATTCTATACACAAAACATGGGAAGTAACAGTGTTTGTTCTTATTTTTCACAGCAGTGTTTTTTTGTTTGTTATGTATTTGTGCCTGTTTGTTCTTTTGGTGTGAACAAAAGTTACTGAAGTGTGTGTGTATCATTCTTGAATGTGAATCCAAAGATGAATATGTTTGGGGTTTATTTTATATTATCTGAGGAGCTTGTTGCAAAACTAAATAGTCTGTACTTGAGTTTCTCCACAGACCCGCTGCCAAACTTAAAAATTGTTTGTACAAGAATGACAAGTAGAAGGAGGGTCTTTTTTAGGATGTTACTTTCTGTGATAATAGAATACCAACTGGCCTTGTGCAGCAGTTACTTCCACTGTGGACTTAAGTCCACTCAATGTTGAATATTGATAAGATTCAAAGATTTACTTCAAAATGATCATCCCATCATGTTTTGTTATCCCTCTTGCCAATGTTTGGAATAAGGAAGTGTAATATATGATGATTGGACTTCCACTCTGGTCTAAAACCTCTTTGCCAATACATCAGTATGTCACTTTATACAGGAAAGCAGCACGTTTACATCTGTTTTCTTACAAGGGAGCAGATGCCAAGTCCAAGTCAGTGTCGGCTGCATGCCAAACAGAACAAATTGCCATCAGTTAGGATCAAGGAGAGCACAGAGGAGTGAAACACAGCCAAGCTCAGTCACTGCTCAGGATGAGTCAGGATCAGGTCACATTACACGACTTTCTCCCGGTTTAGCTATGGGCCCGATCCACAGCTGGGCCGAGTCTGGGCCAGTCGGCACCGCTCAGGTCTAATCAGTGCAAAACAGAGAAACCAGAGGTGTATGAGGGGTGAAGACTCTAACCTGGGGGAGTCAGAGATGCTATGATTCACTGCTGGTTTCTGGAGGCTATATTGTGTATACTGTTCAAATACACAAAGGAGGGACCGGTCAGTAGCCAATGAAAATTACCAAAAAGGACCACTCCACTTTTGTTTCACTCTAGTATAAATAGACAGCTCAGCACATCGGCTCCAACTCCCTCAGCCTACAGAGCCCTTACTGTCTCATAATCAAAATGTGTTGTGCACACTTGTAAGTTCTCTTTTTTATAATCTTACAGCAAACTTCAAAAGCTGCAATTTATTTTTCCTCTGCTCGTTTGTACCAGCTCTTGAAGGCAGCATGAGAGCTTGTGTTCTTGTGTGAGTCTGTCTGTGATCCAAGTTTTCTCTCTGTGTGTGATCCCAATCTTTAAAACTCATTAAAACTAAATTCATAACACTCACTTGGTGTAATACACCCAGTCTTTTCATAATTGGTTAGGATTTTAAAAGTTCTGTAGTGTATCCAAAGGTTTATATGTGATTAAATTTTCAACTGGACAAAGGTCAGTGAAGTCACTAAATTATATTTATAACCTGTTTAGCCAATAGAGAAACCACACACTTGTAACCATTACAATTATGCTGACAGAAAATTTGTTTGGCCATCATGAACATAAATTTATATTTTTGATTTAAAACGGGCACTTACTCCTCCCTCTCTGCAGTCGCTCAGCCATGCTTGTCTTGTCTGATGTCTGTCACTCTCTCAGAGCGTGCTCAAAGTCTGTACAGGCACAGAAACCTATCTGTGGCACCAACCTTAGGAGGAGGAGCTTATCCCTGCATGACGTCATGCGGGGATAAGCTCCTCCTCCTAAATCTGCTTGAGCACACATTTTCTGAAAGGTGGAGCAAGCAAGAGAGAGAGACGATAAACTTTTTTCATTTTGGGGGGGTTTGTAAACAGGCTAGGGGACGCATATTATTGTTAGAAAACCACTCAAAAGTGAATTTTCATAATATGGGACCTTTAATATTAATAACTAAAATGTTAATGACTAGAATGCACACAAATGAAATAGAAATTACCTTAAATTAATTGAGGTAACAAATAAACAACATTTTATTTATTTATTTAATGATTATGTTGTTATAGCAATAAAAGGTGAAAATGATGTTATTAATGATTGAACAAAAATGACGATGCATGACGAGGATGCATCAGTAATTATTTCACCTGAGGATTGACATAGTACTTTTTACAGTGACAATATGTTAAATTATTATTAACAATGTAAATTACTTATCAAACAGACCTAACAATTCAGCTACCAATGAATGAGCAGTATTATGCATGTGATAACATAGATTAAAAATAAGCCAAAGTGATACCGCTTCTTCTCAGTTAAGGTGCTGAGAAGAAGGAAGAATGTGCATATAGTAAGAGTTATTTCCTCCAGGTGTTAAGGAGTTATAAAGCCGCATGGCGTGGGGGAGGAAAGATTTCCTCAGTCTGTCGGTGGAGCAGCTTCAGTGACAGCAGCCTGTCACTGAAGCTGCTCCTCTGCCTGGTGATGGTGCTGTGCAGTGGATGCAGTGGATTGTCTATGATTGACAGGAGCCTGCTCAGAATCCGTTACTCTGCCACAGATGTCAGGCTCTCAAGTTGTGTGCCCACAACAGAGCCTGCTTTCCTCACCAGTTTGTCCAGTCGTGAGGCATCCCTCTTCTTGATGCTGCCTCCCCAGCGCACTGCTGTACTCGGTTTCTGTTTTATTTGGCTAATTCCGCGATTCCGTCCGTGATTCCGTGATCGCAGAAATTATAGGTCCCTACCATTGATATATAAATATATATATATATATATATATATATATATATATATATATATATATATATATATATATATACACACATATACAGTACAGGCCAAAAGTTTGGACACACCTTCTCATTCAATGCGTTTTCTTTATTTTCATGACTATTTACATTGTAGATTCTCATTGAAGGAATCAAAACTACGAATGAACACATGTGGAGTTATGTACTTAACAAAAAAAGGTGAAATAAGTGAAAACATGTTTTATATTCTAGTTTCTTCAAAATAGCCACCCTTTGCTCTGATTACTGCTTTGCACACTCTTGGCATTCTCTCGATGAGCTTCAAGAGGTAGTCACCTGAAATGGTTTTCACTTCACAGGTGTGCCTTATCAGGGTTAATTAGTGCAATTTCTTGCTTTATCAATGGGGTTGGGACCATCAGTTGTGTTGTGCAGAAGTCAGGTTACTACACAGCCGACAGCCCTATTGGACAACTGTTAAAATTCATATTATGGCAAGAGCCAATCAGCTAACTAAAGAAAAACGAGTGACCATCATTACTTCAAGAAATGAAGGTCAGTCAGTCCGGAAAACTGCAAAAACTTTAAATGTGTCCCCAAGTGGAGTCGCAAAAACCATCAAGCACTACAACGAAACTGGCACACATGAGGACCGACCCAGGAAAGGAAGACCAAGAGTCACCTCTGCTTCTGAGGACAAGTTCATCCGAGTCACCAGCCTCAGAAATCGCAAGTTAACAGCAGCTCAGATCAGAGACCAGATAAATGCCACACAGAGTTCTAGCAGCAGACCCATCTCTAGAACAACTGTTAAGAGGAGACTGCGCCAATCAGGCCTTCATGGTCAAATAGCTGCTAGGAAACCACTGCTAAGGAGAGGCAACAAGCAGAAGAGATTTGTTTGGGCCAAGAAACACAAGGAATGGACATTAGACCAGTGGAAATCTGTGCTTTGGTCTGATGAGTCCAAATTTGAGATCTTTGGTTCCAACCGCCGTGTCTTTGTGAGACGCAGAAAAGGTGAACGGATGGATTCCACATGCCTGGTTCCTGTGAAGCATGGAGGAGGAGGTGTGATGGTGTGGGGGTGTTTTGCTGGTGACACTGTTGGGGATTTATTCAAAATTGAAGGCACACTGAACCAGCATGGCTACCACAGCATCCTGCAGCGACATGCCATCCCATCCGGTTTGCGTTTAGTTGGACGATCATTTATTTTTCAACAGGACAATGACCCCAAACACACCTCCAGGTTGTGTAAGGGCTATTTGACCAAGAAGGAGAGTGATGGAGTGCTGCGCCAGATGACCTGGCCTCCACAGTCACCGGACCTGATCCCAATCGAGATGGTTTGGGGTGAGCTGGACCGCAGAGTGAAGGCAAAGGGGCCAACAAGTGCTAAACACCTCTGGGAACTCCTTCAAGACTGTTGGAAAACCATTTCAGGTGACTACCTCTTGAAGCTCATCGAGAGAATGCCAAGAGTGTGCAAAGCAGTAATCAGAGCAAAGGGTGGCTATTTTGAAGAAACTAGAAAACAAAACGTGAGGTGAAATAACTGAAAACAGGTTTTATAAAGTACATAACTCCACATGTGTTCATTCATAGTTTTGATTCCTTCAGTGAGAATCTACAATGTAAATGAAAATAAAGAAAACGCATTGAATGAGAAGGTGTGTCCAAACTTTTGGCCTGTACTGTATATATATATATATATAGCGGTGCAACTTCGTGGGCGTTATCCTGGTAATTTCTCGAGAGGGGAATTTCTCTGCGTGAGAAATACAAGGTGTGGCGTGTGAGCGTGTGAATGGGTTCAAATGCGTGTGTCTCACGCCCAATGCCTTAGACATGAAAGCCCTGATAAAACATTACGAAACGAACCAGTGGTGTAGTCTACGTGATACGCCGGTATGCGGCGTATACCCACTAGAAAAGGTCCCGCATTTCCGTATTAACCACTTAAAATGCGTAAAGATACGTATCAGTATGATTTTTGACATAACGTTCACTTTTCCGTTCATAAAGTCGCCTTCTTTGTGTTACGAAATGGGCTCTTTTTGACCATATTTCGGGGGATACTACAGCTGGAGCTAACGTTAACAGGGAGCCTGTGTGTGCACGCGCGCGTATACCCACTAGAATAAACTAGACTACACCACTGTCGGTGGAGCAGCTTCAGTGACGGCAGCCTGTCACTGAGCACGTTTACATGCAGACCTTATTCCTGTATTAACCGGAATATTCGCAATATTCCGGTTGCGCACGTGTCATGTAAACACGCACCGAACCCGATTAAGGTCATATTCCGGTTGGAGAGAATTCCGAATAAGCCCCCTGGAATATTCCTGTTCCAACCGGAATATTGGGGCATGTAACCACCTTAGTCGGAAAACTCCCCGAACCGGAATATTCAGTCACGACTGCGCATGCTCGACTCACAAGGACTTCTGTGGCGTCTTGTTGCTATGGTTACCTGCAAGCGGCAAACGGCAGGGCGAACAGCAGCAAGAGCCAGGAGACTGCAGTCTGCCTTCAGCTAATGAAAGACTTAAATATCACGGAGTATATCGATGAGGGAAAACATAGAACTAGCGACAGAAGAAGAAGAAAAAGAAGAATAAGACAAGGAAGAAGACTTCTTCGTCTGTTTTTCCGGCAGACCAGACGCCTATACGCGTGCTGCTGCCCCCCGCGGCTGAGTGTCGCATTACGTCAGAGAGTGGAATACGCCGAAACACGGGGGCATGCCAAGTAACATGTAACGGAATATTCCAGTTGCCGCGGCGCAGTTACCTTAACCGGAATATTGAGCCGAACCGGAATATGGTGTGCATGTAAACGTACTCACTGAAGCTGCTCCTCTGCCTGGTGATGGTGCTGTGCAGTGGATGCAGTGGATTGAAAGAAGTGAATAGAGGATTAAAAAAAACTTAAGAAAAGAAAAGATTTGCCAGGTTGCAAATCTAGTGTTTAGTCCTTTTAGAAAGCAGTAGAGACGGACTGTTTTTCTAGTGAGTCGAGCTGAGTCGCAGCGTGGTGGCAACACGCTGCTCTTTGAAATATTTCCACACAGCAGACATAGTAGCAGCATATCACGCGCCTCAGCTTCAAAACAAACCCTGCGTTCCAAATCGCATACTTATACTTTTTACTTTTAGTATGTACTGCAGCTGCCCTTAAAAAGTATGTAGTTTAGTATGTATTGGGACATACTAATTCTTTTTTTCCCTACTAAATAGTATTAGACTGGTCTGTAACTTCAGAGTCATGTAACCCTGTAGGCATTTTTGAGGAAAAGCACTTTATCTGTTGTTTCTGTATGATTTTTTAGTGCTGAATCCATTTCTGCCGTATGCCAAGCTGTAAAAGTTACCGTTTAGTCATAATTATTGATTAATTAGCATGATTATTGATTAGTCGCCCAAAGTTAGAAATGGCTATCAGTTTCCTATTTGTCAATATTCTATATATGATTGTTTGGTATCATTGTAAAGGGGACCTTCTCAGCTTTCATTTAAGCCCATGGCTGTCTCGTTCTGACAAACACAGAGGTCACATGACCTCCTTAAACCATAAATTAAACACATTTTCCCACATTTTTCGCCTAAACTATATAGTTTCTTTTATCCCTGTGGGATCAAGGGATATCAAGGACCCAAAAGACAACAACCACAATACCTAATAGACTTTGAGGATTCAGGAAATGTATGATATATCCATACTATTTCTTTGTGAGAGGTTATTGTGAGCCTTAAAATAGCAGTAACTGACTCAGGCCCATTCACCTCCATTCATTCTCCAGCATTACATAAAAACGGCCTCACCAATTGTTTACTGTAGATATAATGATATTATTACTAATACAAATGTAACAATAATCAAAGGCCAGGTAGACATTTTTCATCAATTTAATTAATTAGTAAAATTAACTGAACGTGACCACTAATTATTGTATTTCACCAATTAATCGCTGGGCCGCAAATAGCCGCCTGGTTCTTTTAAACGCCTGGGGTCTGCACCCATTTTGCGTATTAAACGCCCACCCGAATAACCGCCGGGGCAATTATTTGCAATATATTGTGGTAAACCCAAAATAAGGCTATTCACCTTATTTTTTGCAGAAGTAAACAGTTAGCCACACAATAACTGTGCGGCACTTCCGTTTTCTGTCAAAATAAGAGAGCTAGCTAACGTTAGAAAAAGTGTCAGAGGAAATGACTCGCAATACCGGTACATACGGTGTGCACTATGATTGTATGTACAGATATGTTTACCTTATGCCTTACAGTACTTTTGTACTAAAAATATGTTGGACAGTAACTGTCATCACAGTAATGGCCTGGTGCAGGTCTGTGTAAAAATAAATAAAGGCCTGCAGCGAATAGCTGCCTGGTTCTTTTAAACGCCTGGGGTCCGAGTTGATTTTGCGTATTAAACGCCCGGGCTATTAATTGGTGAAATACGGTATTACAAATATGGATGATAATGATTGGATCAAAACAGCAGTGCATTACATTTTTTTTGTGATCACATTTTTTCTTCTGCAGTGCATTACATGTTCATGCAAAGGTCACTTGACTTTCGGCGCTGACAAGATGTAGTGCATGGGCTTGGCTTGCAGTCGCATCGGGCTGTCTTGCATCCAGCTGTGAGTTCAGGAACAAGCACATTGTCTTGAAAAGCACTGCCCTAGAGAACGTTGAAGCTTTCACCTACATTATATTGCCCAAAGTATTTGCTCGTCTGCCTTCACATGCATATGAATGTGAATGACATCCCATTCTTAAACCATAGGATTTAATATGATGCTGGCCCACCCTTTGCAGCTATAACAGCTTCAACTCTTCTAGGAAGGCTTTCCACAAGGTTTAGGAGTGTGTTTATGGAAATTTTGGACCATTCTTCCAGGAGTGCATTTGTCAGGTCAGATAATGATGTTGGACGAGAAGGCCTGGCTTGCAGTCTCTGCTCTAATTCATCCCAAAGGTGATCTATCGAGTTGAGGTCAGGACTCTGTGCAGGCCAGTCAAGTTCTTCCACACCAAACTGGCTCATCCATGTCTTTATGGACCTTGCTTTGTGAACTGGTGCGCAGTCATGTTGGAACAGGAAGGGGCCATCTCCAAACTGTTCTCACAAAGTTGGGAGCATGAAATTGTCCAAAATGTCTTGGTATGCTGAAGCATTAAGAGTTCCTTTCACTGGAACTAAGGGGCCGAGCCCAACTTCCGAAAAACAACCCCACACCATAATCCCCCCTCCACCAAACTTTACACTTGGCACAATGCAGTCAGACAAGTACCGTTCTCCTGGCAACCACCAAACCCAGACTCGTCCATCAGATTGCCAGATGGAGAAGCGTGATTGCATTGCGCTTGTTGATGTAACGCTTGGATGCAGCTGCTAGGCCATGGAAACCCATTCCATGAAGCTCTCTACATACTGTTCTTGAGCTAATCTGAAGATCACATGAAGTTTGGAGGTCTGTAGCTATTGACTCTGCAGAAAGATGGCGACCTCTGCGCACTATGTGCCTCAGCATCCACTGACCCCGCTCTGTGATTTTACATAGCCTGCCACCTCATGACTGAATTGCTGTTGTTCCCAATCGCTTCCACTTTGTTATAGTACTACTAACAGTTGATTGTGGAATATTTAGTAGCGAGGAAATTTCACGACTGGACTTATTGCACAGGTGGCATCCTGTCACGGTACCACGCTGGAATCCACTGAGCTTCTGAGAGCGACCCATGCTTTCACATTTGTTTGTAGAAGTAGTCTGCATGCCTAGGTGTTTGATTTTATACACCTCAAGTTCAAGATTTTTATTCGTCACATGCATGAATGTATGGGTACAGCAGCAGTGAAATATGATTGCAACAACTCCAGCACTGTGCAAGTAAAAATAGATAAGAATAAAATAGATAATAAAATAAAATAAAAATAAAATAGAAAGTATATATATCACTCATATACAATATACAATATACAACAATATACAACAATATATATACAATATACAACAATATACAACAATATACAATAAGTACAAATAAGTAGAAGTAAGAAAGGGAATAGAAAATGAGTGGATGAATGGGAACGTGAAAGGCACTGACTCACATCCATAACTGAGCTATACCTATGGCCATGGAAATTATTGGAACACCTGAATTCAATGATTTGGATGGCTGAGTGAATACTTTTGGCAATATAGTGTACCTAGGCAGTGTTGTAGATACCACGGCAGGGACAGATGCTGACACCAGAAGCAAGAGTGGTGTTTAACATGCTCAGAAAGATCTGGAGCTCAAAAAATATCTCCACCAACACTAAGATACGCATCTTCAACTCCAACGTCAAACAAGTAATGCTATCCGAAATGGATCCGAAACATGGAGAACAACAAAACACACAACACAGAGACTGCAAACATTCCTCAACACGTGCCTCAGAAGAATATTAAACATCTGGTGGAAAGACAAAGTCAACAACGTGGACCTGTGGAAAAGAACAAACCAAGAACCCATAGACTTCAGAAAGAGAAAGTGGAGTTGGACTGGCCACACCCTCAGAAAACCTGCCACAAACATCCCCCAGCAAGCCCTGAAATGGAACCCCAAAGGGAAAAGGAAAAGAGGCTGCCCCTGGAACAGCTGGAGAAGAAGTATAGAGGCAGAAACGTCGGAGAGTGGGCTCAACTGGGGAAAGCTTGAGCCAAAAGCCACGAACAGGGTGAAATGGAGGATATTTGTCGTGGCGTGCATAGGCCAAGAGGAGCTAAGGGCTTAAGTAAGTAAGTAAGTGTTCACTTCCAGACTTTGGTGTGGTGGCAGGCCCACTTGCAGTACCTGGTGCTCCCACCGCCTGAAAATATGGGATGGAAGATGGAGGACAATGTACTTGTTCCTGAACTCATGTCACTGCCTGCAGTTCCAGATGCCTGTGAGGTTCTAGTGACCTGTGGCTGCACAACTAGATGCAAGACAGCCCGATGCGGCTGCAAGCCAAACAACGCCGAAAGTCAAGTGACCTTTTCATGAATATGTAATGCACTGAAGAAGAAAAAATGTGATCACAAAACATTTGTAATGCACTGCTGTTTTGATCCAATCATTATCATCCATATTTGTAATAATTAGTGGCCACATTCAGTTAATTTTACTAAGGCCAAACAAAAAAAACTTTGGGTTCCTGTTCCTTGTCATTTAAGGGCATGAATAGGTAGGGAATTTATTTATTTATTTATTTATTTTAAATTTTATTTAGCATTTTAAGGATGGGTAGGGGGATTTATTTTATTTTATTTATTCATGGGAAGGATGGGTAGGTAGGGATTTTATTTTATTTTATTCTTTTTTTTATTTTCGGAAGCGATGCATGGGTTGCATTTTAAATATAATTATTTCAATATTTGCATAAGTTACCACCTTTTTAACGGACGGAGCAGCGTTATTACTAGCAGAGGGAGGTGTCTCTGGCTCGCATTGCAGCGCTAGGTACCTGAAGTAGTGCTGGGTATCAATTCAGATTTCAAGAATCGATTCGATTCCGATTTACAAGATTCAGAATCGATTATCACAATTCGATCCGATCCGATTCAATTCAATCCGATATTGATTTGGTTAGTTTTATTAAAAAGCACTTTGAGCTGTTACTGAATTACATGCCTGTCTAGTTACGCAACACATTAATACTTGTATTATATTGTGTCATTTGACAACAAATTAATATAGGTATTGATAATTAAATTGGCTGTAAGACTGGCAAAAATGGCTAGGACCACCTTTTGTAGCCCAGAAGAGATATGATGCTCCAACACTTGGTATGTTGTGTTAGTGTATGTTTATGAGTTGTAGAACATAATACATTATCTTGCAGAAGTAGATGTTTACCAGTGACTCAAATAATTTAACAATATGTTAAATTATTATTTGTTTTAAAAATGTAAATTACCTATCAAACAGACCTAACTATTCAACTACCAATGAATGAGCATTAGTATGCATGTGATAACACAGATAAGTAAAAAAAAAAAAAAAAAAAAAGCCAAAGTGATACCTCTTCTCTGAATAGACAAGCTAAGCCAGTGTGCCGCTGTTAGTCAGTGAAAATAGAGCAGAGTGGCAACTCTTCGATTTGTTACACAATCTATGTCAGTGCGCTGCTGTAGCCTGGAAAGTTTCTCTGCCTTTTGGACTCGGTGGTACGGTGCCGGTGCAGTTGTTGTAATGTTTTTTCTTGGTGGTGCAGGTGCAGGTGAAACGACTGGAGAGGTTGTGCCACCCAGATATGCTTCCCTCCATGTAATTTTCCCTAGACATACGTTCATATTCCACACAAATGGGAATTTAAATGAAGATCTATTCAAAATCGGAGGATCGATCTTTTCTACACAGGTCTAACCTGAAGTCGAATACACCTATCACGCCCACCACCATAGAGCCGAGCTCCACGGTGGGGGCAGCAGGCAAACATGACGGATCCCCCGTCATGTTTGCCTGCTGCACTTGCAAACCTACAGTGGCACTGTTTGACCTCTTTCACTACATCTGCAAAGGTTTTCTCTTGTAGTCGGATTATTTTCACTGGTGGTTTGCGAGGACAAATCATACACACCGTGCGGAAGTCCATTCTTTCCAGCCAGTGCTGTCAGTGGCGCGTGATTCCATGAAGTTATTTTCCGAAGTTACGCGAGAACCTCACAAATAAGGCGAGTGCAACATACATCAAAATAAACGCCCTGCTTAACTTTTGACCAATGCTAACAAGGTCACACTCGGTCGCATAGTGCCTTTATTTTATTTATTTATTTTATTTTTACACAGAGGCCAATAAAATAATCTGATTTGGGGGTTAAATGGGACACTCGGTCGGGAACCGCAACCCAAAGTTTTTTTTTGTCTGGCCTAATTAATTAAATTGATGAAAAATGTCTACCTGGCCTTTGATTATTGTTACATTTGTATTAGTAATAATATCATTATATCTACAGTAAACAATTGGTGAGGTCGTTTTTATGTAATGCTGGAGAATGAATGGAGGTGAATGGGCCTGAGTCAGTTACTGCTATTTTAAGGCTCACAATAACCTCTCACAAAGAAATAGTATGGATATATCATACATTTCCTGAATCCTCAAAGTCCATTAGGTATTGTGGTTGTTGTCTTTTGGGTCCTTGATATCCCTTGATCCCACAGGGATAAAAGAAACTATATAGTTTAGGCGAAAAATGTGGGAAAATGTGTTTAATTTATGGTTTAAGGAGGTCATGTGACCTCTGTGTTTGTCAGAACGAGACAGCCATGGGCTTAAATGAAAGCCGAGAAGGTCCCCTTTACAATGACACCAAACATCATATATAGAATATTGACAAATAGGAAACTGATAGCCATTTCTAACTTTGGGCGACTAATCAATAATCATGCTAATTAATCAATAATTATGACTAAACGGTAACTTTTACAGCGTGGCATACGGCAGAAATGGATTCAGCACTAAAAAATCATACAGAAACAACAGATAAAGTGCTTTTCCTCAAAAATGCCTACCATGTTTTTTTCTAAGGGGCTTTTTCAATTTTCGGTCCTGACTATATGGTAGTATGGGTATTGGAACGCAGGGCATGTGCTGCTGTGTTTCGTGCATGCGCTGTTCAGTGGCGTCTGTCACAGACACAGACCCGGCCTGTAAACGTTGGTAGTTAATAAATACTATTTTATTCTCATTTATTTTTAATCACTAATAGCCCATATATTGTAAATGTGATTAAAAATAATAACAATAAATACACATAAGCTGATTTTTTCGGTTGTCATGTCCTCTTCTTTTAGAGTCACACGCTTTGGTCCTCGAAACAACACTAATAACTATCCATGGTGGCGGTGATCAGGGCGGCGGGACTGAATGCACCTGGCTGCTGTGATCTGCTGTGAACTACTGCTCATTACCAAACTTCTGGGTCACGTAAACCGGACCAATTAAATAATAAAATCAAATTCAGTCCTGATTCCCGTTTTTCCATTTCGTATTTTTGATCCGAGCCTAAAATTGAACTATGAAAAACCAGGCATATTTTGGATTTTGGTGTTAGATTAAAAAAACAAATAACAAAATAACCAGTCACTTTTTCATTTTTTAATTTTTGATTGGCAATTGAAAATAGAAAGAACGAATGATACACGGATTCAGGCCTATCCAAAGTAGGCTATGCCAAGTTCAAATGAAACACACTCACAGGCCAACAATGGCTCAATTTTAAACCAATTCTGTCTGTGTTTATGTTTGACACGTGCTGCATAGACGCGTCACCGTGGGAACCAAGAGTTCAGTGAAAGGGGTGGGTACCCGTTGCCGACGGCTGTTTGCTTAACGATTTTGGCTGCTACGGCGACTGCGTCATAGCAGCCGCACTTCCGCCTAGCGGAGCCGTCCTGAAAACCGTCCTGCTTAAATTCCCTATTGCTGTGAAAAAACGGAACCATTGCAGTGAACGGAGTTGTCGCCACTCTTTCTCTCTCTCTCTCTCTCTCTCTCTCTCTCTCTCTCTCTCTCTCTCTCTCTCTCTCTCTCTCTCTCTCTCCAGGCACTCTAATCAGGACCACTGTTTTCCTCTGCTACACGCTGGTCTACAGTTTTGTTTTTTGTGTGTTTTATTTGGAGACTGAATGGAGATTGAATTTGGACTAAGTTTCCTCGTTTTTTCAAGAAATTGCCCGTGGACTCGTCAATAGGAGCTGTAACTGAGAAGGACAGCTGTTTGGTCGCAGTTTATACACCAGGTATGTTTTGCCCATTGAGAGTGAACGGCTATAACGGCTTTTCCCATTCAAATCACACCTGGATGTCGGAGCGACAGTGGTTTACATGTTGCCATTGTACCTCAGCGGGTGCAAAGTTTTTGTTTTGTCCTAACGTTGAGCCAGGCTACGACAAGTTGTAGCATGTAACAGGTTATGAAACAGTGGGCGTGTGTGCAGGAAACCTCCGTGTTTTAGTCATTTTTGGTTGCACTCAGCTCAGCTTCTGTGGGTTTTAGCCCGCATTTTTAGGGACGCTAACTTTAGCTTTAGCGAACGTGAGCTAACGCGACCAACACGCTTTTTAGCCGGCATTTTTAGGGACGCTAACGTTAGCTTTAAAGCTAACAACACGCATTTTGATGCCCTGGTCATGGTCGCGCAACGACTACGTCACATCCAGAGCCCGGTGTTACGGATTAACTGGTTTTCACGTTAACTGGTGAAACGTCGGGCGTTTCTCGTGGCAACAGCAGACGTTCCAATTACCGCGAGGGGACGCAACTGACCTCGCGAACGCCTGAATAACTATTGTTAAATCTCGTTTATAATTTTCTAGACTTGGCTAACTATCTGCTCAACTTAGCTTGTTGGTGGTTCGTGCGGTTTAGTGAAACGGTGGGATCAGAAATCTACTTCATATTTTGCTTTATTCTCTTCAAAATAATAATAATAATAATAGTAATAAAAAAATCATCCACCCGGGGTTCGTTACTGGGTGTGAAACCTAAAGGAAAAATTGTAACTCATCGGACCACCAGGCTAGCATACATGCTGCAGGGCTGGTCCAACCACATAGCAAATGTCAGGCAACAACAACCACATAACCTCTTGTGGGACCTTAATACTTTTGCCAGATTAACTTGTGACTGCTGTTACCATAGATATCTATAATAAAGGCTTTTATTATAGATATCTATGGCTGTTACCTCGATGATAACAGCCTCACACACACTTTGTAGTGCCTCTCAAGTTCAGCGCTCGTTTTTACAATGTAGTGTTCATCCAACACTACATTGTAAAAACGAGAGCATCAAACTTTATCATGAAGGGTAAGTTGTTGCATCTATTGGGGAATCGATTTGTATTGTAAATTTCAGGGCCAGCTGTATGCATGTTGCTGTGTGTCAAATTCATTGTAGTCACTAGAGTCTAACTTCAGGGTTAACCCTGGCTTTTCTGTACCATAAAGGTGTCTTACTTTTTATCGGGCTACGTTGCCGTGGTAACATATGCTGAACCTAACCTGCTCCGGAGCAGGTTAAGTTCAGGATAAGAGCTCAGCAGGTAGAAAAGCCCCACCTACTGACCAGTCAGCTCTCTTGGAAAATGTCCTGCCCATTTTCCCTTTCTTCTTCTTTTATAAAATTAAAATTAATACATTTTACAATTCTTCTTGTAGGTTTTTTTTTTTTTTTGTTACTCATGACTGCACTGTCCAACCAAAAATTGATCTTGTTGACTGATGTAGCCTAATGATTTTTTTTTTAATGTTTATGAAAATAAATTAGGGGAATTTAATTCAGAGGGTTAAATAAAAGTTTGATAAAATACACGCAAGCCTCTGGGCTCCTTTAGGTTTCCATTAGTTTGCTCATATTTAGTATTTAGGGAGTCTGCCCTGAAAAGTCCACATGGGAGTTGATGCTAAATGTTTTACTGTCTTTAAGTGACAGTGAAATAATATTTTAACCAGCAGAATAAACACGAGGCGTCAGATGCTTTATAAAATGAAATATCAAAACCAGTTGAATCAAAGTGATGATTCTGACGAAACTCAAACTGAAGGCAGCGATCCAGCGAGGGTCGACCCTCACTGTTAGAGAGGGCCAGTTCCTCTGCAGGAGTGTATGGCTGAGTGGGAGACACATTCATTTATTGAACACACACGTTACTGTAGTCAGATCTATTCGTGCCGTCATGGTGGGGAAGTCAGATTATAATCCCACTAATTTACGCATTGACACAGTCGGAGATTTTTTCCCAACATTCCTTGCGGCTGTTGGCAGCTGCAACTGTGTTGCTTTTTGCCTGGATGATGGATTTATATTCCTCGTATTTATTAATGATTATTGTCTACTCCTCGGTTGTGACGTATGCGGCTCGGTTAGATTTTTCCATGTCTGCGATTGGTCGCATGCAGCAAACTCCGCCCTTTTTATGTGAGCGCGCACAGAGCTAGATTGGAAAGCCTGGGTTGAATTAGTGAGTTGATAGCCGGCTTTATGGTACCGAAAACCCTGAGTGCTGATGTCTCGTTAAGTGAAGCCAGATAAGTAAGAGAAAGCCCGACTATGTTAATCCAGCTTTATGGTACATGCCTCTGGTTCTCTCAACAACAGCTCAGGTTATTGTGTGTGTGTGTGTGTGTGTGTGTGTGTGTCTGCTGATCTCAGAGACTACACTGGGCAACAGATTTTTTTTGGCAAGCTCATACCATGAAGAAGCTGCATCAGTCAGCACCTTTGTAAAACATTAGTTTGCGGTTCTTGCACTGTAATAGCAATTTTGAAGTTTACCACTGTTGCCTTTACCACATGGGTGGGAATGAAATCGCCCCACCTGTGCTCTCATGTCCTGTCACTGAAGCCCCTACATATACCATGTGCCTCTAATGAGCATCTTGAAGTATTCCAAATAATAGTTCCAATATATATCTAAAGAAAATAATATTACATGTCAACAACAAAGAAAAATGGCCCCTACATCCTCTCTCTCCATTCACTGTCTGTGTTGCTCAACCATCTCTGATCCTCTCTCTCTCTGTCTCCCATCTCTCCTCATCGCTCTCCACACCTCTGTGGGTCTTCATCTGTTTACTTGTTCTTATTAGTGATCTGGTTTATAAACTGACAGGCTGTTTATGTGTTGTTTTGTTTGACCTGTCCAGGCTGTTTTCCTGACTTCCACCAACTGTGTGCTGAAAACTCCAGACCTCCATGACCTTGAGTGGGGAGGTATGGAAAATGTGTTGTTCTTGTGTTGCCCCCCCCCTCCCCTAAACGCGCAAAATTAATTAAATTAAATAAATTAATTTAAAAATGAATAAGATCACAACAGAAATAATTTAACGTCACATTTCTATTGCATATGTCTAGACCGCATTTTTATCAAATAAACTAAATATGTTCGGGTTGGTTATTAATCTGATTTATGTAATTTCAGTATCGGGCCTACCTGGATGTCTAACCTTAACCCACACACGTGCGCACACATCCACAAGCAGACAGAGACAGGAGAACAGAGGAGACTCACACTTGTACCCCCGTAAGTGACATAAATAATTCATGTCACGTTGGCTCCAGACGCCTGAAAAACAGGCGAAAATATCAGCATTTTCTTAAACACATTCACTATGTTTACATGCACACCATATTCTGGTTCGGGTGAATATTCCGGTTAAGGTAACTGCGCTGTGGCAACTGGAATATTCTGTTTGCATGTTATTTGGCATATTCCCATGTTTTGGCGTATTCCACTCTCTTACATAATGTGACACTCAGCCGCGGGGGGCAGCAGCACACGTATATGTGTCTGGTCTGCCGGAAATACAGAAGAAGAAGAAGGAGGAGTAGAAGAAGCTGTCGCTATTTCAATGTTTTCTTCCATCGATATACTCCATGATATTAAAATCTTTCGTTAGCTGAAGGCAGACTGCAGTCTCCTCCTCACTCCAAAAATGCTGACTCTTGCTGCTTTTCACCATGCTGTCTGCCAGGTCGTTCTCCCCACTTGCAGTAACCATAGCAACAAAGACGCCCCAGGATTCATTGTGAGTCGAGCAAGCGCAAACGCGACTGAATATTCCGGTTCGAGTCATTTTCCGACTAAGGTGTTTACATGCCTCAGTATTCCGATTGGAACAGGCATATGCCAGGGCTCTAATTCGGAATTCTCTCCAACCGGAATATGACCTTAATCGGGTTCAGTGCGTGTTTACATGACACGTGCTTCGTGTTAAAACAGGAATATGGTGTGCATGTAAACGAACTCATTGTGCGACAGCCTGAGTTGACCATCAGTGGCAAAGATGAGCGTGTTTGCACCCCCCACCCCCCCACCCCCAACAGCACGCTCAAGTCGACTCATCAACACGAAGATGAGTGTGTTCCCGGTCCAAGTCAAATGAACACAGGTGTTTCAAGCACGACTGCCACTGTAACAAATAGTTGTGTTCTGTTAAACAAATGTTATGTTGTAACAACATATGATTTGTAAAAATGACAAACATGATTCCTTAGGCCTAAGGCCTGGATACATAATCCCCACAACATGTCCCAGGTCTGCCCTGGGGTTTCTGGTGAGGTGAGGGTTGGAACAAAGATTCCAACTCAGAGAGGGCAAACTACCTTTTTCCAGCAGAGAACCAGATTGTTTTCCCTTTTGTGTTTAACCGTATCGTCAACTTAGTATGTAGTGTTGTGAAGCACCAGGTCACCCATTCATATGTAGGAGAGAATTTTTGCCACTTACGTTAGATTTTTCAAGATTTCTGAGCGGTTCTTGCAGTGTCCAATGTAAAATAGCATTAGAGTATTGCCTGTCTCACACTGCAGAGAGTGCTCTGCGCCTTTCTTGAAAAGATAATGCTTATCTGTATTAAACATTTTGATTTATGGTTGAAGGGTAATTGGGTATAAGGGTAGAAATGCAGTTTTTGTGACTTTGAAATGCTATTTGAAATGTGAAATTACTCAGATTGCTGTTTTTCCTTCCTAGACTTCATCACTGGAGACCATCAGGAAACACGAGACGGTGGGGGAATTTCTACCATGTGATGGACAGCAATGAATTTGAATATTTCTTGAATGTAAATTTCAAAGGTGGGAAAAAAATAGAGGATGGATTTCAGCAAGCTATGGCAGCTTCGCATCATGTATGCAATGAGATCCTCATCTGATAAAGATCGATTCTATCACTGCAAAAATATTGGACTAGATTTTAATGCAACATCCGAAAGAAAGCAAAAACTAGATTTACAGTTGTTGACCAATGGGATTGTGTGTGAAGTGTATGACTTTGCTAATTTGGTAAACAAAAGTAAAAGACAGTTCATCATTGATGTCTTGGAGAACAATTTTGATATTGGACTGGAGAGCAAACAACAGCGAAGTTATTTTTCTCACAGAACTCTACTTAAATTAAAGAAATTAATGAAAAGACCATGGATAGACAAACATGAGCTTTTCAGCCTTCCTGACACATCATCCATGGCAGGGCATAACCACGGCTCTCTGACTCAAATGCCCAATCCAAAATCTTCAGATATCTACAACGCTGATTGGAGTCTGGCAACTGCTGAACATGATACTGCTGAGAGCGTCCCCAGGGAGCTGGACAGACTTTGTGCTGCTGAAGCTGAACAAGGAGATGAAGACATATCTCCATGCGTGGCATCAACAGAAGAATCAAAAGAAGAATCAAAAGAAGATGTTTTCCCCCACTCCTACCCATTCTGTAAAGAAATTGGTCTCAGCCTTGGCTATGGATCCAAGCAATCCCTAGACATGGGTTTGTTGACAAATGGTGTGATGCTAGAAATAGAGCATTTTGCCAGAATAAGATTGTGTGGATTCAGCAGAGAAATTACTCTTAATGTGTTGGAGCATAATTTTGAACTTGATTTTACAAGTCTGGATGCTAGAGATGAAGCAATTAGGAACTTGCAGCTCCTCCTGGCAAAGATAGCACAAATTAAGAAGAGTAATGGAGCAAAGACCAGTCTGCTTGAAATGAATTTTTTTTCATCTCATGTAAATCCATTTAAAAGAAAAAGAGAAGAAACATTACCCAGTAACACAGAAAACATTGAAGGTCCTGCATCAAAATATCACAGCAAGGAAGTAATGAAAAGAAGGCAGTCTGACATAAAGAGTAAACAGACAAAAAACATGGCCTTGAATGAGACTGATGTGCCTACCAGTCACACTGCACAGTGGGACCAGGGTCTGGGTGATGTACATTCTGACATGTGTCCACTAGAAGACTCTGACCTGGAGTCGGATGATGCTGCAGACTCAGAAAATAGTTGTTATCAAGAAAACATGCAAAATGAGAGTGAGAGAGCAGAACAACTGATGTGGAAACTGCGTACTCATCGTGTGAATGAAATCCTACTCAGGTCAGCAAAGCATTATTGTAGATACATTAATTGTGACAGACTTGGCTTAGACTTCAATGTTGGATCTGGGGTTAAACAGAAGCGCAAAGCTCAGTCACTGACAAATTGTGTGTTGCATCAAGTTGCTAAATTTGCAGTAGCAATGAATTCGTCCCAACAAGAATTCATCATGGAGATTCTCGAGTACAATTTTGATTTGAGGTTCATCAGTGAACAGCAGAGGCATGCTTTTGCATGTGAAACTATGCATCGAGTAAGACAGTTGACACAATGTGAAGATGTGGTCAGATTGTCAAAAGAAGCTTTTGAACTTCCTGTTGATAAGCTTAAATTAAAAACTAATCCCAAATATCTAAGTGTTAATCCTGAAATAAGCAGTGTTTCTACTATGGAAGTGAATGATGTTGCTCCTGTGCCTCCTACAAATTGTAATACACTTGTTCCAGAGAAACAAGTGGACCTTTATCCGCACTGCATGGAAATCGGTCTGAAGCTGAATATCCAGAAACACCAAACACACAAGAAACTGGATTTCCACATCTTGACCAAGGGAGCAATGATTGAAGTGACAGACTTTGCAAAAATGTTATGTGGAACATTTGAGCAGATTATCATTGCTGTCCTTGATCACAACTATGATCTTGATTTGCAAAATGGAGAAAGTGACACTGCCAGATACATTCTTGAACAAATCCCTACGATAGTGGAGCAAAAGAATCTAGAAGGCTGTTCAACAACCTATAAGCCGCCACATGCATTTTACCCTGCACCAATAAGACCAGATGAAGACCGTGAGCCCACGTCAGATGCTTGTAGCACTGTTCCTTCACAGACAAAAATCACAGATCATTTAGACGACTGCACTGGGACCCAGCAGGAATTAAATGAACAAGAGAAAACTTTGTGGACATTGCGCACCAGGCGCTCTCAAGAAATCCTTTCAGTGACTCATCTGGAGGACTGTCCATTTTACTCTTTTTCCAGGTGCAAGAAAATTGGCATAGATTTCAATGTTGGATGTGGCCTGAGACAAAATCTTGACAGAGATTTGTTAACAAATGGAGTAATGGTTGAAATTACCACATTTGCAGTAGAGATTTTAGCATCCCACCAGTATTTCATTACAGAGATACTGGAGTATAATTTTGATCTTGGTTTGATGAGTGCCCTTGAGCGCCGTGCATTTGCACATCAAACTTTGCTAAAATTTAAAAATATGGGATACACAAAACTCTGTAATAAGAGGAAAAAGGTTTTTGAGCTCCCTGATTTAAGCATGGTTGATTTGTCAGACTATGACTTTTGCCCAAAATGTGAACAAAACAGAAACCATCCAAATCCACATGCCAAGATGAACACAGTCTTAAGTGATGAACATGATACAGCAAAAAAACCTGCAGGGAATCTGTCCTCTACCCTCCCAACAACATTTGGAGAAGGAATGAACTCTTTCTGTCACTGCAAGAAGATCGGCCTGAGCCTATGTGTGGATGAGGACCAGCTGAGGGAAAAACTTGGGTTGCATTTATTGACATATAACGTTATGGCAGAAGTGGTTTCTTTTGCAAGGCAGATATGTGGAACCAGAACGGATATTGTCAATAACATCCTTGAACACAATTTCAGTCTTGGCATGTACAGCAGAACGTTTAATCCTTTCTGCCAGTTCATTGCCAGCTTGAAACATAGTCATTCATGGGTTGCTTGGTGCAATAAAGTTTTTTCCTTTCATCAAAACAGAAGAAAATCTCATGATCCTGATAAGTGGAAAAGTGCCTCTCTCACACCAAAATGTCAAGAATTCAAGAAAATGGCAATGAAACGGAAGTTAGCGTTGCAGCAAAAGAAGGAGAGTTCCTCTTTGACAAATGAAGAAATGTGTCCAAAAGGAACAAATGAACATGTAGTCAGAGTAGGAGTATCCACTCCTCTTTGCAACAAAATTGGTCTGGACCTTGACGTGGAATCCAAATCAGCAGCCAAAGCAAAGCTGGATTTCAAGTTATTGACAAGGGCTGTAGTATTTGAGATACATGAATATGTGGCTACCAGAGTAGGAGATTACATCCCATCTCTCCTATATGACATCTTTAACTATAACTTTGATCTCAGTTCACAAAATCACAGGTGCTGGGAATTTTCCTTAGCTGTTACACGGAAAGTCACAACCATGGTGAAGTCTTATCAAAGAAATCTGGACAAAGCAGAGGAAGTCTTTGAGTTACCTTTTGTTTTCAGTTCCAGCGACTCAGAGGATTCCATCAGAGATGAAAGTGAAACATATGGGATTGATGTGCATACCCCTCAAACTGCACAGTGGGATCAGGGTCTGGGTGATGTACATTCTTACATGTGTCCACTAGAAGACTCTGACCTGGAGTCAGATGATGCTGCAGACTCAGAAAATAGTCGTTATCAAGAAAGCATGCAAAATGAGAGTGGTTCTCCAAGCCTGAACATACCAAGAGAGCCAGACATGAGATCTCTGCATGTACAGGAGGAGACTTTCCTCAGCCCCACCAACTGCTCATCAGCTTGTTTGTCTTTAAGCCCCGATCTCAGCCTGGCTTTGGCCACTTGTTCTGACGGAGGACAATCTGAAGGTCAAAGCCTAACACAGACTACAACGAATGTCCAAGACCTTGACGACAGTGACACCATGGAACAGAAGGAAACAGGAGCAGAACAATTGATGTGGAAGCTGCGTACTCATCGTGTGAATGAAATCCTCCTCAGGTCAGGAAAGGATTATTGTATTTTCCGCAAATGTAAGAAAATTGGCTTAGACTTCAATGTTGGATCTGGGGTTAAACAGAAGCTTGATACTCAGTCACTGAGAAGCAATATGTTGCTTGAAGTTTGTAAATTTGCAGTAGCAATGAATTCGTCCCAACAAGAATTCATCATGGAGATTCTCGAATACAATTTTGATTTAAGATTCATCAGTGAACAGCAGAGGCATGCTTTTGCATGTGAAACTATGCATCGTGTGAGACAGTTGACACAATGTGAAGATGAGGTCAAATTGTCACAAGAAGCTTTTGAACTTCCTGTTGATAAGCTTAAATTAACAACTAATCCCAAATATCACTACAGCTGCGGTATGAGTGTTAATCCTGAAATAAGCAGTGTTTCTACAATGGAAGTGAATGATGTTGCTCCTGTGCCTCCTACAAATTGTAATACACTTGTTCCACAGCAACAAACGGACCTTTATCTGCACTGCATGGAAATCGGTCTGAAGCTCCATGTCAAAAAACACCAAACACACAAGAAACTGGATTTCCATGTCTTGACCAAGGGAGCGATGATTGAAGTGACAAACTTTGCAAAAATGTTATGTGGAACATTTGAGCAGATCATCATTGATGTCCTTGATCACAACTATGATCTTGATTTGCAAAATGGAGAAAGTGACACTGCCAGATACATTCTTGAACAAATCCCTACGATAGTGGAGCAAAAGAATCTAGCAAGTTGTTTCAAAACCTATAAGCAGCCACAAGCATTTTACCCTGCACCAATAAGACCAGATGAAGACAGTGAGCCCACGTCAAATTCAGGTAGCACTGTTCCTTTACAGACAAAAATCACAGATAATTTAGACAGCTACACTGAGACTCCGCAGAAATTAAATGAACAAGAGAAAACTTTGTGGATATTGCGCACCAGGCGCTCTCAGGAAATCCTTTCAGTGACTCATCTGGAGGACTGTCCATTTTACTCTTTTTCCAGGTGCAAGAAAATCGGCATAGATTTCAATGTCGCATCTGGCCTGAGACAAAATCTTGACAGAGATTTGCTAACAAATGGTGTGATGGTTGAAATTGCCAAATTTACAGGAGAAATTTTAGCATCCCACCAGTATTTCATTACAGAGATACTGGAGTATAATTTTGATCTTGGTTTGATGAGTGCCCTTGAGCGCCGTGCATTTGCACATCAAACTTTGTTTAAATTTAAAACGACGGGCCTACATGTAAAGGCCTCCCATACAAAGAATAAGGTTTTTGAGCTCCCTGATTTAAGCATGATTGATTTGTCAGACTATGTGCTTTGCCCAAAATGTGAACAAAACAGAAACCATCCAAATCCACATGCCAAGATGGACACGGTTTTAAGTGATGCACATGATACAGCAAAAAAACCTGCAGGGAATCTGTCCTCTACCCTCCTAACAACATTTGGAGAAGGAATGAACTCTTTTCGTCACTGCAAGAAGATCGGCCTGAGCCTGTGTGTGGATGAGGATCAGCCACAGGAGAAACTTGGGTTGCATTTATTGACATATGAGGTTATGAAAGAAGTGGTTTCTTTTGCAAGGCAGATATGTGGAACCAGAGGGGAAATTGTCAATAACATCATTGAACACAATTTCAGCCTTGGCATGTACAGCAGAGAGCTTAATCCTTCCTGCCAATTCTTTGCCAACTTGAAACATAGTCATTCATGGGTTGCTTGGTGCAATAAAGTTTTTTCCTTTCAGCCATGCAGTAGAAAGCCTCGTGATCCTGATAAGTGGAAAAATGCCTCTCTCACACCAAAATGTCAAGAATTTAAGAAAATGGCAATAAAACGGAAGTTAGCGTTGCAACAAAAGAAGGAGAGTTCCTCTTTGATAAATGAAGAGATGAGTCCGAAAGGAACAAATGAACGTGTTGTCAGAGTGGGAGTATCCACTCCTCTTTGCAACAAAATTGGTCTGGACCTTGACGTGAGATCCAAATCAGCAGCCAAAGCAAAGCTGGATTTGAAGTTATTGACGAGGGCTGTGGTATATGAGATCTATCAATATGCATCCAAGAGAGTTGGGGAATATATGCCATCTGTGCTGTATGAGATCTTTGACTATAACTTTGATCTCAGCTCACAAAATCACAGACGCTGGGAATTTTCCTTGGCTATTGCAAGTAACATCAAAACCATGGTGAGAGGATATCAAAGAAATCAGGGGGCAGCAGAGAAAGTTTTTAAGTTACCTTTTGTTTTCTGTCGCCAAGCCCCAAGGAAATCTGCCAGTAAAACAAAGAAGAAGAAAAAGCTTTCTCTTTCTCTTGAGAAACCAGACAGTGAATGTGATAAAGTGGATAAGGGCACCCAGTCTTCAGCAGACCTCACTAGTTTGATTTATGCAGACTCCATTAAAACCGAGGCTGAGGAAGCCCCTCTAGATGGATCTTCTAACAGAGAGATTAAAGAAGAAAAATCTGATCCATATGGAACCTTTGATGGAACAGAATTTAACAATGAAGACCAGAAACATCTGGCCCCAGATGCAACACCAGGACCAAATGAATATGATATTAAAACCATGTTTCAAGAAACTGAGAGGAAATTGACCAGTGATGACCGAGGAGAGTCTGGTTGGCACTATGGAGATGCATCACAGCCAGACATGACAGTGGAAATTAAGCAAGAAGAGGATCCTTAATATTTTCAAGTGGATCATATCAGAGGCAGTTGATGGTTGGTGGACATTAAAGGCTTGACTTTGTGGCATTACTAAAACTGAAACTCTCTTGAAATGCCTTAAAGCTTTAAAACAAGCACAGCAAAAGATGGATGTTACGTTGTCTTTGGGACTTAAAATATTTACTACAGATACAGAGCAGAAAACACTGCAAAATAAGAAAGCACATTAAAACAGACAAATCACAAGCAAATTGAGAAAACATCATCAGTTCCAACCGTGCTCTCTGGGCCACTATAGAAAATGTATTTTTTATTATTTGCCAAGTGTGTATCAAGATATTGGCTGGACTGTCCATTCTGTATAGAAGAAACAACTTTTTAGTGGTTTAATTCCTGTAATACAATATTGTTTAATTTTTGACTGACTTTTTTTCTCAATTGTTGGTTATTTTTATTTTCCTCAACAGAATAGGACATAGGACACTGATGGTTTCTAGAATTCCATGAAGCTGTAATGTAAATCTTAATATGTCAGCGACTGAAATATTAGAAAGTTTACACTGAACAGTGTTACCTTAGATTTTGAACTTCTGCTAATGTTTATTGCGATTGCTTTTTCAATACATTTTATATACATTTTTGGTGGAAACATTTCTTTTCTCAGTGTCCTTTGTGTTCACTTGAACAGTCAACACGGTCCTTTTGTCTAGAACACAACTCAACATAAAGATGTTAGAGCAACTAATGTATCCAGTTTCTTTGTAACACTGATTGTGATCCTAATGCACATTTCAGAATGCACAGAATATTAAGATGGTGCAATTTTTTAATTATTAGATAATTGAAATTCATACATACAAATCTGATGGTGCCAATAGATAATAAAGTCTTGCTCTGATGTTATTGGGCTGTTAATGCCAATTACTTTCTTTTACTGCCTCAGAGGCTGATTTGGACGTTGCTAACTCTCCATACAGAGGGAAAGCAGCCTCAGAGCCTCTGTCTAGATTTTTATCCTGGAAGCACAGAAGCATTTCTGTCAGCACGTATTTTTCATCACTGCAGCTATTACCCAGTGCCAGTGCAGGCTTGATCACACTGATCACATGCACATTAGACTGCCTTTAGTTTGTGCCCAACCAGTATACAAGTTGCCTGACACTGGCCAGTGACAGATATATTTATATACAGCACAACAGCATGTAACATACCAATATCACTGTCTATCATGATGCAGAAAATTTGTTTTCGGTGATTTAGAAATGAACAAACAAACAACGACCCTCCATGAGTTGTGGTGCTGTGGTTGACAAACACACACTTCAGTGTATTCAGTTCATCTAATTCATTCAGTTTACAGTGTTTTAAAATGAATTCAATATATAATTCCTTAGATTTACCAGAGCTGGTGTTCATTCATCTTCATTCGTCATGTGGTTTTATTGGGGCAGTATTTCTAGCTATATGCCAATATGAACTGAAATTCTCTTAAGATTTTTCTCAAGAGAGTGTCAATGTTAATTAGTTGTTTTTGGACTCAGCCATGTCACTTCTTATAACTGGTATTGTAAATAATAATAAAAAAAAATAATAATAGATGTTTCAATGCTCAGAAAATACTCTTGGTCCAAATATAAGACTTTATCCCCTGAAAATGTGTCCTCTCCAGTAAATTGTCTCCAGACCAGCTTATTTCAGTGAATTCAGTACAATCACAATGGTTTGTTCATTTATTTATTTATTTTTTTCATCATTTTTAATTTTTTATTTTGGATTCAACAAGAGCAAAGACATGCATCAAGTAAAACAGCTGGGCAGATGGGCCACCCCGTGTTTCTCATTGGGAATCCAGATTTTTTACTCCACTCCAGCAGGTGGCGGCAAAACATTCGGAATCGCCCTAAAAATAGAAGAAGAACTTTATTTTATTTCATCCCACCCCACCCCTTTTTTTTTTTTTTTTTGTAGTCTGCTGCAGTTAGGACAGTGTTTACAGTCTCTTACCTGTGTGATGACACAGTCCGGGTCATCGTGAGTAGGACTTGTGAGTGAGAGGAGCAGTTTTTCAGTGGCAGGTTATGAAGAAGGCTTGTTTATCCCACAGAAAGTGAGTATAACGGTCTATCCCATTCAAATCACAGCTGGCTGGCATTGATGTATGTCGACATTGTACGTGAACAAGTTTTGTCTTAAATTATTTGGACTCTGACACAGTATTCAGACTTTTGTACACCACCACATCACAGGATTTGAAATGGAGTAATCAAGACGTGATTGAAGTGAAGACTTTCAACTTTAAAGGGCTGAACAAAAACATGGCATTACCCTTTCAGGAATTACAGCCAGTTTTCTACTTTGTCACCCCATTTTCAGAGGCTCAAAAGTAATAGGACACTTGACTAAGAAGCAGTTTGTTGGCCTGGTGTGTGGCCTTTCCCCTCGTTATTCCATTGCAAATTAAAAAAAAAAAAAAATTAAAGGTGTGGAGTTCATTCCAAGTGTTTGCGTTTGGTTGATGTTTATCACAACCCTCAACATGTCATCCATCAAAGATGCCAAGTCCCTTTACAAGCCTGAGCCTGAGGAGAGAAAAGCCGCCACATGACTCTTACTCCAGTCCAGCAGGTGGCAGTAGAGCGCTCGAAAGTTGTTTTTCCAAACATAAAACGAGAAGAAGACGACGATCAGGACCACTGTTTTCCTCTGCTCCACGCTGCGCTACAGTTTGGAGACTGAATTTGGACACAGTTTTTCTATCGAGAAATTGCCCGTGGACTCGTAAATAGGAGCTGTAACTGAGAAGGACAGTTTGGTCGCAGTTTATACACTAGGTATGTTTGAGAGTGAACGGCTATACCGCGTTTTCCCATTCAAATCACAACTGGATGTCGGAGTGTTGGTGGTTTACGTGTTGCCATTGTACCTCAGTGGGTTCAAAGTTGTTGTTTTGTCCTCTGCTAACGTTGAGCCAGGCTACGACAAGTTGTAGCATGTAACAGGTTATGAAACAGCGGGCGTGTGTGCAGGAAACCTCCGTGTTTTAGTCGTTTTTTTTGGTTGCACTCCGTTCAGCTTCTGTGGTTTTTCCTCTTCCGTCCCGCTGAGCAGCCCCGTGTTGACACAGTGTGGTGCCCGGGGACAGGGGCCCCCACCCGGCCATCACTTTAACATCTCAGGTCCCTTCAGGAACACATATGTCTCAGTTTAGTCTTTTGCTTATTATAAACAAGTGCTGACACCAAGAAGACATGATTTGGAGGTCGGTGAACACAAGATAGAGCAGCTCCAGAGCCACAAAACAGGTTCTCTCAGTAACAGCTCAGGTTATTGCCTGTGTGTGTGTAAATGTGTTTTTTTTTTGTTTGTTTGTTTGTTTGTTTTTTTTTTGTTGTTGTTTGTTTTAACTGTGATGCTTTCCCATACCTTTTTTAATAGCATCCACAAAACCAAAAAGGAAACATATGAGTGGACGTCTCTGGCCTGACTGACAGGGATCAAAGCCACACACCAGAGGACATCACGTCTCTAAGGCCCAGTGAGACGTGCTGGAGAAATTCAGTGTGAGCAGGTACACAGAGAAAATTTACTGACTGAAAATATTTTTATGTTCCTCAGGTACTCGGCCAAGTTTGATGTGTTGGCCCCTTTTATCAGCACCACTTGTTGCATTGTTTGCTCACTAGCCTGTTGACATCCTTGGCCTATCCTTGTTTGTCTGCCTCATGTAAAAAACAGCAAACAAACAACAAAAGGCACATTGTACTCCAGATGTTTTCTTAGAGATTTAGGAAGATGAAGCTGAACCTGAAATGACACTGAGGCGAAGAAACAGCTGAATGTGAGAGGAGAGGCACTGGGCATCGGTGCGCTCTGTCTGTTGCTCCGTGTGTGTGTGTGTGGCTGTGAAGTGAGAAATATTTTATTTTTCACAACGCCATAGGTGCAGATATTTTCACTCCAGTCTCTGTGTGTGTGTGTGTGTGTCTGTTGCTGTTCTCAGAGACTACACTGGCCAACAGATTTTTTTTGTCAAGCCCGTACCATGAAGAAGCTGCATCAGTCAGCACCTTTGCAAAACATTAGTTTGCGGTTCTTGCGCTGTAATAGCAATTTTCAAGTTTCCCACTGTTGCATTTACCACATGGGTGGAAATGAAATCCCCTACCTGTGCTCTCATGTCCTGTCACTGATGCCTCTACATATACCATGTGCCTCTAATGAGCATCTTGAAGTATTCCAAATAATAGTTCCAATATATGTCTAAAGAAAATATTATTATATGTCAACAACAAAGAAAAATGGCCCCTACATCCTCTCTCTCCATTCACTGTCTGTGTTGCTCAACCATCTCTGATCCTCTCTCTCTCTGTCTCCCATCTCTCCTCATCGCTCTCCACTCCTCTGTGGGTCTTCATCTGTTTACTTATTCTTATTAGTGATCTGGTTGTAAACTGACAGGCTGTTTATGTGTTGTTTTCTTTGACCTGTCCAGGCTGTTTTCCTGCCTTCCACCAACTGTGTGCTGAGAGCTCCAGACCTCCATGACCTTGAGTGGGGAGGTATGGAAAATGTGTTGTTCTTTTATTGCTTTACATTGCTGGCTATCTTTTTTTTTTTTTTTTTTTTTTTTTTTTTTTTTTGTAAAGTCTAAGTGTCGGATTGTTTCATGGCGAACAAAGGAAATCAGAGTTTATGTGGGTTACATGTAGGGGTGTAATGATACACAAAAATCACAATTCGGTACGTACCTCGATTTTGAGGTCTCGATTCAGTACATTTTCGATACAGTATGGGAACAAAATGCAAAACATAAAATTGCTTGTTTATTAGGAACTTTATTGTAACATCATACAAAATTCAGAAAACAAAAAATAGAATACTGCTGCCAAATGCTGGTAATAAGTTTTCAGGTAAATAAAATATTCTCATTGTAAACAAAATATATATAAAATAAGTTTTCCAATAGATCCAATTTTCTCAAGTAAACAAAAATATATATAAAATATTTTTTCCAATAAATAAAATATTCTCTAATAAACAAAATATGTATATAAAATATTATAAAAATACATTTCTCACAGTTTGTTGGCGCAGATTAACAAACCTTTTCCATATGTAAAGTGCAGCACTAACAGTTCAAGCTTGTCAGTCTGATCACATTTGTCTTTCTTTTTTTTTTTTTTTAAATAAAAAACATGAATGAATTCTTCCATATTGTCCAAAGTGCAGCATTAACGGTTTTATTCAACCTTCATGTTTTTTTGCCAGAAGGATTAACTTGTCCACATTGTCTGCAGTAAGGGCAGATCTGCTGGCAGTTACAATGCCCCCAGCGGTTTAAAATACCCTCTGTCTCGGGACAGAGGTAGCGGGTATGGCGAGGTGGCACTTTGCTAACTTGGCAGTTAGGGGATATATGGGCTTATTGGTCTTCCACCATAGAAGTGGGTCAGAGTCTACTGAAATACAGTTCGCTGACTTGTATGAGGCAACCTCTTCCTTCACCAGCTGCAAAGTAGATTTGTTTCCCACCTGCGTCTTGAAGAGCTGACCAAACATTTCAGCCATCACTGACTTCTTGACAGAAGGAGATGATTCAGCTGCCTCTGGGTGTCCTGTCCCTGAGGATGAACCGGCTGCTGTTGTCCCTTTGGCCTCCTCACTCTGAAAAATAAAATACCAAAAAAATGTATAAATATTTAATATGAATACTACTTACACCAGCAGTTAGTTGTTTCAAAATTAGCCGTGCAAAGGATATTTTATACACGTGAAAATTATTACAATACCTCTTCTTCATGGCCACAGTCTCTGTGGTGAGGCTGTTGTAGATCCTGTCACGACAGGCATCATCCACATGAGGAAGGGCTTTCAATCTCGGGTCAAGCACTGTGCATTTGTGGAGGAAGTCCTGACAAGAAGAGCACCTGTCCTCTAGCTTTTCTCTGATGGCATCCTTGACATGGGTCACAGTCTCCCTCATTGGGTTCCATAGAGTGGAGAACTATGACTTTGAGGGGCAGGATCGATAGATGCTGAGGGTGTAGCTTCAGTGCTTATCAGTGTTGTGAGAGTTTTTAGTGACTTAAGGACCTCAATTACCTCCTCTGCCGTCCTCACATCCTGGTCAGACAATGTGGCGATATCTTTCTTCTTGAGAGCCGTGACGTCCTGAATAAGGGTGTGTTTTGGTACATTAAGCATCTCCTGTTTGCTCTCCAATATGTGGGCAGCTGCTGGGCTACGGTGAAAGAAAGACACAATCCGTCTCACTTTGCCAAGCAGTCTGGACATTTGGTTGAGACCTGTAGCTTTCTGTGAAGCTAGATTGATAGTGTGAGCAAAACATCCAATTTGGGGGCCCAGTCCAGCTTCACTCATTGCATTGACCATATTCCTGGCATTGTCTGTTGTGACTGTAATTGTTGTTCCTGGCCTCTCCAATTTCCATTCCAACACAGTCTGTTTTAGTCCCTCTGCCAGATTTGCGATGGTATGTTGTGCATATATGGGCCGTGTTTGCAGAACATGGCTCACCGTTTTCCACCGTTTTCGGGGTGATGTGATGGGCAGTCACCGCTATGTAGCTCTCGTTAGCTCTGGATGTCCATCCTTCAGTCGTGAGTGCTACTGCATATGCCTTGGACAAGTCTTGGACATTAGCAGATTTTGCTTGTTCATAGTGTTGCAAAATTCCCGGAATTTTCAAAGTCGGAAAATTTCCATGGGAATTTTTGGAAATTAACGGGAATAAATGGGAATAAATGAGAATTTTCAGGGAATTTTCGGGAATTTATATTCACTGCATTCACCTGGTCATACACATGTGTACATAGTAAACATTTTGGTTTGTTATAAGCAGATATGCATGCAAACATTTTACATTATAATGAATTTCCAGGGAATTTTCGGGAATTTTCATAACTGGCAATGAGTCTTTTACATCGCTGTGGAGGAATTTTGGCCCACTCCTTTTTACATAAATATTTTAATTCAGCCAAACTGGAGGGTTTTCGAGCATGAAAGGCCTGTTTAAGGTCATGCCACAGTGTCTCAATTGGATTTAAGTCTGGACTTTGACCAGGCCACTCCAAAACCTTCATTTTGTTTTTTTTTTTTTTTTTTAAGCCATTCAGAGGTGGACTTGCTGGTGCATTACTTTTTCACATAGGGCCAGGTAGGTTTTGATAGCCTTTTTTCCTTAATAAACAAAATCATCATTTAAAAACTGTATTTTATATTTACCCGGGTTATCTTAGTCTAATATCAGAATTTGTTTGATGATCTGAAACATTTAAGTGTGACAAATATGCAAAAAAATATGAAATCAGGAACGGGGCAAATACTTTTTCACAGCACTGTATGTCCCCCTCAGCAACTAAAAAAAGTGGTGATATTGATGCTGACATTCATTTTATTGATTATTGTTTATTTTTTTCCCCATTCACCTTAACAACAACAAAAATGAAAATTTCCAAATTTCCCAAGCTTAAATTTCCATGGAAACTGTTTAAACACTTCATTCAAATGGAATGAAAATTCCCCAAATTCCCAAGCTATTCCTGGGAATTTTCGGAAAAATTGGAAAAAGAGTGAAAGCAAAAATCTCCTGAAAATTTCCAATATTCCAGAGTGAAAATTCCCACAGGAATCTTCGGAAACTTTCCGGGAAATTTACTGGAAACTTTCCACCCCTTTGCAACACTACTTGTTCATAAAGGCCTGGTATTACTTTCTGGCTGACTAGACGCTTCCATGGCGTACTGCTGCCCTCTACTGTTTCACACGTGTAGCTGCAGGTGGATACGGATAAATGAAAACGAAACTTATGTTCCTCCACCTATTATACACGTGTGGTAACTCACCCGTGCTGCACACCTCTGTCCCGAACCTAACGCCCTGCACCGAACCAAACGCCCTGTACCAAAAATTTTCAACACATGTACCATTGCACCTCTAGTTACATGTATTTTTAAAGATGGCATTGTGTATAATATCAGTGAAAGTGGATCCAGTGAACCTGGATCTGCGTTCTCATTCAAAAAGCGATATTATGAAAATTCAGTGGTCAGTGTTAAAACTATGACCACCACCCCCGTAAGTGGCATAAATAATTCATGCCCTGTCGGCTCTAGCCTCCTGAAAAATAGACGAAAATATCAGCGTTTTTTAAAATGCATTAAATGACAGCCTGAGTCGACCATCAGTGGCAAAGATGAGTGTGTTTGCATTCCTCCGGTCCCAGGTCCAAGTCAAATGGACACCCACACGGGCGTTCCAAGCACTAGAGCCGCGGGTATGAGTGACGACCAGAGCGGTAGCCCCCTGGTTGTAACAGCCTCCCCTCCCCCTGACAGGACGCTCAAGTTGACTCATCAATACGAAGATGAGTGTGTTCCCGGTCCAAGTCAAATGAGCACAGGTGTTTCAAGCACTACTGCCACTGTAACAAATAGTTGTGTTCTGTTAACACAGTTAAACAAATGTTATGTTACATATAACATATAAACAGCTTTTAACTTAAAATACCAAACCGTTCGGCCTTACGGACTATTTAGTGCATCATCCAGGACACAAAATATGTCGTATTGAGGTAATAGAAGTTGAACAACAAAATTGTGTTTTCCAAGTCTAAATGATACAACAGTCATCAAATCAAACCAGTGATAAAATAAATGTACGAGAGATGCTTACATCTGGCGGCAAAGATTCATGTGACATCTACAAGTCCATTTCAGCGTTGCTGCTTGAGGCCTTGGGCACAGGTGGGGATGTGGCTGGGACGGGGTCCATGGTGTCGGGAGACAGGATGCGACACCTGGACATCAGCAGCTCTTTGATGCGCACTCCCCTCCTCTCTCAGCCACCTCAGTTTAAACTTTGGCAAACTCACAGCGGCCGGGAGTGCACTTTGCTCTCAAATGTGTCAGCAGACCTGGTCTTGACTGCCTGTATAATAACATCTGGTAGGCCAGCTGTCATCTTAGAAAGACTGACTTTCAGGGTAAGTGTCATACATAAGGACTTCCAGGGTCGGTAGGAGAGTGCCGTAATAACAATTATCCTCCTCCTGTAAGATGTCGAGTGAAACAGTTAGCGGCTTCATGATGAGATAATACTCCCCTAGAAATTGGTATTCCTTGTCGGTGAAGCCCTTTATTCCCAGTTTGACACACAGGCCATTCCGGTTGCCGATGGGGATCTCGGTGATTCTGGACACTGCCTTATAGAAAGAATTCCATCTTGTGGACGGGGGGACCAGGAGCTTTCTGCGATTGACGTCCTTTACAAGCTCTGATGCCACAGTGGACCGGCCTGCCTTGGTCCAGAGTGCTGTGCACTTAGCAATGCCACTTCTATAAACAGCTTTAGTATCAGGACTAGCTGACAACCACTTTTCAACATCACTGGTGGAGATAAGGTTGATAGTCTGTGAAGCACATCTGTGATGAGGGGGAAGAAAAAACTGATCATCAAGTTCAATGGAGAGAGCTTGTGTTATGTCAGTAAATGTAGCTTCATCCTCAGTCCCGCCGTCCTCTTCAGGTCCAGAATCAGAGTCGACAGGCTGGTACATTTCAAACGCCTTTACAATGTTTGATCCGTTATCGATTACAGTGGCCGTCACTTTGTTTGAAAGTCCATAATATGAAGTGATCTGTTCAATTTCTGCACCAAAAACATATGTGTATCTCCCCCTGATCCGTTTGCATGCCACGGCAGCTTTCTCACGCCACAAACTTAACCGTTTAATCCAATGAATCGTCATCCCGAGAAAGCTTTTATGATTAGCAGTCCAGATGTCGGCAGTTGTAGAGACATAGTCAGTTTCTTTAAATGCTCTCTTCAGCTGAGCTTCCATCAAATTGTACTCATTCTCAAGATAGCTTGCAAATGTTTTTTTTTTTTTACATGCGGGTCCTCTATTCCCCGGCCATTTCCAAAGAATCTGTCTGAAAGATAGAGAATCAATTGTGGAGACATTTCATCCACCACATATCCAACCATGCGCTTCATCAGTTCTTTGTCACTTGTAGCCTGCTGTACACAATTAAAATCTAGTTTCGCTTGTTTAACCACGGAGGGGCTACCACCATCCTCAGTGGCCCTAGGAAGCTCCTCTCTGTTGGGCAGTTTTTCTACAAGTCTCACGGTGTTGAGTGCTGTTGGAGCAGGTGTTTCATCGTTAGGCCTGGGCCAAAAAAACGATTTTTATATTAATCACGATTTTTTTCTGGCGATTTTTAAAAATCGATTCTCATACAAAAGTCGATATTTATTTATTTATTTTTAATATATATATATTTTTCATTATTATTTTTTTGACGACCAGTCTTTATTCATATATCCATGTTTTCTGTGCCATTACACTCAAGTCAGACTGGCTTGTTGTGTTTTTTCTGGCCATCTCTTTTTGTCATCTGCACTCCACTTCTGGAAATACAAGCACATGGGTCACCATAGTAACCTGAACGCGAGCAAAATGCACACAACAAAATGGCAGAGCGCAGCAAGCCAGGTACATCCACAGAGCCACCTGATCTCTTTCTCCCACCGCCCCACTTCAAATCCAACACATGAAGTCGATTTGGTTTTTATAAAAAGCAGGGGAGCTTGACATGAAGAAAGTCGTATGTAAACTTTGTTGCGGTCAAGTCGCTTACTGCGGTAACACGAGAAACATGACGGCGCACATTGCTCGTCACAACCCTGAGAAGAAAAAACGCGCTGGAGAAAGCAAAACGGTGGCCCTTGGCACAGTTGGCAGTGCACCAGACAATAGATTCAACTCTCCACAAACTCCCAGCTGGATCAGACAAGGCGTCGAGGATAACTGTGTGTGCCGGGGACAAGTGTCTCTGCTGAGCACATCTTTTCAACAGCGGGGGACATTGTCTCTGCTCAGCGAAGCAGCCTAACACCTGAGCACGTTGTCTAGCTCCTGTTTCTCCACAAAAATCTCATCACTCCAATGTGGTGGGAACAGGCAGATGACTGAAAGCACTGTAGTCTACACTTTGATTTATTTCAAAGCTTTTTGTGTTGATGTTCATGTTAAAAGTCAGACTTTGACAAGAGCACATGGTTTTAAAGACAGCTCATGTGCACTTGTTAATACTCAGATTAATGCTGTGTGCTGTTCTCAGCAATAGATTATAAATAAATCTCACAAACTGATGTTATGTGTGTAATGTTTTTTGTAAATATGACTTATGATGCATTGTCACGTGTTTGGTTTTACCTGTTCTTGTTTAAAGAAAGAAAATTACAATAATTGAAATTTAAAATCGCAATACTTGATAAAATTGAATCGCAATACTCGTTTAATCAGAATCGCAATTTAAATTGAATCAGGACCCAAAAAATCATTACAGAATCGAATCGGGACAAAGGCATATTGTCCCAGCCCTAGTCCTTGTACTGACACAACTTAAATTTGACAATGATATCTTGTCATTTTTACTCAGATTGCTGTTTTTCCTTCCTAGACTTCATCACTGGAGACCATCAGGAAACACAAGACGGTGGGGGGATTTCTACCATGTGATGGACAGCAATGAATTTGAATATTTCTTCAATGTAAATTTCAAAGGTGGAAAAAATAGAGGATGGATTTCAGCAAGCTATGGCAGCTGCGCATCATGTATGCAATGAGATCTTCAACTGATAAAGATCCATTCTATCACTGCAAAAAAATAGGACTAGATTTTAATGCAGCATCCGAAAGAAAGCAAAAACTAGATTTACAGTTGTTGACCAATGGGATTGTGTGTGAAGTGTATGACTTTGCTAATTTGGTAAACAAAAGTAAAAGACAGTTCATCATTGATGTCTTGGAGAACAATTTTGATATTGGACTGGAGAGCAAACAACAGCGAAGTGATTTTTGTACCAGAACTCTAGCTAAAGTAAAGCAATTAATGAAAAGACCATGGATAGACAAACATGAGCTTTTCAGCCTTCCTGACACATCATCCATGGCAGGGCATAACCACGGCTCTCTGACTCAAATGTCTAATCCAAAATCTTCAGATATCTACAACGCTGATTGGAGTCTGGCAACTGCTGAACATGATACTGCTGAGAGCGTCCCCAGGGAGCTGGACAGACTCTGTGCTGCTGAAGCTGAACAAGGAGATGAAGACATAACTCCACGTATGGCATCAACAGAAGAATCAAAAGAAGATGTTTTCCCCCACTCTTACCCATTCTGTAAAGAAATTGGTCTCAACCTTGGCTATGGATCGAAGCAAACTCTAGACATGGGTTTGTTGAAAAATGGTGTGATGCTAGAAATAGAGCATTTTGCCAGAATATTGTGTGGATTCAGCAGAGAAATTACTCTTAATGTGTTGGAGCATAATTTTGAACTTGATTTTACAAGTCTGGATGCTAGAGATGAAGCATTTAGGATCTTGAACCGCCTTCTGGCAAAGAAAGCACATATTAAGAAGAGTAAAGGAGCAAAGACCAGTGTGCTTGAAATGAAGTTTTTTTCATCTCATGTAAATCCGTTTAAAAGAAAAAGAGACCAAACATTACCCAGTAACACAGAAAACATTGAAGGTCCTGCACCAAAATATCACCGCAAGGAAGTAATGAAAAGAAGGCAGTATGACGTAAAGAGTAAGCAGACAAAAAACATGGCCTCGAATGGGGCTGATGTGCCTACCAGTCACACTGCACTGTGGGACCAGGGTCTGGGTGATGTACATTCTTATATGTGTCCACTAGAAGACTCTGACCTGGAGTCAGATGATGCTACAGACTCAAAAAATAATCGTTATCAAGAAAGCATGCAAAATGAGAGTGGTTCTCCAAGCCTGAACATACCAAGAGAGTCAGAGATGAGATCTCTAGATGTACAGGAGCAGACTTTCCTCAGCCCCACTGACAGCTCATCAGTTCATTTGTCTTTAAGCCCAGATCTCAGCCAGGCTTTGGCCACTTGTTCTGACGGAGGACAATCTGAAGGTCAAGGCCCAACACAGACTACAACGAATGTCAAAGACCTTGACGACAGTGACACCATGAAACAGAAGGAAACAGGAGCAGAACAACTGATGTGGAAGCTGCGTACTCATCGTGTGAATGAAATCCTCCTCAGGTCAGGAAAGGATTTTTGTCAATTCACTGTATGTAAGAGACTTGGCTTAGACTTCAGTGTTGGATCTGGGGTTAAACAGAAGCTTGATGCTCAGTCACTGACAAATTTTGTGTTGCTTGAAGTTTGTAAATTTGCAGTAGCAATGAATTCATCCCTACAAGAATTCATCATGGAGATTCTTGAGTACAATTTTGATTTGAGATTCATCAGTGGACAGCAGAGGCATGCTTTTGCATGTGAAACTATGCATCGAGTAAGACAGCTGACACAATGTGAAGATGAGGTCAAATTGTCAAAAGAAGCTTTTGAACTTCCTGTTGATAATCTTAAATTAACTAATCCCAAATATCACTACAGCTGCGGTATGAGTGTTAATCCTGAAATAAGCAGTGTTTCTACAATGGAAATGAATGCTGTTGCTCCTGTGCCTCCTACAAATTGTAATGCACTTGTTCCACAGCAACAAACGGACCTTTATCTGCACTGCATGGAAATCGGTCTGAAGCTGCATGTCAAAAAACACCAAACACACAAGAAACTGGATTTCCATGTCTTGACCAAAGGAGCGATGACTGAAGTGACAAACTTTGCAAAAATGTTATGTGGAACATTTGAGCAGATTATCATTGATGTCCTTGATCACAACTATGATCTTGATTTGCAAAATGGAGAAAGTGATACTGCCAGATACATTCTTGCACAAATTCCTGTTTTGATGGATCATAAGAATCTAACAACATTTGTAAAAAACTATCCAAAAAAATATTTCCCACTGCTGATGAGACCAAATGAACACAGTGAGCCCACGTCAGATTCAGGTAGCACAGTTTCTTCACAGACAAAATCACAGATCATTTAAACAGCTGCACTGAGACCCAGCAGGAATTAAATGAACAAGAGAAAACTTTGTGGACATTGCGCAACAGGCGCTCTCAGGAAATCCTTTCAGTGCCTCATCTGGAGGACTGTCCATTTTACTCTTTTTCCAGGTGCAAGCAAATCGGCATAGATTTCAATGTCGGATGTGGCATGAAACAAAATCTTGACCCAAAATTACTGACAAATGGTGTAATGGTGGAAATTGCCAATTTTGCAACAGCAGTGCAAGAATCCCAAAGGCATTTCGTCCGAGAGATACTAGAGTACAATTTTGATCTTGGTTTAAAAAGTGACCTTGAACGTCATGCCTTTGCACACCAAACTATGGCAACACTTAAAGTCAATTGCGGACCAAAAAAAAAATACTCCATGAAAAATAAGGTTTTTAAGCTCACTGACCTAAGCTGTATTGATTTGTCAGACTATGTAAAAGCTGTGTATTGCCCAAAATGTGATCAACAGAGAAATCTTAAACTTCATGGAATGGATGAATCTCAATCTGATGTCATGCATCATCCAAGTCCACATGCCAAGATGGACACTGCACAAAGACGTACCTGGAGTCTGTCCTCAACCCTCCCAAGAACAGAGGGAGCAGGAATGAACCCTTTCCCCAAATGCAAGAATATTGGCCTGAGCCTGTGTGTGGATGAGGACCAGCCACGGGAGAAACTTGGGTTGCATTTATTGACACATGGGGTTTTGAGAGAAGTGGCCTCTTTTGCACTGAAATTGTCTGGAATCAAATGGCAAATTGTCAATGATATCCTTGAACACAATTTCAATCTTTGCATACACATTAGAGGGATCTATCCTTCCAAGTTTGTCCCAAAATTTAACAAAAGGGATCAAGGACTTGCTTGGTTGAGTGACGTTTTCTCATTTAAACACAAGCAAAAGAAAACTTTCTGAAAAGTGGAAAAATGCTTGTTTTATGCAGAAATGTCAGGAATGGAAGAAAACAACAGAAGAACGGCAGTTGGCTCTGCAACAAAAGAAGGAGAATTCCTCTTTGAGAAAAGCAGAGCTGACTGTCAGAGCAACAAAGAATCATCAAGACAGTGAAGGAAACTGCTTTCCTCTGTGCAAGAAAATTGGTCTGGACCTTGACGTGGAATCCAAATCAGCAGCCAAAGCAAAACTGGATTTGAAGTTATTGACGAGGGCTGTAGTATTTGAGATACATCAATATGTGGCTACCAGAGCAGGAGATTACATCCCATCTGTCCTATATGAGATCCTTAACTATAACTTTGATCTCAGTTCACAAAATCACAGGTGCTGGGAATTTTCCTTAGCCGTTACACAGAAAGTCACAACCATGGTGAAGTCTTATCAAAGAAATCTGGACAAAGCAGAGGAAGTCTTTGAGTTACCTTTTGTTTTCAGTTCCAGCGACTCAGAAGGTTCCATCAGAGATGAAAATGAAACAAATGGGACTGATGTGCCTACCATTCAAACTGCACAGTGGGACCAGAGTCTGGGTGATGTACATTCTTACATGTGTCCACTAGAAGACTTTGACCTGGAGTCAGATAATGCTGCAGACTCAGAAAATAATCGTTATCAAGAAAGCATGCAAAATGAGAGTGGTTCTCCAAGCTTGAACATATCAAGAGAGTCAGACATGAGATCTCTGGATGTACAGGAGACTTTCCTCAGCCCCACTGACTGCTCATCAATTCGTTTGTCTTTAAGCCCAGATCACAGCCAGGCTTTGGCCACTTGCTCTGATGGAGGACAATCTGAAGGTCAAGGCCAAACACAGACTACAACGAATGTCAAAGACCTTGACGACAGTGACACCATGGAACAGAAGGAAACAGGAGCAGAACAACTGATGTGGAAGCTGCGTACTCACCGTGTGAATGAAATCCTCCTCAGGTCAGCAAAGGATTTTTGTCAATTCACTGTATGTAAGAGACTTGGCTTAGACTTCAGTGTTGGATCTGGGGTTAAACAGAAGCTTGATGCTCAGTCACTGACAAATTTTGTGTTGCTTGAAGTTTGTAAATTTGCAGTAGCAATGAATTCATCCCTACAAGAATTCATCATGGAGATTCTTGAGTACAATTTTGATTTGAGATTCATCAGTGGACAGCAGAGGCATGCTTTTGCATGTGAAACTATGCATCGAGTAAGACAGCTGACACAATGTGAAGATGAGGTCAAATTGTCAAAAGAAGCTTTTGAACTTCCTGTTGATAATCTTAAATTAACTAATCCCAAATATCACTACAGCTGCGGTATGAGTGTTAATCCTGAAATAAGCAGTGTTTCTACAATGGAAGTGAATGCTGTTGCTCCTGTGCCTCCTACAAATTGTAATACACTTGTTCCACAGCAACAAACGGACCTTTATCTGCACTGCATGGAAATCGGTCTGAAGCTGCATGTCAAAAAACACCAAACACACAAGAAACTGGATTTCCATGTCTTGACCAAAGGAGCGATGACTGAAGTGACAAACTTTGCAAAAATGTTATGTGGAACATTTGAGCAGATTATCATTGATGTCCTTGATCACAACTATGATCTTGATTTGCAAAATGGAGAAAGTGATACTGCCAGATACATTCTTGCACAAATTCCTGTTTTGATGGATCATAAGAATCTAACAACATTTGTAAAAAACTATCCAAAAAAATATTTCCCACTGCTGATGAGACCAAATGAACACAGTGAGCCCACGTCAGATTCAGGTAGCACAGTTTCTTCACAGACAAAAATCACAGATCATTTAAACAGCTGCACTGAGACCCAGCAGGAATTAAATGAACAAGAGAAAACTTTGTGGACATTGCGCAACAGGCGCTCTCAGGAAATCCTTTCAGTGCCTCATCTGGAGGACTGCCCATTTTACTCTTTTTCCAGGTGCAAGCAAATCGGCATAGATTTCAATGTCGGATGTGGCATGAAACAAAATCTTGACCCAAAATTACTGACAAATGGTGTAATGGTGGAAATTGCCAATTTTGCAACAGCAGTGCAAGAATCCCAAAGGCATTTCGTCCGAGAGATACTAGAGTACAATTTTGATCTTGGTTTAAAAAGTGACCTTGAACGTCATGCCTTTGCACACCAAACTATGGCAACACTTAAAGTCAATTGCGGACCAAAAAAAAAATACTCCATGAAAAATAAGGTTTTTAAGCTCACTGACCTAAGCTGTATTGATTTGTCAGACTATGTAAAAGCTGTGTATTGCCCAAAATGTGATCAACAGAGAAATCTTAAACTTCATGGAATGGATGAATCTCAATCTGATGTCATGCATCATCCAAGTCCACATGCCAAGATGGACACTGCACAAAGACGTACCTGGAGTCTGTCCTCAACCCTCCCAAGAACAGAGGGAGCAGGAATGAACCCTTTCCCCAAATGCAAGAATATTGGCCTGAGCCTGTGTGTGGATGAGGACCAGCCACGGGAGAAACTTGGGTTGCATTTATTGACACATGGGGTTTTGAGAGAAGTGGCCTCTTTTGCACTGAAATTGTCTGGAATCAAATGGCAAATTGTCAATGATATCCTTGAACACAATTTCAATCTTTGCATACACATTAGAGGGATCTATCCTTCCAAGTTTGTCCCAAAATTTAACAAAAGGGATCAAGGACTTGCTTGGTTGAGTGACGTTTTCTCATTTAACACAAGCAAAAGAAAACTTTCTGAAAAGTGGAAAAATGCTTGTTTTATGCAGAAATGTCAGGAATGGAAGAAAACAACAGAAGAACGGCAGTTGGCTCTGCAACAAAAGAAGGAGAATTCCTCTTTGAGAAAAGCAGAGCTGACTGTCAGAGCAACAAAGAATCATCAAGACAGTGAAGGAAACTGCTTTCCTCTGTGCAAGAAAATTGGTCTGGACCTTGACGTGGAATCCAAATCAGCAGCCAAAGCAAAACTGGATTTGAAGTTATTGACGAGGGCTGTAGTATTTGAGATACATCAATATGTGGCTACCAGAGCAGGAGATTACATCCCATCTGTCCTATATGAGATCCTTAACTATAACTTTGATCTCAGTTCACAAAATCACAGGTGCTGGGAATTTTCCTTAGCCGTTACACAGAAAGTCACAACCATGGTGAAGTCTTATCAAAGAAATCTGGACAAAGCAGAGGAAGTCTTTGAGTTACCTTTTGTTTTCAGTTCCAGCGACTCAGAGGGTTCCATCAGAGATGAAAATGAAACAAATGGGACTGATGTGCCTACCATTCAAACTGCACAGTGGGACCAGAGTCTGGGTGATGTACATTCTTACATGTGTCCACTAGAAGACTTTGACCTGGAGTCAGATAATGCTGCAGACTCAGAAAATAATCGTTATCAAGAAAGCATGCAAAATGAGAGTGGTTCTCCAAGCTTGAACATATCAAGAGAGTCAGACATGAGATCTCTGGATGTACAGGAGACTTTCCTCAGCCCCACTGACTGCTCATCAATTCGTTTGTCTTTAAGCCCAGATCACAGCCAGGCTTTGGCCACTTGCTCTGATGGAGGACAATCTGAAGGTCAAGGCCAAACACAGACTACAACGAATGTCAAAGACCTTGACGACAGTGACACCATGGAACAGAAGGAAACAGGAGCAAAACAATTGATGTGGAAGCTGCGTACTCATCGTGTGAATGAAATCCTCCTCAGGCCAGGAAAGGCTTATAATAGATTCCCCCAAAATAAGAGAATTTGCTTAGACCTAAATGTTGGATCTGGGGTTAAACAGAAACGTAATATTCAGTCACTGACAAATTGTGTGTTGCATCAAGTTGCTAAATTTGCAGTAGCACTGAATTCATCTCAACAAGAATTCATCATGGAGATTCTCGAGTACAATTTTGATTTGAGATTCATCAGTGGACAGCAGAGACATGCTTTTGCATGTGAAACTATGCATCGAATAGGACAGTTGACACAATGTGAAGATGAGGTCAGATTCTCAAAAGAAGCTTTTGAACTTCCTGTTGATAAGTTTAACAAATTAACAACTAATCCCACATATCACTACAGCTGTGGTATGAGCGTTAATCCTGAAATAAGCAGTGTTTCTACAATGGAAGTGAATGATGTTGCTCCTGTGCCTCCTACAAATTTTAATGCACCTGTTCCAGAGGAACAAGTGGACCTTTATCCGCACTGCATGGAAATCGGTCTGAAGCTCCATGTCAAAAAACACCAAACACACAAGAAACTGGATTTCCATGTCTTGACCAAGGGAGCGATGATTGAAGTGACAAACTTTGCAAAAATGTTATGTGGAACATTTGAGCAGATCATCATTGATGTCCTTGATCACAACTATGATCTTGATTTGCAAAATGGAGAAAGTGACACTGCCAGATACATTCTTGAACAAATCCCTAGGATAGTGGAGCAGAAGAATCTAGCAAGCTGTTCAAAAACCTATAAGCAGCCACACACATTTTACCCTGCACCAATAAGACCAGATGAAGACAGTGAGCCAACGCCAGATTCTTGTAGCACTGTTCCCTCACAGACAAAAATCACAGATCATTTAGACAGCTGCATTGAGACCCTGCAGAAATTAAATGAACAAGAGAAAACTTTGTGGATATTGCGCACCAGGCGCTCTCAAGAAATCCTTTCAGTGACTCATCTGGAGGACTGTCCATTTTACTCTTTTTCCAGGTGCAAGAAAATCGGCATAGATTTCAATGTCGGATGTGGCCTGAGACAAAATCTTGACAGAGATTTGTTAACAAATGGTGTGATGGTTGAAATTGCCAATTTTACAGGAGAAATTTTAGCATCCCACCAGTATTTCATTACAGAGATACTGGAGTATAACTTTGATCTTGGTTTGATGAGTGCCCTTGAGCGCCGTGCATTTGCACATCAAACTGTGCTAAAATTCAAAAGCCTACATGTGAAAGCCTCCCGTACAAAGAATAAGGTTTTTGAGCTCCCTGACTTAAGCATTATTGATTTGTCAGACTATGTGTTTTGCCCAAAATGTGATCAAAACAGAAACCATCCAAATCCACATGCCAAGATCTACACGGTCTTAAGTGATGCACATGATACAGCAAAAAAACCTGCAGGGAATCTGTCCTCTACCCTCCCAACAACATTTGGAGAAGGAATGAACTCTTTCCCCAAATGCAAGAAGATCGGCCTGAGCCTGTGTGTGGATGAGGGCCAGCCGAGGGAGAAACTTGGGTTGCATTTATTGACATATGAGGTTATGCAAGAAGTGGTTTCTTTTGCAAGGCAGATATGTGGAAACAGAGGGGAAATTGTCAATAGCATCCTTGAACACAATTTCAATCTTGGCATGTACAGCAGAACGTTTAATCCTTTCTACCAATTCTTTGCCAGCTTGAAACATAGTCATTCATGGGTTGCTTGGTGCAATAAAGTTTTTTCCTTTCAGCGAAGCAAAAGAAAGTTTAATGATCCTGATAAGTGGAAAAGTGCCTCTCTCACACCAAAATGTCAAGAATTCAAGAAAATGGCAATAAAACGGAAGTTAGCGTTGCAACAAAAGAAGGAGAGTTCCTCTTTGACAAATGAAGAGATGTGTCCGAAAGGAACAAATAGACGTGTTGTCAGAGTGGGAGTATCCACTCCTCTTTGCAACAAAATTGGTCTGGACCTTGATGTGAGATCCAAATCAGCAGCCAAAGCAAAGCTGGATTTGAAGTTATTGACGAGGGCTGTGGTATGTGAGATCTATAAATATGCAGTCAGGAGAGTTGGGGGATATATGCCATCTGTACTGTATGAGATCTTTGACTATAATTTTGACCTCAGCTCACAAAATCACAGACGCTGGGAATTTTCCTTGGCTATTGCAAGTAAGATCAAAACCATGGTGAGAGCTTATCAAAGAAATCAGGGGGCAGCAGAGAAAGTTTTTAAGTTACCTTTTGTTTTCTGTCGCCAAGCCCCAAGGAAATCTGCCAGTAAAACAAAGAAGAAGAAAAAGCTTTCTCTTTCTCTTGAGAAACCAGACAGTGAATGTGATAAAGTGGATAAGGGCACCCTGTCTTCAGCAGACCTCACTAGTTTGATTTATGCAGACCCCATTAAAACCGAGGATGAGGAAGCCCCTCTAGATGGATCATTTAACAGAGAGATTAAAGAAGAAAAATATGATCCATATTACACCTTTGATGAAGCAGATTTTAACAATGAAGACCAGAAACATCTGGCCCCAGATGCACCACCAGGACTAAATGGATATGATATTAAAACCATGTTTCAAGAAACTGAGAGGAAATTGACCAGTGATGACCGAGGAGAGTCTGGTTGGCACTATGGAGATGCATCACAGCCAGACATGAAAGTGGAAATTAAGCAAGAAGAGGATCCTTAATATTTTCAAATGGATCATATCAGAGGCAGTTGATGGTCAGTGGACGTTAAAGGCTTGACTTTACATGGTACATGACACACGATGAGGTGGTGGCCTTACTAAAACTGAAACTCTCTAGAAACGCCTTAAAGCTTTAAAACAAGTACAGCAAAAGATGGATGTTGCGTTGTCTTTGGGACAAGCAAATTGAGTTCCAGCTGTGCTCTCTGGGCCACTGTAGAAAATGTATTTTTTTATTATTTGCCAGTTGTATATCAATATATTGACTGGACTGTCCATTCCGTATAGAAGAAAACTTTTTAGTGGTTTAATTTCTGTAATACAATATTGTTTAATTTTTGACTGACTTTTTTTTTCTCAATTGTTGGTCATTTTTATTTTGTTCAAGAGAATAGGAAATATGATGGTTTCTGAAAATCCATGAAGCTGCAATGTAATTCTCAATATGTCAGCGACTGAAATATAAAGTTTACACTGAACATTGTTACCTTGGATTTTCAACTCCTGCTAATGTTTATTGCGATCGCAGTTTCAATATAATTTATATATATTTTTGGTGAAAACATTTCTTTTCATTTGTCCTTTGTGTTTACTTGAACAGTCAGCATGGTCCTTTTGTCTAGAACATAACTCAACATAAAGATGTTAGAACAACTAATGTATCCAGTTTCTTTGGAACACTGATTGTGATCCTAATGCACATTTCAGAATGCACAGAATATTACAAGGGTGCAATTTTTTAATTATTAGATAATTGAAATTCAGTTGGTACATAAAAATCTGATTGTGCCAATAGATAAAAATTTATAAGTCTTGCTCTGATGTTACACAACTAGAAACACTAAAATCTCCATCATGTGTGGGATAGGGTTGTTTGCCTGTCATAATTAGGGTCTGGGCAGCTAAGCTGCCAGGACACTATTGTATTCCTAGGTATTCTTTCTTTCTTTCTTTCTTTCAAGGAAATCATACTTCCCATGGGTGAAAACTTACCAAATTTTGCACAAAGGTCTAGTCCCATGCCAGATTACCTCAGCTGCAAACTCAAGCCAATAGTCCTGATGGTGGCGCTATAGCAAGCCTCTAAAGTTCTAAACTTTGAAAATTCATAACAAATCAACCATATGTGCTACAACTTCACAACTTTCATCAAATCGTAACCTCGTTTAACGTTTGTACATTTAAACCTATTGAAAAATATTAAGCCCATCACTCTGTTTTTTACAAAAACTACAAACTTCTTAAAACTATCTCCTCCCACAATTTTTGCTCAAATGTCACCAAATTTGATACAGAGCATCTTCAGACTGTTTACACAAACAATGTTCACAGATTTTTGATTGATCAAAAATTAAGCCTACAGTGCATTAAAATGTTTGACTTTAAATGCTACTGTAAGCATGTACCTGCAAATTCTTGCTAAATAAATGTTCAATGTTCATGAAGAAAATTTTACAAAATTCTGGAGTCATGGTCGATGATGTGTGGCAAATTTCAGAATTTTATCTCAAAAACTGAATTTTTTACATCATTTTGAATTTTGCTCTGATGTGAACGATTGGAGTCAATGTAAAAATGGTGTTTTTAAACATCAGTTTTTCACGTATGGAGCCAGTCAATCGTTGTTAAAAACAAATTACCAACATCTCCATGTTGTCTAGATGCAATATGTGCATTTTTAGATTTTTGTCTTAATAACTGAAGTTTTTACAGTGGTTTCAAATCTGGCTTTGCATGCACAGATGGTTGCTTTCCTGCACAACAGTGAATGGCTTAGTCAGTTTGTCAAGCTGCTATTGAGTTGCTACTTGCCAATTAGCTCGGAGCAGTAAACGACTGTCTTTGGTTCCAGAGGTTACAGGTCCGAGCCTCAACTGGTGCAGAATCCACATTGTAATGTGAACATCTTAATCATGTGCTCCAAATTGCCTGAGTGTGACTGATCACTGAGCAGTGTCTTCAAGTCTTTTTTCTGCTAGAAAATCTGCCTTCATGAAAATAAACCAAACTTTGCACAAAGGTCCAGTGTGAATACTTTACTTTTGGTTCTCACTTTGCACATAGCTCAACTATTTCAGAACACCTGGTTGATGTAGAGTGGACATGTTAATTTAGTGATAACGTAGGTTAGGTAGTGTGTTGTGTGGATTAGCAACGGACAATTTGAATAATTATGGTACAGACAATTCTACTGATGGACTCTCATGTATTTGCCTTCTCTTAATACTCTTTCGACTATTGCTGCTCAAACTGCCATTTCTGCACACTTCTCCATTTAGCTTAGCCACTTAGCCTCTATGTAGAGTTTCTCTTCATAATTGCTCAACATTTGTATGTTATTCCTCTTTCATCTTGTTCTTCATTTTATTTGTGAATATTTAAGTCTCTGATCACTTCAACCATTGACCTATAGTATAAATTAAAATGTGTGTTAACATATTACAGAAGACAGAGTAGTTTTGCACACATCCAATCCTGTTTTAGGCCAGGAGCCGGATGATCAGAAGATCCAAACAGAGAAAAAAGGGGAAAATCCACACACTGAATTGGAGCTTCCAATCAACTTTACTGACTAAAAAAACATTTTAACCCAAACGGTCTTCCTCAGGCAACTATAGAGTAATTACATGGCAGGTGGCAGGTGTGTATGTAGGCTGAGAGCCTGGTGACATCACAGTTCCGTCATCTGTCAATCAAACCAGCAGGCTTCAAGTGAGCCATAAATGGGCATATATAGGATAATCTTACTCCTATATTTAGTATGCACAGAGGTCAATAAATACAATATACACAATAAATGCAAACAATACAATGTGCGCGATGTGCAGATTATTATAGGGAAACATACAAAGACATGGGATCACAGTTTTTAAAAAATATAATCAACACTGGAGATTAAAGACACCAAATACCAGTTCACAAGAAGGGCTTAATGTCAAAATCCTCGTTAAGGCCCTCAAATGACATGGTATTGAGAAAGTAAATGCTTTTTTTAAAGTGGGCTGCAACAGGACTGCGCTCGTTGCCTGATCTAATCTTGCTCCTATGTTCACTAATCCTGGTGCGTAGTTCCCTGGATGTTTTCCCAATATAAGCGAGGCCGCATGGGCAACGGATCATGTAAATCACATGCGTGGTACTGCATGTAATAACCCCCCGAATAGAAATGTTGCCACCTGTATGCGGATGGATAAAAGTCTTGCATCTCTGTGTGTAGACACATTGGGAGCAGCCCCCACATTTGTAGTTACCATCCGGTAAGTTAAGGGGTTATGGCAGGGGCGAGCAGTCATAATAAGCTATAAATGCACCGCATGCCCAAGCCCTTCAATTAAAATCTTTAAAATGTTGGTCCCCTAGTGTGTCCTTTAATAATATACCTTATTTCTATCATTTTGGTTGCAAACCGCTGCCTACATACACGTATCTATCTCAATTTGCTAGCAAAATACTGGAAAGTTGACAGCTTGACGCTAGCTACCGTTAATGTCGTTAGCTGGCTAGCTACTACAGGAACATTAACATTAGTTTGTTTTTTCATCTGCATCGTGGCAATCAAAATGGGTGAAAATACAACTTCAATTGAGTAACCTGGCATGTTTAATCGATTTAGGCTATTGCAGGTGTTATGAAAAAGAGGTGTTCTCTGACGTTTAGCACTTTGGTGCGTAGCCTAGCCTGCCTGATGGGCAATTGGGCATGTTTGTCATTTCAGCTTTATTATCTTTATTATTGCTGACTGCACTGTGGAAGAGCTGAATCGGTTTCAATACCTGAATTCACGTATTGATCACCTGCGTTTTACACTTGAGTTTGACCGGGAAAGCATCAGTTTTTTAGATGTTCTGGTATGAAAGGGTGGGGACCGTTTACACACAGATCTCTTTTGCAAACCAACAGATCGAAACACCATGTTAAGAGGGGACAGTTTTCACCCCCAACCACTAATCAAAAGCCTGCCTATCAGCCAATTTCATAGGATTTGCAGGGTATGCAGTGATGATAGCACATATGCAGCACAGGCTTCAGACCTTTCTAACAGGTTCCTCAATAGGGGTTACAGACAGGAGTGGGTTGCTGCAGCCAGAGGGCGCTATGACAAGGTGACACAAGAAGAGTGCCTCCAGCCTAGAAATAAGGCACCCACTTGCAACTCTACGATGTGTTGTGTTAGATACTCCCCCCTGGGTGCTACGTTCAGGGAGATGATTCAAAAACACTGGCACATTGTAAATTCAGACCCTAGACTCAAAAATGTATTCACTGAGCCACCCAAACTGGTGTTTAAACGTCCCAGCACCCTAACCCAACATCAGGGATAGCTTGGTTAGATCTGACATCAACCCCCAAAATACACCAAAACCCCTTAACTTACTGGATGGTAACTACAAATGTGGGGGCTGCTCCCAATGTGTCTACACGCAGAGATGCAAGACTTTTACCCATCCGCATACAGATGGCAACATTTCTATTTGGGGGGCTATTACATGCAGTACCACGCATGTGATTTACATGATCCGTTGCCCATGCGGCCTCGCTTATATTGGGAAAACATCCAGGGAACTACGCACCAGGATTAGTGAACATAGGAGCAAGATTAGATCAGGCAACGAGCGCAGTCCTGTTGCAGCCCACTTTAAAAAAGCAGGCCACAGTGTTAGTGCACTGAGGATTGAGAGACAGCGCAGAGGTGGTGACATAGAAAGAAAACTCCTTCAAAGGGAGGCCTACTGGATTTACTTTCTCAATACCATGTCACCTGAGGGCCTTAACAAGGATTTTGACATTAAGCCCTTCTTGTGAACTGGTATTTGGTGTCTTTAATCTCCAGTGTTGATTATATTTTTTAAAAACTGCGATCCCATGTCTTTGTATGTTTCCCTATAATAATCTGCACATCGCGCACATTGAATTGTTTGCATTTATTGTGTATATTGTATTTATTGACCTCTGTGCATACTAAATATAGGAGTAAGATTATCCTATATATGCCCATTTATGGCTCACTTGAAGCCTGCTGGTTTGATTGACAGATGACGGAACTGTGATGTCACCAGGCTCTCAGCCTACATACACACCTGCCACCTGCCATGTAATTACTCTATAGTTGACTGAGGAAGACCATTTGGGTCGAAACGTTGTTCTTTTAGTCAATAATGTTAATTGGGAGCTCCAATTCAGTGTGCGGATTTTCCTCTTTTTTCTCTGTTAATATATTACCAACATCTCCAGGGTGTCTAGTTGCAATGTGTATTTTCATATTTTGTCTTGATAAGTGTATTTTTCTTTTACAATGACTGGCTTAGTCAATTTGTGAAGCTACACATGAATTGTCATTGACTAATTAGCTCAGTGAAATAGAAATTGATCCTTAGTCTCAGATGTTGTGAATTCAATCCTCAGCTGATGCAAAAGGCAGATTGTGTTGCTAAATTCCTAAACATCTTCATATTCTTCTGCTTGTTGCTTAGAATTGCCTAAAAATGCCCAGACCCGACCCATCGCTGCGCAGCAGCTATAATTTACTGTTATTGTTACTATAATTCTGATCTTACTGTTTTGATTTTAAGATCATTGAGCTGCTTGAAGTTATCAGGCTGTTAATGCCAATTACTTTCCTTCACTGCCTCAGAAGCTGATTTGGACGTTGCTAACTCCCAATACAAAGGGAAAGCAGCCTCAGAGCCTCCGTCTAGGAAGATTTTTTATCCTGGAAGCACAAAAGTATTTCTGTCAGCACGTATTTTTCATCACTGCAGCTATTACCCAGTGCCTCTGCAGGCTTGATCACACTGATCACATGCACATTAGACTGCGTTTAGTTTGTGCCCGACCAGTATACTAGTCGGCTGACACTGGCCTGTGACAGATATATTTATATACAGCACAGCAGCATGTAACATACCAGTATCACTGTTTTAGACAGATGATGATGCAGAAAATTTCTTTTAGGTGATTTAGAAATGAACAAACAACCAACCAGCCCCCATGAGTTGTGGTGCTGTGGTTGACAAACACACACTTCAGTGTACTCAGTCCATCTAATTCATTCAGTTTACAATGTTTTAAAATGAATTCAATGTATAATTCTTTAGATTTACCAGAGCTGGTGTCCATTCGTCCGTCATGTGGTTTTATTGGGGCAGTATTTCTAGCTATATGCCAATATGAACTGAAATTCTGACATTTTCTTAAGAGAATGTCAACTTTAATTAGTTGATTACCAGCAATTTTGGCCATGTCACTTCTTATAAACGGACATTGTAAAAATAAATAAATAAATGTATAAATGCTTAGAAATTACTCTTGGTCCAAATATAAGACTTTATCCCCTGAAAATCCGTCCTCTCCAGTAAATCATCTGCAGACCAGCTTGTTTCAGTGAATTCAGTACAGTCACAATAATTTGTTTATTTATTTTTATTTTTTTTTATTATTTATTTATTTATTTTTTTTGGATTCAACAAGAGCAAAGACATGCATCAAATAAAACAGCTGGGCAGATGGGCCATCTGGTGTTTCTCATTGAGAATCCAGATTTCTTACTCCACTCCAGCAAGTGGTGGCAAAACGCTCAGAACCACCATAAAAATAGAAGAACTTGATTTTGGCATTAACCTTTCAGGAATTACAGCCAGTTTTCTACATTGCTACCCCATTTTCAGAGGTTCAAAAGTATTTGGACACTCGACTAAAAAGCAGTTTGTTGGCCTGCTGTGGCCTTTTCCGTTATTCCATGGCAAATTAAGAAAATAAAAGATGGACTTCATTCCAAGTGTTTGCATTTGCGTTTGGTAACTGTTTATCACAACCCTCAACATGTGATCCATCAAAGATGTCAAGTCCCTTGAGCCTGAGGAGAGAGAAGCCACCACATGACTCTTACTCCAGTCCAGCAGGTGGCAGTAGAGCGCTCGAAAGTTGTTTTCCCAAACATAAAACGAGAAGAAGACGCCGATCAGGACCACTGTTTTCCTCTGCTCCACGCTGGGCTGCAGTGTCGAGACTGAATTTGGACACAGTTTTTCTATCGAGAAATTGCCCGTGGAGTCGTAAATAGGAGCTGTAACTGAGAAGGACAGCTGTTTGGTCGCAGTTTATACACTAGGTATGTTTTGCCCATTGAGAGTGAACGGCTATAATGGGTTTTACCATTCAAATCACACCTGGATGTCGGAGTATTGGTGGTTGACGTGTTGCCATTGTACCTCAGCGGGTTCAAAGTTGTTGTTTTGTCCTCTGCTAACATGTAACCTGTTACATGCTACAACAAGTTGTAGCATGTAACAGGTTATGAAACAGCGGGCGTGTGTGCAGGAAACCTCCGTGTTCAGCGTCTGTGTTTTTTCCTCTTCCGTCCCGTGTTGACACACTGTGGTGCCCGGGACAGGGGGCCCCTACCCGGACAAAACTTTAAAGGGGCTTCCACACAGCGCGCGGTTTTTCACGTAGCGCGCGGTTACGGCGCAGTGCAGCTCGCACGCATGCGCATCGTTCACGTATGTGGCGCTGGTTGCTCCGCGACCAAAACACTACAAGTAGTTTTCTGTTTTGGGCACTTTTTCTCTGGCGGACAATACAGCAGCTTCGGATGAACCATAGGCAAACACATTCTTTAATTTATGATTTAGCTGAACTAATGCTACTTAATAAATTATGTTACATGAATGAAGGCTGTATTTTTTCTCATTTCATCTGATTTCACCTGTTATCAGTTGTGTGTGTAACTTCACATGGAATTTTATAATGGCTGTGTCCGAAATCACTCACTCACTCACTACTCCCTACTCACTATATAGGGAATTCAATGTAGTGGACTATATAGTGAACTCAATAGCGGACCGTTTCGGACACTACTTCGCTCGTTGTTCGGCGCCGTTAATTACGTCACTGCTGTCGCATAAATATAACGTTATGTAAACAAAACAGTGGAGTTATGTTCATATCAGTCTATATGCTTGTCAGTCCCTTTTAACTAATAAATCTGCCTTGTATTTTCCATGTTGTGTGTTGTCACCAAAGCTTACATCTTTACAGTACATTTACATTACGAGCACCTGATGTCTTGTTGATGTATCCTATATAATAAACGGGTCTCCGCGTTGTACTGTTTATTAACCTTTTCCCGCCACAACTCGCGCACACAAAGGAAAAACAAACAGACGAGCTTTAGGGTGCAGTGTTGAAAGCTGGAGAAATGCCGCAGAACATCAACTTTACACTGTTTATAATCACAGTAATCCAATTACTGTTGATGAAGAGGAGGATCAGGCTTGCCAGAATTGCCAGGCAGAGAAGGCTGAGGCGTTCAGCTCTTGCCTGGCTCAGAAGACATCGTCCAATTGTACGTAGAAAGATAATGCTAGACCTGCACATTCTAGATATAGATCATAGATTCTATCACAGATCTGTCAATGTCCATTTATTAGTCAGATTTATAAGATCCAACTACACCCCCTCCTGGAGTAACTTAGAAATTACATAATTTTGTTTTCAAATCACATAGCTGTTGTACATGGCTATCAAATAACTACCACCCACACATTTCATTACACTTACCATTTTTATTACTATTTACTGTATACACATTGTTCTTTATTTACAGCATGGTCAAAGATCACAGTACTGTGTGTTGAACCCCCATGTTCCAGTGCTGACCCTCTACTTTGATGGTCAAAGTGACCTGCGGCCAGACTTCCGCCTCTCCAGGCCCACACTTACCAACCTCATCAACATCCTCCACTCCTCGTTTGACCACGGCTGGGGTCATGACCTTGAGGTGCTGGTATTTGTTTTCTGGTTGGCAAGTGGTACCTCTTACCGCGTTGTCTCCCGGGCATTTGGCATCCCACGCTCTACGGTACATGATATCATTCACCGGGTGTCAGACAAAATTATCAGGCTCAAAAACACAGTCATCTGTTTTCCTCCACATGCCGACCTTCATGACATCAGCGCTGGCTTTGAGCGTCTGGCAGGGTCCTCAGCGTTGGCTCGGGTTGTCGGCAGCATTGATGGCTGCCACATCAGAGTCAAGCCAAAAAGTGAAAATGCCCAATGTTATTTTAACAGGAAGCTATTTCACTCCATCCAGATGCAGGCAGTGTGTGACCACCAGTGTCAATTTCTGGACATATTTGTAGGCTACCCTGGCTCAGTACACGATGCACGTGTTCTTAAAAACAGCCCCCTCTATGTCAACAGTTTATACCCACCTGAAGGCTACTGCATCCTGGGGGATGGTGGATACCCCTGCTTATCGCAGCCAATCACCCTCATCACGCCTTACAGGGAGCCAGTGAGGAATGTGGTGGAAGCTAGATTCAACCGCCACCATGCCAAGGCTCGTTCAGTCATTGAACGAGCCTTCGGCATTATGAAGACCAGGTGGCGATCCATCTTTTTTAAGGCCCTTGAGGTGCACCCGTCGTTTGCAGTCAAGGTGATTGCCTGCTGTGCAATTTTGCACAACCTGTGTGTCAGGGATGGGGACATCATCGAGCCGGTGGAGGAACAACAGGGGCCGGATGATGGAGATGGAGGTGGAGAGCTTCACCCCGAGCTGCAGTGTGGGGAGCGAGTACGCAGCCGCATGGCTGCTGCTCTTTCGGCGCCACGCGATACTCCTCCTGCTCTTCAGGAGCATGACTACACTTAAGGACAAAACACAAACCCAATTAATGTAAATAATTAGTTAATTATCAATCAAAGTTAATGTAAATAGTTAGTTAATTATCAATCAAAGTTAATGTAAATAGTTAGTTAATTATCAATCAAAGTTAATGTAAATAGTTAATTATCAATCCAAATTAATGTAAATAGTTAATTATAAATGTGGCCTTATCTGTTGTATGTGAAATTGTTCGAATTTTCTACTTTTAAATATTAGTAAATGTAAATAGTTAATTATAGAAGACACGTTCAAATTTACACATGTACATAAATTCATTTCTTAGACAGTTTTTATTTTATGTGTTTATTTTCCTTCACATCTTTTCGACAATTTTTTCAAGTAATGCAATTAATCTGTCCTCCCTGGCCTCTTCTCTCCTTTCTCTTTCCTCTGCTCTCTTTTCCTCCCTCTCCAGAAAATCTAAAATTGGGTCATGCCGCTTCCTCTTTGCTGGCCCTGGCCCTGGCTCTGGCTCCTCCATGTCTAGCTCTGACTCAGATGGCACTGAATCAGGGGAGACTGAAACGGAAGGGTTCTCTGGCCAGGCTGAGGTAATGAGGCAGGGAGGCTCAATAGATGGCCTCCCACCTATTGCCTCATCCATGGCAGAGAACCACTTCCAGTTTGCAGCGGTTGGCTCCCCTGATTCAGTGCCAGATCCGGTGGGTGGCTTCCTCAGCTCCTGCACACATAGCAACTCCGTATCATTACTGATGTCCATGTAGTGTGCATATAAAAAGAAAATTGTTAAATATATAGCACAGCAAATGTCCAATGCATACACCGCCTGTGATAATGTATGTTTCCTCTGTTTATGGTCATGATACAGCAAAATTCAAAAAGAAAAAATAATGTGTGTGTGTGTGTGTGAGTGTGAGAGAGAGAGAGAGAGAGAGAGAGAGACTACACAAACCTTGTAGGTCTTCTTCAGATTCTCCCACTTCTTTGCTGCCCTGGCAGGGCTCACCAGCCCGGACAGGCCCATGTCCTTCAGGACAGCTCTACAAAATGTACAAAAGTTATTAGTGCATTGTATAACGTGTGTGTGTGTGTGTGTGTGTGTGTGTGTGTGTGTGTGTGTGTGTGCGTGTGTGTCCGATGTTATCTGACTATACCCGCGGACCTCCGTTACATGTGTGTGGGTGCGTGTGGGTGTAATCAGACTCAGGTACAAGATACAAGACATACAACACAGGGAAAGTCAACACATTACACATAATAAAAGATGATACCAAAGCTAAAAGTTCAAGTAACTCACTCCCATCCAGCAGCGGAGGCAAACCTCTTGCCTGAGAAGAGAGCCTCTTTCTCTCTTCTCAGGCGAATGAGTTTAGCCACATCGTCGTCGGTCCCTGAGGAGATTACAATAATTAACAATCGATAACAATACTTTCTCTAAAGGTCTTGTGAAACCAAAATCTGAGTTTGAGCTGAGCTAAAAACTAGCATATCCCGCCATTAGCTTTACGGTATCTTAACTTTGCTCACTTGCATTACAGGAGAAAGCGACCGGGCTCACTAGCCGTAATTTGTACCGTAATTAAACTGTCAAAATTCAACACATACTAATATTATTGCTCGGATAAGAGTCCGCAAACAAACTTCAGTATATCAACAGCATTAAGTAAAAAAGGCTTACATTTGTAGGAAAGGTCGGCTCTCGGCTCTCGTCCCTCCATTTTTCCTTCGCGATTGCTTCTCCGCAATGCATGATGGGATACATTGCCTGGTTAGTGACCATCGGATGTCCACTACATTTCGCGGTGGATTGTGGGATACATCTAGTGGACTATATAGTGATCACTAGACATTCGGACACCCCTACAAAATGGCGTAACCATTAGGGAGTGATTTCGGACACAGCCAATAACTATGATTATATTGTGGCAAGGAGTCGCGGGCGTGATATGGGCTATCACGGCCTGGACCCTTGGCCCATTGCCTTTTGGTGGCAAGGAGCCGCAGGGGTGATAAGGCCTATCACGCCCTGGGCCCTTGGCCGTCTAGCTCAGGCAGTGTACTGAGCCTGTTGTTATTTTATGTTATTTTATATTTTATGTTACTGTATTTTATTATTGCTATCATTCTAAATTTTTATTTCCCTTTTTATTGACTGTTTTTATTGTTTTAATTTGTGTCTTGTTGCTTTTAATGTTTCTGTAAAGCACTTTGAATTACCTTGTGTTGAATTGTGCTATATAAATAAACTTGCCTTGCCCTTATACAACATGTAGATCCGACCGAGCAATCTGATTGGTCAATCAGATGTTTAGAATGTGCTCAAATGAGCAATTGAGCACGGCTAGCCGTGCTCAAATGAAAAAAAAAACTCTTCACTGAAAATATTACTCCGCCGGCAATGTTATTGCCCGAGTCTGTGTGGTTTCCATGGCAACAAGAAACGTTTCACTGAAAACCCGCATCAAAAGCCGCTGTCAACTTTGTTAGTCTGCATAATGGACCGTTTTGTTGCAAATTTTGATTTATTTTGCGACCTAAGTTTGGATAAACGGCTGAACGGGGAAGACGAGGCAGAAGAGAAAAAGGAGAGATACGCGAGAGTGACGAGTGAAGAGCTGGATCAGCTGGAGAGGTCAGGAAATGAAGCCGGTACGGCCCGGTCAGTGTCTTGGGCCGTCAAATGTCTACAGGACTACCTGACAAACACCGGGCAAACAGCTGATTTCTCACCTGTAAGGAAAGAAGAGCTGAACAAGATCCTCCGTGAATTTTATGGAGCTTTAATTTCTACAATAGAGAATGAAATGCGGAGTCAGCACCACGGACAGTACCTGTAAGATTTTCCACGGAGATGTGCGGCTATAGCTTTTTTCTTGTTATTAATGTGTTAATGTTATAAGTTATTAATTAGCCTATTAATCGTTATTAATTTGTTTAGTCTTTATGAGTTGCCTAGGCCATTGATTGAATTAATTTGTCAATTTGTTTGCATCTGTACACTGAAGTGAACATTTAATAAAGCAACACATCTGTGAAAACTGTCGTCTTTATTTCAGAGGTAAATTGATAACAGCCTGAAAAGGTGATTAGCAAAAGCCCCTGAAAGGTGGGGTTGAAATTATATAACTCTGTTCAGCCTTAATGTGACTGCTTAGGCCTACTGTTACTTTTGCTGCTTAGCCACATTAATCGGAGCTGGCGTTAAACTGGAGTGACACCCCGCCAGCTGAAATAAAACATCTGCCGGTGACTTTATGAAAAGATTGTTTGTTGTGGTGCCGACACTGGAAAGCAGTAGCCTATATTTAAATATAGCCTAACTGTTCATATAAGATGGTTGTAGATGGACTAAAGATCAGCTATGCTGCTGAGTCGCTGTCACGGCACCTGTTAGATTAAAAATGACTGAGAAGTCGGCAGAAGTATAACTATCAGTCCATGAAAAAAATATTTTTTTTCCAGCGGATATTCTAGTAACAACATGATTGAGCTATCAGAGCAGTTTTTTGCTATCTATCTGTGGTATTTATTCAGTTTTGGGAAATCACGATGTCTAGAAAACATGGTAAGTCCAAGTTGGCTGGCTGACAGGGACTAGTTAACGTCAGATCTCTCAGATTTCCACTGAAACGGAGAGAATAGGCCTACTAGCAAAAAAAAAAAAAAAAAACTTTTACATTTTGGCAGCGAAATGCCCACAGTATGAATACATTTTGATTATACATTTTATTTTGTTGGTAATAGTTGTATAATCGCATTATTACACTCGAGGGTGTGCTTGACCGTTATTATTGTCACGACAGTGATGCGGAGCTCGTGTGGGGCTGCGTAGGGTCCGCGTAGTTACAATTTTTGGGAGGCGCGCGGCAAGGCTCTGCGGCAGTCGCACAACCCCCGTAAGCTTCACTCAACCCCCGTACGCTCTTCCTACGCGGTAATTCAGCCTTAAGAAGACATGATTTGGAGGTCGGTGTACAAGATAGAGCAGCTCCAGAGCCACAAAACAGGTTCTCTCAACAACAGCTCAAGTTATTGCCTGTGTGGGTGTGTGTTTTTGTTTGTTTTAACTGTGATGCTCTCCCATGCCTTCTTTAATAGAAGTTCACAAAACCAAAAAGGAAACATATGAGTGGACGTCTCTGGCCTGACTGACAGCGATCAAAGCCACACACCAGAGGACATCACGTCTCTAAGGCCCAGTGAGACGTGCTGGAGAAATTCAGTGTGAGCAGGTACACAGAGAAAATTTACTGACTGAAAATATTTTTATGTTCCTCAGGTACTCGACCAAGTTTGATGTGTTGGCCCCTTTTATCGGCACCACTTGTTGCATTGTTTGCTCACTGGCCTGTTGACATCCTTGGCCTATCCTTGTTTGTCTGCCTCATGTAAAAAACAGCAAACAAACAACAAAAGGCACATTGTACTCCAGATGTTTTCTTAGAGATTTTACTACTGACAGTAAATAGAAGAAGATGAAGCTGAACCTGAAATGACACTGAGGCGAAGAAACAGCTGAAGTTGAGAGGAGTGGTACCTCTATCGGCATGAAATACAACATGCATAAAATACACCAACACAGGCAGCACTTGCGGGAGTGGGAGCTGCTTGTTTTTTGATGAGCCACCTATGCATTCCTAGGAGCTCTCCAGGAGCTGCTAGCTAGCTGCACCTGCTCACTCGGCAGCCAACTCAGGTTATAACCACACCAGTCGACACACACAGATGACCATAGGCGCCAGAAGGGAAAAAAATGTTGGTGGGACAACTTAATTTTGTAATTAGTAGATACCATTTCTTGTATTCTCGTGCATTTTGCTGGGCAACAAAAAAAAATTTTAATCTCAATTAATCGCATGACCTGTCTACGATTAATCGCGATAAATCAAATATTTTTAAAATCACTTTTTAAAACAAACACATTTTTATGCTCAAAATTTTAAAATGAAATCAGAGGTAGTGTGTTGAACATTTTTATTCTAAATTATTATTGCACTGGTGGCATCCCATCCCAGCACCACGCTGGAATTCACGGAGCTCCTGAGAGTGACCCATTCTTTCACAAATGTCTGTAGAAGTAGCCTGCATGCCTAGGTGCTTGATTTTATACACCTATGGCCAGGGTTCTAAATTAACTTTTTTGATCACCAGCCAATCAGTTTTCACTAGCCAAATTTTTTCTGGTGAAAATAAGAGATTATGAGTGCCACTGAATGCATTTGATCATTTTATTAACATCGTTGGCATGAAAAATGCACAGAAAGTACAATACATACAACAAAATATACACAGAAAGTGCAAACATTTCATTTCTTTTTGGTAATTTCCAAGACTTTGTAAAGTTTCTGAAGAAACTTTGAATGTGCTTGTCACCCTTGCGACCGCCTGGTCATGCGCTAAACCACCAGCTCTATGCTGTTTGTGGGTTGTGTAGTGTTGTTGCTCTTGCCCAGGTGGGGGGAGTTGAACCCTGGTCTCCTGCATGGCAGGCAGAGACACTTACCACTGTGCCACTGGGGCTTGTGTGGGCGGAGCCAGAAATGAGGCTCTATAAAGCACACAGTATGTGTAACAGTGCTTGTGAGAGAATCACCTAAAAGTAGTTGTCAAATAAATGCTTTTTTGTCAACGACAGTAAGTCCGAGCTGAAAATATAAGGTATCATAAGAAAGGTAAGGCTTTGGGCTTTCAAACTGTGTCAAATTATTTTCTAACTCCCAAAAATGTCTGTGTTTTCGTGAGTTGAAAAAGTGTGTATTTCTCCTTCTCTCTCCCAGACGTCTGTCCCAACCACCACCGCATTTAGTTTAACCTTACCTTTTCCTTTTCTTTACTCTTTAGCTAGCTCAGTCCCCTTTTTTACAGTTTATGCTGCCTGCTCTCGCTCCGAGTCCGTTCATTCTTTTTCTTCTTTGTGTTTTCTGGCATTTCCATGGTTTCTCGCGCCGGTTGCACTGCAGACTACAGCGTGCCTGCGTGCAGCCAATGGGTGTCTGATACGTCATCACGCAGCATTGCGGCAGTGTTCATGGCAAGTGTAGGAAGTACTGCCAAGGGGGCAAATGACCGAGAACTGTAGAGCGACTCTGACTGACATGATTGAATAAGTTTTTATTTACACCCGCCAAAATGAATTTTAACCCGCATCAGTGTTACTTTCGTCAACGATTATGATGATGAAATATATTCGTCAACGACCATTTTTTTCTTGACGAAGACGAGACGATGACGAGCTAAAAATAGCTCTTTGATGACGGAAACATAACGAGACGCGTGTGTATTTTCGTCATGACGAGACGAGACGGGACGAAAATGTCAGTAGGTGGTATAGTGGACTTTCAAAATGCAGCCCACACCGCGGTAGCGACCGCGAACGGGGTCGGCGAACACAGCTGATATACAAGCCCAGACGGATCGCGTTCGTGTTCGCCGCGCGCATCCGTCCAATGACACAGTATAAATGAGGCTACCAGGCAGCCTGCGCACACACAACCACGGTAACACACGGGTGATGGTGATGGACTTGCACTTACAAGTCAGCAAATTTAGCTAACCTAAAACAAACAGGTAAATATAGACTGGGTTGTATATTTTGAAGTCTGTTAAGAAAAGAAAGAATGTTTTGTTTCTTGACTGTCTTTGTGTAATGACCAGTGATTCCACTGTTATCAGTTTTACATGTGTGTAATGTACAGTCCTGAGTAGCCTATATCATTAAGCACTGCATGGTTGCATTTCATCTCCATTGGTGGGAGAGTCTACCTGTATTGGCATGATTCAATTAGTTTAAACTTTAAACTTTAAAGACATACGTGCGTGTATATATATAGATAGATGTGTGTGTGTGTGTGTGTATATATGTATATACACATACACATACACACACACACACACATGACTAAAACTAATGACAAAAACTCGACTAGAATCTTTTTTAATTTTCGTCGACTAAGACTAGACTAAAACTATTATGGACAGCAATGACTAAAATATGACTAAGACTAATAACCATTTTCGTCAAAAAGACTAAGACTAAAATTAAAATGGCTGTCAAAATTAACACTGACCCGCATTTGGCGGGTTGGCAGGTGTTAATTTAGAACCCTGCCTTTGGCCATGGAAGTGATTGGAACACCTGAATTCGATGATTTGGATAGCTGAGTGAATACTTTTGGCAATATAGTGTATTTCTTAGAAATCTTAACTCCAAATATAAAAAATGAATATCTAAAACAAGATTAAATAGGCACCTTACTAGCAACAGCAAGGAAATGGTTCAGGAACTTAAAACTGGAGCTGTGTACCCGAATCTTCCTCCTTTTTCTGTCCCCGCAGTTCTTCCCTGCGTTCCAAATCACATACTTATACTTTTTACTTTTAGTATGTACTGCAGCTGCCCTTACAAAGTATGTAGTTTAGTATGAAATATGCATGGGTATTAGGGTGCATCAAAAAATAAAATTTTTGAATTTTGATATGGCTGGGTGGTAAAAGTAAAATATTTTTCCAATACATGAAGGTTTAGGGGTGCCAGCTCACATGTGTTTCTGTGGATAAAGGGGCAACAGTGCTTACTGGTCACCATAGCTCTGATGTTAAAAAAAAAAAAAAAAGACTGCACCTCAAGAAAACTGAGGAGATATTTATATTTTTGTGTTGGGTATGTATACACTTATTACATGTAATTACCATATCTGCAGTTGTTTCTTTGTATACTGAAATACTTTGAGTGAAATGTAGTCATATTTAGAGGTATTTGGTGCTCATTACATCTAAGGTTAACTTGCTAGCCACAGTTAGCTAGCTATGTTAGCTAAGCTATTAAGTTTATCATCAACAGTATTTTAGAGTAGGCAATATCCTATTCAGAGTATTGATGTCTCATCTTTATTGAGTGTAGCATTGTAGCTGTTCAGTTAACATTTTAAAGAAAGGTTTATTTGAGTGCAGCTAGTCACTCTGGTAGTGATGTTACTGTAAGTTCTCATTGTAATGATGAAGTTAGACGATGTAGAGCTTAGATTTGAGGCTTATGCATGCATGGTACATCATAATTGAGTGATATTAGATATGCTAAGATATGATTGTAAACCCTATCCTTGTCCTTGTATCCTTTTCATTCTCAGGCACTGTACAACACAACAAACCCCAGGATCCAGCTAAGATGCTGTCCTCACCAACTGTAGGGTTGCCAACTTTCACGCAGAAAAGAAAAAAAAAAGTCTGTCCTAGTTTGCTCAGAGGTTAATACTGAAATGAGGCCATATCACACTTCTTTGGAAAATTACAAAATAAACAGGCTTCAATCACAAAATGTTAACAGTGATAATGCACTGACTGTAACACTGCAATTATTCATTATTCGTTTAAGGGGCTTTCACACAGCACTCGGTTTGGGCCGCACGCTATTAATTATTATTCCCTCCTATTGGATGCACCGAGGTGTTGTCACTGGGTGCTGCGCCCAAGTTAAAATATTTTCAATTTGGGCGCTGGCACCAGCCTCGTGCTGCGCTCAGCCCGGCGCAGACTGGTGCGCCTTTGTCTCCTGGCTCCCGGGTACCTGCTGCTGTTGCTATGGGCAGGCACGGAGTGCACACTCACTGACGTGTGTGAATGAGCTCCGCTCATTGGTCAAACAGCGGGAGAGGGGGCAGACTCTCAAAAATAAGGGACAAAGTACGTCCCTTATTGGTTCAATACGGGACGTGTGTTTTGGTTGCCAAATATGGGATGATTCCGTATTTCAAGGGACGGTTGGCAACCCTAACCAACTGGTCCCAGCCAGACTAGCTGGAGACATTTCGGGTGGGATGCACCAGCTAGGTTCAAGGTTCCATTTCCATTCCCTCTCTCTCCCTGGTGATGTTGCACAGTGGGGCGGACTCTAGCACAGACTGAGCATTTACGTTTTGTCAGTTCTTATTAGGTTGTGTGAGTTTCCACTAGGGTTTGTTCTTTTAAGTGTCTCACTATTGCCCCTTGTGTGTAACAGTGAAGTCAGTTAAACTTTATATTTGTGTCTGACGTCCATCTCTGCTGCACAAACATAAAGAAAAAGGTGAAGCATCATCCAACTTAGCACCCATAAAATTCTGGCGTGGATCTGACATGTCTGCTGCTGTGTATTTGGTCACAGCAAACAATGACTGATCTCCAGTCATTGTTTGGACCAGAATTACACAACCTATAAAACAGATTTTGAACAAACTTGATACAGGTGTGAAGCATTGGCCAACCTAGAAACCCTAAAATGTTGGTGTGGATCCAACCCACACGGCAGGTCCACAGGCCACGCAAAGTTGTCCTATTGCCCTCCATTCATTTGTCTATAAGCTGTCGTAAATGAAGAATCTTGAAAGGTGAATTCTAAGAAATTCCCAAAGTTATCCAAAGGGCAAACAAACTAATTTTGCTTGAGTTACCCTATAGAACATGTTTCTGTATAAAAGTTCACCTTATTTAACCTTTCTGGGTCAACCATTTTTTTGACATTTCACAGAAGTTCACGTGTTAGCTGGTACCCCTAAATCTCAATGGATTTCCACAAAACTTTGCAAAAGTCATTTATACATGAATAAGAACAAAATGCAATGCCAGCCAAATTGATATTTTGGAATTAAAATTTCACCATGTTAATTTGATGCACCCTAATGGGTATGCATACTATTGGGACACACATCATCCCTGAAGTGCTCACCTCCACCACCGTCCGTAGCAGCAAATTTGAATGTTGTTGTCAAAATGCCGGTGCTATTTCATACTGCGCTGTCGTCTGTCATATTTCTGATCTTCTGTCTTCCTGTCACTGCTGCTGTCACTGAGCGAGTTTTGTGCGATATGTGTGTTTTGTTGTCGTCCGTATGTGGGCGTGGCTTGAACACGCAACTCAGTCAATGCAACGTAACATCCGCTGCGCATAGGATTGTGGATTGTGGGTCAGAATGGCCAGAGCAGCATGCTGAAATCCATACTGCGAAATCTTGTAGTAGAACATCCTGGCACTCTTGGCATAATGCATCTGACATACTACACTACTCACAAAAAGTTAGGGATATTTGGCTTTTGGGTGAATTTTATAGAAAATGTAAAAAGTTCACGCTACAGTGATATTACATCATAAAAGTAGGGCATTTAAGTAGAAGCATACACTGGTGATTTCCTCATTTCAAACAATTTCTTGAAACAAAAGCCAACAACTGTGGTGGGTATACCACAACAAAAATGTCAGTGTCAATAACTTGTCATGTGCCCTTGAGCATCAATTACAGCTTGACAACGACGTCTCATGCTGTTCACAAGTCGACTTATTGTCTGCTGAGGCATGGCATCCCACTCTTCTTGAAGGGCGGCCCTCAGGACATTGAGGTTCCGGGGTACAGAGCTCCGAGCCTCTACACGGCGACTCAGCTGATCCCATAGGTTTTCTATGGGATTCAGGTCTGAGAAAGTGCAGGCCACTCCATTTGAGGTACCCCAGTCTCCAGCAGCCATTCCCTAATGATACGACCTCGATGAGCTGGAGCATCAAACACCTGATGTGAATTTTGCCGTTAAACTCCTTGTTAGAGAACAGCAACTTGTGCAAAAAGTACTGAAACATTGAACAGTTGGACATGTGCATTCAAAAGTTTACAGAAGGTCACATTAAGTTCACCTGTAAAGCTTATAATGCATTTTAGCTTCATCCTGAAATTTCACCCGAAAGCCGAATATCCCTAACTTTTTGTGAGTAGTGTATGTATTGGGACATACTAAATCTTTTTTCCCCTACTAAATAGTATGGTAGTATGAGTATTGGAACGCAGGGCTTTTCTTTTCCGGTTCATGTGCGTCAGAACAGATGCTCTGATTGGTTGAGACGCGTTTAAGCAAATCATATGCCAGTATTACCGCCTTCCCCCATTCCCTTCCCATTCCCTTCTCATTCGCTGCACTCAGCTTGGTGCAGGCCGATCACATACACAATGAATCCAAGTTGAAAATTTTTAACTTGGGCACAGGGCCCTGTGACCACACCTTGGTGGGTCCAGTAGGACCAGCTCTCCTTAGCAGAGTGTCAAACTGCTCCCTGCTCAGCCTGAATTAGACCTGGAAGTGGTCATTGTGGAACTGCAGCTCCTGAACAATATTAAACTCCTCCAACTTCTGCCTTACTGTGAGAATTTCATGGAGCCACACTTGCTGCTGCTCATCTTCTCCTCCCTTGACTCAATGAAAGGTACATGGTTCATCTGAAGCTGCTGTATTGTCCGCCAGAGAAAAAGTGCGCCAAAATGGAAAACTACTTGCTAGTGTCTGTTTCGGTCGCGTCGCAACCAGTGCCAAATATGTGCACGATGCGCGCGTGTGCCCTACTCTGCATGCGCATGTGTGCTACTTTGCGCCCATCTGCATCGCACCCGGCGCGGCCCAAACTGCGTGCTTTGTGAAAGCCGCTTAACAGAGAACCTTCACCCCTAAAAATTGAAAATGTGTGTTAATTTTCTCACAGTGGGCACTGCCCACCCTAGGTAATGCCCAGGTGTGTGGGTGTGTGTCTGCTGCTGTTCTCAGAGACTACACTGGCCAACAGATTTTTTGTCAACACTTCAGCCCGTACCATGAAGAAGCTGCATCAGTCAGCACCTTTGCAAAACATTAGTCTGCGGTTCTTGCACTGTAATAGGAATTTTGAAGTTTCCCACTGTTGCCTTTACCACATGGGTGGAAATGAAATCCCCCCACCTGTGCTCTCATGTCCTGTCACTGATGCCTCTACATATACCATGTGCCTCTAATGAGCATCTTGAAGTATTCCAAATAATAGTTCCAATATATTTATAAAGAAAATAATATTACATGTCAACAACAAAGAAAAATGGCCCCTACATCCTCTCTCCATTCACTGTCTGTGTTGCTCAACCATCTCTGATCCTCTCTCTCTCTGTCTCCCATCTCTCCTCATCGCTCTCCACACCTCTGTGGGTCTTCATCTGTTTACTTATTCTTATTAGTGATCTGGTTGTAAACTGACAGGCTGTTTATGTGTTGTTTTGTTCGACCTGTCCAGGCTGTTTGCCGGCCTTCCACCAACTGTGTGCTGAAAACTCCAGACCTCCATGACCTTGAGTGGGGAGGTATGGAAAATGTGTTGTTTTTTATTGCTTTAAACTGCTGGCTTTTTTTTTTTTTTTTCCACAAAGTGCCAGGGTCAGTTTGTTTCATTGCGAACAAAGGAAAACAGAGTTTATGTGGGTTACATGTATTTTAAAGATGGCAGGGTGTATAATATCAGTGAAAGTGGATCCAGTGAACCTGGATCTACATTCTCATTCAAAAAGCGATATTATGAAAATTCATTGGTCAGTGTTAAAACTATGACCACCACTACTTCATATTCTATTTTATCTCCACCAGACACTGGAGACAGTGCCACTAAATCTTAGAGCTAGGACCATCAGTGCAACTTGGAAATATGCCCTCACTTTTCTATCATCATATATCACATGAAACACCAGGACGCAGCCAGAATTTGGCTGTGTAGCTTAGAGAGGTTAGAGTGGAAAGCTACTGCGAGGTTGTTTTCACCAAAACAACATAATGGTGACATTTCTGTGCAGGATGTCCTGTACCTGTGTCTGGGCTGTAAGCCCCCTTGCTTGGTGCTTTGTGACAATGACACAAACTATCCATTAATTTTTTCCATAGAATTGATCAGTCAGACCCTCCTGTGCCACCAGAATCCCTAATTTCTGATTACAGTTCAGAGAAAGAACCAGCATGTGATCTCATGTTGTCTTGGCTCACGCACAGAAATGCCTGACGTAATTTACATGGCTGACATACTGCAAAGGAACAGCAAAAAACTTCGCACATCTATTCCTCGGGCAGGTGCGTCGGAAAAGGACAAACCAGTCCAAAGTAACTGAAGGATAAATTCCCACACACTGGCCAACTTCCAGAATTTTTCAAGCGAAATTTTGCTTGAAAAAGGTCTATGACCGAAACGTCGCAATAAACTCTTTATTCTGGAAGTTGGCCAATGTGCGGGAATTTATCCTGACATACTGCAAAGAAAGGACCACCATGTATTGCAGTGTTTCCCCTCATTCTATTGGCGGGGTGCAGTGCCTCACCAATGGAGCCTACTGCCTTGCCTGAAAGTCACGTTAAATTAATTTAATTTAGTTAATTTTCAAATTTAAAAATTGAATAAGATCGCAACAGAGATACTTTAACATCACGTTTCTATAGCATATGTCTAGACTGCGTTTTTATCAAATAAACTAAATACATTCAGGTTGGTTATTAATCTAATTTATATAATTTCAGTATAGGGCCTAACTGGTCGGAATGCGCTCTGCTGTCTTGTGAGAAGGAGGGCGGGAGTCCGCTCTAATCACACAATAGTCACACACGTGCGCACACATTCACAAGCAGACAGAGACAGGAGAACAGAGGAGACTCACACTTGTACCCTCGTAAGTGACATAAATAATTCATGTCACGTTGGCTCCAGACGCCTGAAAAACAGGCGAAAATATCAGCATTTTGCTCCAAGTCAAATGGATACCCACACAGGCGCTCCAAGCATGAGAGTCGCGGGTACGAGTGACGACCAGAACGAGCTACATTTTGATTCATTGGTGAAGGGTAGCTGGGTGATCATTTCTCCCATTTAACAATACCGATTGGTGTTGTCTTTTATACCGTTAGAAAGCCTGATTTCTCATTGAAAAGAGGACTAATCAGGCTTTCTAACGGTATAAAAGACAACACCAATCGGTATTGTTAAATGGGAGAAATGATCAACTGAAATAATATTGCAGGGGATTTTGTAAAAAAAAAAAATTGATCGTTTCCCACACCATTACCTGTGTCACTCATTCCAGAAATGCAGGATCCTTACAAGTTGTATCTCATTGGAAAGAGGACGAATCCGGCTTTACAACGGTATAAGATACAACACTGTTGGGTATAAATAAAGGGGAGAAATTATAGACTGAAAAAGCAATGCAGAACTTTTTTTGCCTAGTATATTTACTAAAGACACAGAGACAAAACTGCAAAATAAGAAAACACATGAAAACAGACAAATCACAAGCAAACTGAGAAAACATCATCAGTTCCAACCGTACTCTCTGGGCCACCGTAGAAAATTTGTTTTTTATTATTTGCCAGGTGTGTATCAATATGTTGGCTGGACTGTCCATTCTGTATAGAAGAAAAAACTTTTTAGTGGTTTAATTTATGTAATACAATATTGTTTAATTTTTGACTGACTTTTTTCCTCAATTGTTTGTCATTTTTATTTTTCTCAAGGGAATAGGAAATGTGATGGTTTCTGAAAATCCATGAAGCTGTAATGTAAATCTTAATATGTCAGCGACTGAAATAATCATAAAGTTTACACTGAACAGTGTTACCTTGGATTTTCAACTCCTGCTAATGTTTACTGCGATTGCAGTTTCAATATATTTTTTTTTTATAAATTTTTGGTGAAAACATTTCTTTTCTCAGTGTCCTTTGTGTTCACTTGAAGAGTCAACACGGTCCTTTTGTCTGGAACACAACTCAACATAAAGATGTTAGAGCAACTAATGTATCCAGTTTCTTTGTAACACTGATTGTGATCCTAATGCACATTTCAGAATGCACAGAATATTAAGATGGTGCAATTTTTTGATTATTATATAATAGAAATTCAGTCAGTACATACATATCTGATGGTGCCAATAGATAAAAACGCATGAGCACGAGCAAGTCTTGCTCTGATGTTACAGAACTAAAGACCCTAAAATGTCCATCATTGTGGGATAGGGCTGTTTGCCTGTCATAATTTACTGTTATTGTTACTATAAATCTGATCTTACTGGTTTGATTTTAAGGTCATTGAGCTGCTTGAAGTTATTGGGCTGTTGATGCCAGTTACTTTCCTTCACAATCTCCTCCTTTCCTTCACTGCCTCAGAAGCTGATTTGGACGTTGCTAACTCCCCAGACAGAGGGAAAGCAGCCTCAGAGCCAGGAAGATTTTTATCCTGGAAGCACAGGAGCATTTCTATCAGCATGTAGTTTTCATCACTGCAGCCATTACCCAGTGCCAGTGTAGGCTTGATCACACTGATCACATGGGGCCAGTTGTTCAAAAATTGTAATCCAGATTAAAATTGTCCGGTTTTGGAAATCCCGTTTTTTGCTATCCAGGTTCAGGTAATCACTCTAACTTTTATGCTGTTTATTTGAAGCAACATTGCATTGGATCACCCTGATCCAGATACACAGTTTTCAAGGTTACCAAATCTGGATTACTAGTGCTTTAAATGGGACAACATATCACAATGTAGGCTGCCAGCAATGTAAAGAATAACAGGTAGAACAGCCAACGGGGACATTTTAAGTCTTCATTATTTTGAGACAAAACACAAAAATAAATGTACACTTCCATTTATAATTTCCTTTATGACCCCTCACTTGAGCCACAACAAATAAAAAACATATACATTAACAAATACATTGTGCATATTTTGAAAATTTCTTTAAAAAAAAAAAAAAAAAAAAAAAGAAGCTAAATGTCCAGTAATAAACAAAATAATGTTCAGGGTTCTTCTTAACTTGAGGAGAGACCAGCATTTCCAAGCCCTGTTTTTAAGAACTGGATCGGAAGTTTTTCTTTGGTTTGCAGCAGTTTTGTCAGCTTGATTTGTTCCTGTGCCAGGAGTATCTGTGTTTCTGCTCTTTCAGTTTCTTGTTTAATAAGTGATTCATAGGCATCATCATTATTATTTGGCAAAAGATGCTTCAAGCCTCTTTTCTGAGCTCCTGTGACTGCTGGCTAGTTCCAGGTTTTTCTTCAATAACAGGGCTGAGATCCAGAATAAATTTTGTTCGAAATTCTATTTGACAGGTCAATCTTTGATGATTGTTTGTTTTAAATTAATATGCAGTGATGAAAGACAGAAAAACTGAATATATTATCTTTATCATTGAAAACTGCTTGGGGTATTATGTCATGGAGACAAGATATTTTTTATTTCTATTTTCTTTTTACTTTACTGTAAAAACTTGCTTGTTATTGGCTGGATTGCACACTGAGCTTCTACATTGACATATCAGTCAAAATATGAGGACCAGAGGAGAGCCTTTCAATATTTATTCTCTTCTTTAATCAAAGTTGATTGTTTTTTGTTGTACAGATGATGGTGATCATGATTCAACAGCTACAAAGAAATTAGAGCAATAATAAATCACCAACAATGCAAGAATGCATCTATTAGAGTACTTATTTCTTCAGCATATAAAGCAACATGGACTCACTCAGATAATGCATCAGGGTGAACAATCAACAGGGAATTTGCACCTCCACAGCCAGACAGCATGCTTCAACAAACAGCTGCCTGTCAAACAATGTCCGACGGACGGAAACAGACCCCCAAATGACAGTACCGTCATGTATATTGTTGCCCTGGCATCACATATTCAATTCAAATCAATTCAAATTTAATTATGTAGCACCATGTCCGTGTTCGGAAATATAAGTTCAGACTTATTTCCCATAATGTGACCAAGCATGAATGTGTTTACTTAATAAAAATAAACGTAATGAATATCATGTGTTACCACTGTCAGTCTCCGAAATCAACCAAATAAACAATCAATTACTCAATCAAATTTTATTCATGTAGCACAAGTCATACGTCAAATGCAACAAGTGTTGTAGCAGTTCATCTAATTCATTCAGTTTACAATGTTTTAAAATGAATTCAATGTATAATTCTTTAGATTTACCAGAGCTGATGTCCATTCAGCCGTCATGTGGTTTTATTGGGGCAGTATTTCTAGCTATATGCCAATATGAACTGAAATTCTCTTAAGATTTTTCTTAAGAGAGTGTCAGCGTTCATTAGTTGGTTACCAACCATTTTGGACTCTGCCATGTCACTTCTTATAAACGGTTATAAATGCTTAGAAATTACTCTTGGTCCAAATATAAGACTATCCCCTGAAAATCCGTCCTCTCCAGTAAATTGTCTCCAGACCAGCGCATTTCAGTGAATTCAGTACAATCACGTTTGTTTATTCATTTATATTTACTTTATTTACTTTTTATTATTTTTAATTTTTAATTTTGGATTCAACAACAGCAAAGACATGCATCAAGTAAAACAGGAACCGCCATAAAAATAAAGGAAGAACTTGTTTTTTTCTTTTTTTTTGTTGTTGTTGTTTTTTTTAGTCTGTGCGGCAGTTCGGACAGGTAAGAGACTTACAGTCTCTTACCTGTGTGATGACACGGTCCGGGTCATCGTGAGTAGGACTTGTGAGTGAGAGGAGCAGTTTTTCAGTGGCAGGTTATGAAGGAGGCTTGTTTATCCCACAGAAAGTGAGTATAACGGTCTTTCCCATTCAAATCACAGCTGGCTGGTGTCGACATTGTACGTGAACAAGTTTTGTCTTAAAGTATTTTGACAGAGACACAATATTCAGACTTTTGTACACCTCCATGGAGGATTTGAAACAGAGAAGGGAAAGATCTTCATGTCTTGTTCCTTGATCTGGCCAATGCCTATGGATCTGTCCCTCATTCACTACTGTGGACTGCCTTTGAGTTCTTCCAAGTGCCCACAACAATGACAAATCTGGTAAAACACTACTTCCAGGATCTGCAGTTTTGCCTCACAACATCAGGCTTCACCACAACATGGCAACCTCTGGAAGTAGGCATAATGGCATGGGGCACCATCTCCCCCTTGGCCTTTACGATGGCAATGGAGATCACCATCAGAACCTCGAAATGGGTGGTAGGAAGAGCACGACTACCAAGTGGTCAGAAGGTACCACCAATACAAGCCTATATGGATGACTTAACAACACTGACAACAACGGTCCCCTGCACCAACATCACAGGGGCGAGGATGAAGTTAAAGCCCAGTAAGTGCAGAAGCATCTCCATTGTAAAAGGCCAAGTCACAGACCAGAGATTCTATGTTGGCGGAATACCTGTACCAACGGTTTCAGAAATGCCAGTGAAGAGCTTTGGACGATGGTATGATGCAAAGCTCAAAGACATCAAGCAGTTTGAACAACTAAAAATGGACACCATCACTTACATGGATCGCATCAATAAGACCTTGTTGCCAGGAAAACTCAAGTTGTGGTGCTTCCAGTTTGGCATCCTCCCAAGACTGTTGTGGCCTTTAACTGTGTACGAGATCCCCATCACCAAGGTGGAAAAGTTGGAATGGGTGATAAGCACACAGCTGAAACAGTGGCTTGGAGTTCCACGGTGCCTAAGCTCCATCGGACTGTATGGGAATGGCAAATTGGAATTACCAATCGCAGGTCTCGTGGAAGAATTCAAATGCACCAAAGCAAGGCTGGTCATGACCCTTTCTGAATCTGAGGACACAGTCATTCGAACAGCAGCCCCCTGGGTGGCAACGGGAAGGAAGTGGACTCCATCAAAAGCTGTTCAGAGTGCAAAGTCTGCTCTTCACTTCAGAGATGTGGTTGGACAAGTCCAGCATGGGAGAGTGGGTCTCAGGCTCATCCCTAAAGCTCCTCTGTGGCACAAAGCAGCATCAGTGCAGAAGAGACAGCTTGTGGTAGAGGAAGTCAGAAAGCAGGAAGAGGCAGAGCGACATGCCAAAGCTGTTTCCATGGCTAGGCAGGGGAAATGGACCAACTGGGAGTGCCTGGAGAAGAAAAGGCTCAGCTGGCGCGACATCTGGCAGATGGAGGGAGCGCGGCTGAGTTTTACCATCAGAGCCACGTATGACCTGCTACCTTCCCCTGAGAACCTGAAACTGTGGTATGGAGAAGATCCCGCCTGTTCCCTGTGTCGAGCATCTGCATCCCTTAAGCACATTCTGTCAGGGTGCACTACAAGTCTTACCCAAGGGCGCTATACTTGGCGGCATAACCAAGTACTCAGAGAGCTGGCATCAACACTGGAACAGAGACGAACCACCACAAATAACACTATAAAGGAGAACTATTTACAATGGCGCTGAGGTACAGACACAATAGGAAAAAAATAAACAAGAACAAATGCTACATCAATTAAATACTGTAAAATAAACAATGGTAAACATGCAAGTACATTAACAACAAACCAGAACATCTGAACATTGTACTCAAATTGACATTAAACCATTAGCCTACAGCTGATAATATCTATCCTGCTCTGCAGGTGACCCTCCCAGAGACCCATGATAGGGACCATAATCAGACATATATGGTGATTCCCACTGCTCTGGCATACATCCGTCATATGAGTGGGATGTGGCAGGATGTGCTGTCTGTCCACCACCGTCTTGTGCCATTTCTAGCTCCTCCAAAATTTGCAGGAACCTCAGCTTGGCCCTGGTCTTATTCCTGTTGTTGAGTCTATCCATCTGAGGGGCCAAACTCAACAAGAAGTGCTCTGATTCTGATTTCGGCTTTGATGGTTTTGTAATATAGTCGTAATATACATCAGCTTTTCATTCAGAACTGTGTTGGGGCCTCTGCTTTTGCTTCTGCTTCTGCTGCTGGATGCCCTGGGTTGTTGAGGTGTCTGGGGAGGCAGAGCTGCATCCTCCTGCTCCTGTGTCTCCTCTTCCTCTGGGTCCTGCCCTACCTCAGAGGCCTCCAAATTGCCCATGGTGCTAGAAGTAAAATAATTGTAACTGTAAACAACTCTACAAAATAAAAGTAAAATGGCTTTTGTTACTGGCTTAATGAACTCAAGACTGTAAAGGGCTTTTCTCAGAGAACTAACCTCCTGTTTGTCATGTGTGGCACCAGAAATGACATGAGTGAGGCATACTTCCACTCACCCTGGCTTCCTGCCCTGGAGCCACTGGGCAGAAGCTGCTTTTGACGCCACTTGACATAGGTGTCTCTCAGTGAGTTCCACCTTGCCTTGCAATCTGCCACTGTAAATATGAAATAAATAAATAATCAACTATTTACAGAATGGTATTTCTCCTCTTTTTACAGATATATAGCGACAGGAGACTCCATAACCAGCCTGGCATTCAACTACCGATTAGGAGAGATCACTGTTTCCTGTGCAATCAGGGATACCTGTGATGCCGTCAATCGGAGGATGATTGGAGGACACATGCCACAGCCAACTGAGGATGACTGGAGAGGAATAGCGAAGAAGTTCTTCGAGAAGTGGAACTTTCCAAATTGTATCGGTGCAATTGATGGAAAGCACATTTGCATACAGGCACCCTCCAACTCTGGCAGCTTATATTACAATTATAAGACAACCTTTTCTGTTGTCCTGATGGCCCTGGTGGATGCAGAATATTGTTTCAGAGTGGTCCATGTTGGGGACTTTGGTAGGTCCAGTGATGGAGGGGTCTTTGCTGGATCAGTGCTGGGCCGCGGTCTGGAGGCTGGAACACTCAGTGTACCTGGAGATGCTGTCATACCTGCGGCTGAACATCTGGGTAACATGCCCTTCACGGTGGTCGGAGATGCAGCATTCCCTTTGAAGACCCATCTGATGAGGCCCTATCCTGGACGTGACATCTCCCGGGAGAGGCGCATTTTCAACTAAATACCCTTGCGGGCGAGAAATGTTGTAGAAAATGCCTTTGGCATCCTGTCATCCAGGTGGCGGATCTTCCATAGAAGGATCAACCTCCATCCAAAGAAGGTGGATGCCATTGTGCTGACTGCTTGCATTCTGTACAACTTTCTCCTCAAACTGACGGAGAATCAGAGATGGCTGGAAGAGCAGGAAGGGAACCAACTGGAAGATGTGGAGAGGATGGGGGGCAACAGAGGTAGGCAGGGGACATATGCAGTGAGGGAAAAGCTGTGCCAGTATTTCAGCTCACCAGAAGGAAGTGCACCATGGCAAGACCATATGGTGTAATAAATAGGGCTGGGTAAAATATTCACAGCACTGCAATTTTTCCACATTTTGTTATGTTACAGTCTTATTTCCAAAATAGATTGAATGATTGTTTTGAATTGACGCGCTGTTTTGGCCTTTTCTGGCACTTATTGGTTTTATTGTACACTAAATAAATCTTTTATTACAAGTTATCTGACCTTCTTTGTACATTGTGTGATTAGGCATAGGGGACAGATGAGATGTGCTACCATGTTTACTTTTTCATACTAAACTGAATCATACTATACTAATGAAAAAAGACAGACAATGACACAGGAGAGATTAATTATAGATGTCCACAACTGGCACAGTAGGTCAGCAGAGGGAGCTATAATCGCATGGTGTATAGGTTATCATCACAATTTATATACAATTAACCCTCAGAACTCCAAGCCATTTTTTGCTATTCTTTGTCCGTCTCATCTCTCTGTGTATTAATGCATGTACAATCTCAACCCTTTCAAGCACAGTCAAGTAGTATACCTCCTTTTTTTCAGGACAACCTAGACTTTCACAATATGTATGCTGAAATGATGTCACATGAATGTATTTATAGTTATATGATCTTGGATTTATATTGTATAAAACTTTGTGTTAACCTTCCTCATGTGATAACTCCCCTGCTGACCTTCTGTGCCATTTGTGGACGTCTATAATTAAGTGCTGAGACCATAATTCATTACATTTCATTTATTTATTATACATGAAAAAATAAACACAACGTTTTACTTATATGTAAAACTGCCATGACTCATTTAAAAACTGATTTACAGCAAAGTGAAGACAGTAAAATTTTAAAATCATGTGCTGACACCCAGTAACCTTACTGAAACTGGATTTCTCACCTGAAGAGCCAATCTCCAGAGCTACAGCTCGCCGAGCAATCTCTTTTTTGCCATTATCTTTGTAATGACGGGATTGTGGGTCGTATAGTTCAGGACATTTTTCAGTCTCAAAGATCAATCGCTCCTTATCCATTCTTAACGACAGAGGGCAACACGGAGCAAAAAGGAGGGAAAATAAAGGAAAGTGCCACAGAAGCAGAGAAGAAGAGCAGCTACGGAAGCTGGGATGGACATCCGGAAAGGAGAAAATTCTCTTTTTCAGGCGCGTCGATGCTGGAAATATGAGTGGCGTGAAAGGTAGCGGCGCGGGGCATCGACGCCGCCGGCGTGTGGACATACATAGAAAATAATGGTGGCGGCGGTGTGACTCGCGTCGTACGCCGCCGGTGTTTGTGTTGGGCTTGACTCTTACTCCAGTCCAGCAGGTGGCAGTAGAGCGCTCGAAGGTTGTTTTCCAAACATAAAACGAGAAGAAGAAGAAGATGATGATGCTCAAGACCACTGTTTTCCTCTGCTGTACGCTGGGCTACAGTTTGGAGACTGAATTTGCACTCAGTTTGTCTATCGAGAAATTGCCCATGGACTCGTAAATAGGAGCTGTAACTGAGAAGGACAGTTTGGTCGCAGTTTATACACTAGGTATGTTTGAGAGTGAACGGCTATACCGCGTTCTTGCATTCAAATCACACCTGGTCTGGATGTCGGAGTGTTGGTGGTTTACGTGTTGCCATTGTACCTCAGTGGGTTCAAAGTTGTTGTTTTGTCCTCTGCTAACGTTGAGCCAGGCTACGACAAGTTGTAGCATGTAACAGGTTATGAAACAGCGGGCGTGTGTGCAGTGTGTTTGTGTGTAGTGTGTTTTAGTCGTTTTTTTGGTTGCACTCCGTTCAACTTCTGTGGTTTTTCCTCTTCCATCCCGCTGAGCAGCTCCGTGTTGGCACAGTGTGGTGCCCGGGGACAGGGGCCCCCACCCGGCAATCACTTTAACATCTCAGGGCATTTCAGGAACACATGTCTCAGTTTAGTCTTTTACTTATTATAAACAAGTACTGACACTAAAAAGACGTGATTTGGAGGTCGGTGAACACAAGATAGAGCAGCTCCAGAGCCACAAAACAGGTTCTCTCAGTAACAGCTCAGGTTATTGCCTGTGTGTGTGTGTGTGTGTGTGTGTGTGTGTGTGTGTGTGTGTGTGTGTGTCTCTCTCTCTCTCTCTCTCTCTCTCTCTCTCTCTCTCTCTCTCTCTCTCTCTCTCTCTCTCTCTCTCTCTCTCTCTCTCTCTCTCTGTCTGTCTGTCTCGCGCGAACGTGTCTGCTGATCTCAGACGACACTGGCCTACTACACTTTTTTTTTTTTTTTGTGAAGCCCTGCCATGAAGAAGCTGCATCAGTCAGCACCTTTGCAAAACATTAGTTTGCGGTTCTTGCACTGTAATAGGAATTTTGAAGTTTCCCACTGTTGCCTTTACAACATGGGTGGAAATGAAATCCCCCCACCTGTGCTCTCATGTCCTGTCACTGATGCCTCTACATATACCATGTGCCTCTAATGAGCATCCTGAAGTATTCCAAATAATAGTTCCAATATATATCTAAAGAAAATATTATTATATGTCAACAACAAAGGAAAATGGCCCCTACATCCTCTCTCTCCATTCACTGTCTGTGTTGCTCGACCATCTCTGATCCTCTCTCTCTTTCTGTCTCCCATCTCTCCTCATCGCTCTCCACTCCTCTGTGGGTCTTCATCTGTTTACTTATTCTTATTAATGATCTGGTTTGTAAACTGACAGGCTGTTTATGTGTTGTTTTGTTTGACCTATCCAGGCTGTTTTCCTGCCTTCCACCAACTGGGTGCTGAGAGCTCCAGACCTCCATGACCTTGAGTGGGGAGGTATGGAAAATGTGTTTGTTCTTTTATTGCTTTAAACTGCTAGCTATCTTTTTTTTTTTTATTGCAAATTGCAAGGGTCCGTTTGTTTCATGGTGAACAGAGGAAATCAGAGTTACCCCCCTGCATGTTTAGTGTCATTTTTATGCTTAGGTTTATGTGGGTTACATGTATTTTTAACGATGGCAGTATATACAGTACAGGCCAAAAGTTTGGACACACCTTCTCATTCAATGCGTTTTCTTTATTTTCATGACTATTTACATTGTAGATTCTAACTGAAGGAATCAAAACTATGAATGAACACATGTGGAGTTATGTACTTAACAAAAAAAGGTGAAATAACTGAAAACATGTTTTGTATTCTAGTTTCTTCAAAATAGCCACCCTTTGCTCTGATTACTGCTTTGCACACTCTTGGCATTCTCTCGATGTTCTTCTTATGGATGGGGGGGGCATCTTTGAAATTCAGGGGATCATATCTCTTAAAAGTGGGGGGGACACTGACCATTTGACCCCCCTGGGATTTGTGCCTATTTGTGCCTTTTCTTACGATGTCCATTACGATGTCCATTGTAAAATAGCATTAAGCCCAACACACACCGGCGGTGGCTAGACGCGCGTTGACGCGCCGCGCCGCTACCTTTCATGCCACTGTCCTATTTCCAGCGTCGACGCGCCTGAAAAAGCGTATTTTTCTCTTGCGGATGTCCATCCCAGCTTCCGTAGCTGTTCTTCTTCTCTACTTCTGTGGCTCTTTCCTGTATTTTAATAAAACTGTCAGTCAAACAGATCTAGTTTACATTACAAATGAGCGCTCTGCTGATTTGAAGGATATATTGCGGTAAACATGTCCGTTATATGCACCGTTTTTTCCTGGTTTTCCATTTTAAACATAACTGAAACTACCGCACTACTTGATCAATAAGCTACTGCCCATCACTGGATATTACGTTATGGTAGCCTGTCAGACAGTGCTGGTTGAGCTGGTTGATTTGTCTTTTTTCCGTGGTATGTAGTTTTTTTCCCAGTTAACGCCGATTGACGTTCTACAGCGCAACGCTTCCAGTTTGTGTTGGGTGCGTCAGGTGACGCGCGTCACCTGACGCACCGCGACACTACGCTGCCGGTGTGTGTTGGGCTTTAGAGTACTGCCTGTCTCACACTGCAGAAAGTGCTCTGTTCCTTTCTTGAAAAGATAATGCTTATCCTTATTTATTAAACATTTTGATTCATGGTTGAAGGCTAATTGGGTATGAGGGTAGAAATGCAGTTTTTGTGACTTTGAAATGCTATTTGAAATGTGAAAGTACTCAGATTGCTGTTTTTCCATCCTAGACTTCATCACTGGAGGCCATCGGAAAACACGAGACGGTGGGGAGATTTCTACCATGTGATGGACAGCAATGAATTTGAATAATTCTTCAATGTAAATTTCAACGGTGGAAAAAAAGAGGATGGATTTCAGCAAGCTATGGCAGCTGCGTGTCATGTATGCAATGAGATCTTCAACTGATAAAGATCCATTCTATCACTGCAATAAAATAGGACTAGATTTTAATGCAGCATCCGAAAGAAAGCAAAAACTAGATTTACAGTTGTTGACCAATGGGATTGTATGTGAAGTGTATGACTTTGCTAATTTGTTACACAAAAGTAAAAGACAGGTCATCACTGATGTCTTGGAGAACAATTTTGATATTGGACTGGAGAGCAAACAACAGCGAAGTGATTTTCGTTCCAGAACTCTAACTAAATTAAAGCAATTAATGAGAAGACCGTGGAGAGACAAACATGAGCTTTTCAGCCTTCCTGACACGTCATCCATGGCAGGGCATAACCACTGCTCTCTGACTCAAATGTCCAATCAAGAATCTTCAGATATCTACAATGCTGATTGGAGTCTGGAAACTCCTGAACATTACAATGCTGAGAGCATCCCCAGGGAGCTGGACAGACTGTGCGCTGCTGAAACTGAACAAGGAAATGAAGGCACATCTCCACGTGTGGCATCAATAGAAGAATCAAAAGAAGACATTTTCCGCCACTCCTACCCATTCTGTAAAGAAATTGGTCTCAACCTTGGCTATGGATCCAAGCAAACCCTAGACCTGGGTTTGTTGACAAATGGTGTGATGCTAGAAATAGAGCATTTTGCCAGAATGTTGTGTGGATTAAGCAGAGAAATTACTTTTATTGTGTTGGAGCATAATTTTGAACTTGATTTTACAAGTTTGGATGTCAAAGATGAAGCATATAGGAACTTGAACCAACTGACAAAAATTAAAAAGAGTAAGGGAGCAAAGACCAGTCTGCTTGAAAGGAATTTTTTTTCATCTCATGTAAATCCCTCTAAAAGAAAAAGAAAAGAAACATTACTCAATAAAACAGAAAACATTGAAGGTCCTGCACCAAAATATCACCTCAAGGAAGTAATCAAAAGAAGGCAGTCTGACATAAAAAGTAAGCAGACAAAAACCATGGCATTGAATGAGACTGATGTGCCTACCAGTCACACTGCACAGTGGGACCAGGATCTTGGTGATGTCCATTCTTACATGTGTCCACTAGAAGACTCTGACCTGGAGTCAGATGATACTTCAGACTCAGAAAATAATCGTTATCAAGAAAGCATGCAAAATGAAAGTGATGGAGAGTCAGAGATGAGATCTCTGGATGTACAGGAGGAGACTTACCTCAGCCCCACTGACTGCTCATCAGCTCATTTGTCTTTAAACCCAGATCTCAGCCAGGCTTTGGCCACTTGTTCTGATGGAGGACAATCTGAAAGTCAAGGCCAAACACAGACTACAACAAATGTCAAAGACCTTGACGACAGTGACACCATGGAACAGAAGGAAACAGGAGCAGAACAACTGATGTGGAAGCTGCGTACTCATCGTGTGAATGAAATCCTCAGGTCATCAAAGAATTACTTTAGTTTCACAATATGTAAGAGACTTGGCTTAGACTTCAATGTTGGATCTGGAGTTAAACAGAAGCTTGATGCTCAGTCACTGACAAATAGTGTGTTGCTTGAAGTTTGTAAATTTGCTGTAGCAATGAATTCGTCCCAACAAGAATTCATCATGGAGATTCTCGCATACAATTTTGATTTGAGATTCATCAGTGGACAGCATAGGCATGCTTTTGCATGTGAAACTATGCATCGAGTAAGAGAGCTGACACAATGTGAAGATGAGGTCAAATTGTCAAAAGAAGCGTTTGAACTTCCTGTTGATAATCTTAATAAATTAACGACTAATCCTTCGTATCACTACAGCTGTGGTATGAGTGTTAATCCTGAAATAAGCAGTGTTTCTACAATGGAAGTGAATGATGTTGCTCCTGTGCCTCCTACAAATTTTAACGCTGAAACTAAAGCACTTGTTCCAGAGGAGGATGTGGACCTTTATCCGCACTGCATGGAAATCGGTCTGAAGCTGCATGTCAGAAAACACCAAACACACAAGAAACTGGATTTCCACGTCTTGACCAAAGCGGCAATGATTGAAGTGACAAACTTTGCAAAAATGTTATGTGGAACATTTGAGCAGATCATCATTGATGTCCTTGATCACAACTATGATCTTGATTTGCAAAATGGAGAAAGTGACACTGCCAGATACATTCTTGCACAAATTCCTGTTGTGATGGATCATAAGAATCTAACAACATGTATAAAAAACTATCCAAAAAAATATTTCCCACTGCTGATGAGATCAGATGAAGACAGTGAGCCCAAGTCAGATTCAGGTAGCGCTGTTCCTTCACAGACAAAAATCACGGATCATTTAGACAGCTGCACTGAGACCCAGCAGAAATTAAATGAGCAAGAGAAAACTTTGTGGACATTGCGCAACAGGCGCTCTCAAGAAATCCTTTCAGTGCCTCATCTGGAAGACTGTCCACTTTACTCTTTTTCTAGGTGCAAGAAAATTGGCATTGATTTCAATGTTGGATCTGGCCTGAAACAAAATCTTGATCCAAAATTACTGACAAATGCTGTAATCTTGGAAATTACCAATTTTGCAACAGCAGTGCAAAAATCCCAAAAGCATTTCGTCCGAGAGATACTGGAGTACAATTTTGATCTTGGTTTAAAAAGTGACCTTGAACGTCATGCCTTTGCACACCAAACTATGGCAACACTTAAAGTCAATAGCAGACCAAAAAAAATATACTCCATGAAAAATAAGATTTTTAAGCTCCCTGACCTAAGCTGTATTGATTTGTCAGACTATGTAAAACCTGTGTATTGCCCAAAATGTGATCAAGACAGAAATCTTAAACGTCATGGAAAGGATGAATCTCAATCTGATGTCACGCATCATCCAAGTCCACATGCCAAGATGGATACAGCACAAAGACATACCTGGAGTCTGTCCTCAACCCTCCCAAGAACAGAGGGAGCAGGAATGAACCCTTTCCCCCAGTGCAAGAAGATCGGCCTCAGCCTGTGTGTGGATGAGGACCAGCCAAGGGAGAAACTTGGGTTGCATTTGTTGACACATGGGGTTTCGAGAGAAGTGGCCTCTTTTGCACAGAAATTGTCTGGATTCAGAGGGCAAATTGTCAATGATATCCTTGAACACAATTTCAATCTTTGCATACACATTAGAGAGAGCAATCCTTACTTCCAGTTCTTAAATAACATTAAAAAACCGCATCAAGGATTTGATTGGTTGAGTGAGGTTGTCTCATTTTGCACAAGCAAAAGAAAACCCTCTGAAATTTGGAAACATGCTTGTTTTACGGAGAAATGTCAGGAATGGAAGAAAAAAACAGAAGAACGACAGTTGGCTCTGCAACGAAAGAAGAAGAGTTCCTCTTTGAGAAAAGCAAAGTTGAGTATCAGAGCAACAAAGAAACATCAAGACAGTGATGGAAACTTCTTTCCTCTGTGCAAGAAAATTGGTCTGGACCTTGATGTGGAATCCAAATCAGCAGCCAAAGCAAAACTGGATTTGAAGTTATTGACGAGGGCTGTGGTATTTGAGATACATAAATATGTGGCTACTAGAGTAGGAGATTACATCCCATCTCTTCTATATGACATCCTTAACTATAACTTTGATCTCAGTTCACAAACTCACAGATGCTGGGAATTTTCCTTAGCCGTTACACAGAAAATCACAACCATGGTGAAGTCTTATCAAAGAAATCTGGACAAAGCAGAGGAAGTCTTTGAGTTACCTTTTGTTTTCAGTTCCAGCGACTCAGAGGATTCCATCAGAGATGAAAGTGAAACAAATGGGACTGATGTGCCTACCATTCAAACTGCACAGTAGGACCAGGGTCTTGGTGATGTACATTCTTACATGTGTTCACTAGAAGACTCTGACCTGGAGTCAGATGATGCTGCAGACTCAGAAAATAGTCGTTATCAAGAAAGCATGCAAAATGAGAGTGGTTCTCCAAACCTGAACATACCAAGAGAGTCAGAGATGAGATCTCTGGATGTACAGGAGCAGACTTGCCTCAGCCCCACTGACTGCTCATCAGCTCATTTGTCTTTAAGCCCAGATCTCAGCCAGGCTTTGGCCACTTGTTCTGATGGAGGACAATCTGAAGGTCAAAGCCCAGCACAGACTACAATGAATGGCAAAGACCGTGACGATAGTGACACCATGGAACAGAAGGAAACAGGAGCAGAACAACTGATGTGGAAGCTGCGTACTCATCGTGTGAATGAAATCCTCAGGTCAGCAAAGGATTATTGTAGACTCATTGTATGTAAGAGACTTGGCTTAGACTTCAATGTTGGATCTGGGGTTAAACAGAAGCTTAATGCTCAGTCACTGGCAAATTGTGTGATGCTTGAAGTTTGTAAATCTGCAGTAGCAATGAATTCGTCCCAAGAAGAATTCATCATGGAGATTCTCAAGTACAATTTTGATTTGAGATTCATCAGTGAACAGCATAGGCATGCTTTTGCGTGTGAAACTATGCATCGAGTAAGACAGCTGACACAATGTGAAGATGAGGTCAGTTTCTCAAAACATGCTTTTGAACTTCCAGTTGATAATCTTAACAAATTAACAACTAATCCTGCATATCACTCCAGCTGTGGTATGAGTGTTAATCCTGAAATAAGCAGTGTTTCTACAATGAAAGTGAATAATGTTTCTCCTGTGCCTCCTTCAAATTGTAATGCACTTGTTCCAGAGGAACAACTGGACCTTTATCCGGAGTGCATGGAAATCGGTCTGAAGCTGCATGTCAAAAAACACCAAACACACAAGAAACTGGATTTCAGTGTCTTGACCAAGGGAGCGATGATTGAAGTGACAAACTTTGCAAAAATGTTATGTGGAACATTTGAGCAGATCATTAATGATGTCCTTGATCACAACTGATCTTGATTTGCAAAATGGAGAAAGTGACACTGCCAGATACATTCTTGAACAAATCCCTTGGATAGTGGAGCAAAAGAATCTAGAAAGCTGTTCAACAACCTATAAGCAGCCACACGCATTTTACCCTGCACCAATAAGACCAGAGGAAGACAGTGAGCCCACGTCAGATTCAGGTAGCACTGTTCCCTCACAGACAAAAATCACAGATCATTTACACAGCTGCATTGAGACCCTGCAGAAATTAAATGAACAAGAGAAAACTTTGTGGATATTGCGCACCAGGCGCTCTCAAGAAATCCTTTCAGTGACTCATCTGGAGGACTGTCCATTTTACTCTTTTTCCAGGTGCAAGAAAATCGGCATAGATTTCAATGTCGGATCTGGCCTGAGACAAAATCTTGACAGAGATTTGTTAACAAATGGTGTGATGGTTGAAATTACCAAATTTGCAGAAGAGATTTTAGCATCCCACCAATATTTCATTACATAGATACTGGAGTATAATTTTGATCTTGGTTTGATGAGTGCCCTTGAGCGCCGTGCATTTGCACATCAAACTCATAAAATTTAAAACGACGGGCCGACGCACAAAACTCTCTCGTAAGAGAAATAAGGTTTTTGAGTTCCCTGATTTAAGCATTATTGATTTGTCACACTCTGCATTTTGCCCAAATGTGATCAAAACAGAAACCATCCAAATCCACATGCCAAGATGGACACGGTCTTAAGTGATGCACATGATACAGCAAAAAAACCTGCAGGGAATCTGTCCTCTACCCTCCCAACAACATTTGGAGAAGGAATGAACTCTTTCTGTCACTGCAAGAAGATCGGCCTGAGCCTGTGTGTGGATGAGGACCAGCCAGGGGAGAAACTTGGGTTGCATTTATTGACATATGAGGTTATGAAAGAAGTGGTTTCTTTTGCAAGGCAGATATGTGGAACCAGAATGGAAACTGTCAATCGCATCCTTGAACACAATTTCAGTCTTGGCATGTACAGCAGAGAGCTTAATCCTTCCTGCCAATTCTTTGCCAACTTGAAACATAGTCATTCATGGGTTGCTTGGTGCAATAAAGTTTTTTCCTTTCAGCCAAGCAGAAGAAAATCTCATGATCCTGATGAGTGGAAAAGTGCCTCTCTCACACCAAAATGTCAAGAATATAAGAAAATGGCAATAAAACGGAAGGTAGCGTTGCAGCAAAAGAAGGAGAGTTCCTCTTTGACAAATGAAGAAATGTGTCCGAAAGGAACAAATAGACGTGTTGTCAGAGTGGGAGTATCCACTCCTCTTTGCAACAAAATTGGTCTGGACCTTGACGTGAGATCCAAATCAGCAGCCAAAGCAAAGCTGGATTTGAAGTTATTGACGAGGGCTGTGGTATGTGAGATCTATCAATATGCAGCCAAGAGAGTTGGGGAATACATGCCATCTGTGCTGTATGAGATCTTTGACTATAACTTGGATCTCAGCTTACAAAAGCACAAAAGCTGGGAATTTTCCTTGGCCATTGCAAGTAACATCAAAACCATGGTGAAATGTTATCAAAAAAAAAATCGGGGCAGCAGAGAAAGTTTTTACGTTACCTTTTGTTTTCTGCCACCAAGCCTCAGGGAAATCTGCCAGTAAAACAAAGAAAAATGAAAAGCTTTCTCTTGAGAAACCAGACAGTGAATGTGATAAAGTGGATAAGGGCACCCAGTCTTCAGCAGACCTCACTAGTTTGATTTATGCAGACCCCATTAAAACCGAGGCTGAGGAAGCCCTTCTAGATGGATCATTTAACAGAGAGATTAAAGAAGAAAAATGTGATCCATATTGCACCTTTGATGGAACAGAATTTAACAATGAAGACCAGAAACATCTGGCCCCAGATGTAACACCAGGACTAAATGGATATGATATTAAAACCATGTTTCAAGAAACTGAGAGGAAATTGACCAGTGATGACCGAGGAGAGTCTGGTTGGCACTATGGAGATGCATCACAGCCAGACATGACAGTGGAAATTAAGCAAGAAGAGGATCCTTAATATTTTCAAGTGGATCATATCAGAGCCAGTTGATGGTTGGTGGACATTAAAGGCTTGACTTTACATGGTACATGACACACACGATGAGGTGGTGGCATTACTAAAACTGAAACGCCTTAAAGCTTTAAAACAAGCACAGCAAAAGATGGATGTTGCGTTGTCTTTGGGACTTAAGATATTTACTTCAGACACAGAGCAGACAAAACTGCAAAATAAGAAAACACATGCAAACAGACAAATCACAAGCAAATTGAGAAAACATCATCAGTTCCAACCGTGCTCTCTGGGCCACTGTAGAAAATGTATTTTTTTATTCATTGCCAGGTGTGTATCAATATATTTGCTGGACTGTCCATTCTGCATCGAAGAAAAAACTTTTTAGTGGTATAATTTCTATGATACAATATTGTTTAATTTTTGACTGACTTTTTTCTCTTTTTTCTCTTTTTTCTCTTTTTGGTCATTTTTAAGAGAATAGGAAATGTGATGGTTTCTGAAAATCCATGAAGCTGTAATGTAAATCTTAATATGTCAGCGACTGAAATATCATAAATTTTACACTGAACAGTGTTACCTTGGATTTTCAACTCCTGCTAATGTTTATTGTGATCGCTGTTTCAATATATTTTATATAAATTTTTGGTGAAAACATTTCTTTTCATTTGTTCTTTGTGTTCACTTGAAGAGTCAACACGGTCCTTTTGTCTAGAACACAACTCAACATAAAGATGCTAGAGCAACTAATGTATCCATTTTCTTTATAACACTGATTGTGATCCTAATGCACATTTCAGAATGCACAGAATATTAAGATGGTGCAATTTTTTAATTATTAGATAATTGAAAATCAGTCAGTACATACAAATCTGATGGTGCCAGTCGATAAAAACGTGTGTCTTGCTCTGATGTTACAGAACCAGAGACCCTAAAATGTTCATCATGTGTGGGATAGGGCTGTTTGCCTGTCATAATTTACTGTTATTGTTACTATAAATCTGATCTTACTGGCTTGATTTTAAGATCATTGAGCTGCTTGAAGTTATTGGGCTGTTAATGCCAGTTACTTTCCTTCACAATCTCCTCCTTTCCTTCACTGCCTCAGAAGCTGATTTGGACGTTGCTAATTTCCCATACAGAGGGAAAGCAGCCTCAGAGCTAGGAAGATTTTTATCCTGGAAGCACAGGAGCATTTCTATCAGCACGTAGTTTTCATCACTGCAGCCATTACCCAGTGCCAGTGTAGGCTTGATCACACTGATCACATGGGGCCAGTTGTTCAAAAAATTTAATCCAGATTAAAATTGTCCGGTTTTGGAAATCTGTTTTTTTGCTAACCAGGATCAGGTAATCACTCTAACTTTTCTGCTGTTTTTTTTTAAGCAACATTGCATTGGATCACCCTGATCCAGATACACAGTTTTCAAGGTTACCAAATTTGGATTACCAGTGCTTTAAATGGGACAACATATCACAATGTAGGCTGCCAGCAATGTAAAGAATAACAGGTAGAACAGCCAGTGGGGACATTTTAAGTCTTCATTATTTTGAGACAAAACACAAAAATAAATGTACACTTCCATTTATAATTTCCTTTATGACCCCTCACTTGAGCCACAACAAATAAAAAAAACAAATATACATTAACAAATACATTGTGCATATTTTGAAAATTTCTTTAAAAAAAAAAAAAAAAAAAAAGCTAAATGTCCAGTAATTAACAAAATAATGTTCAGGGTTCTTCTTCCCATGAGGAGAGACCAGCATTTCCAAGCCCTGTTTTTAGGAACTGGATCGAAAGTTTTTCTTTGGTTTGCAGCAGTTTTGTCAGCTTGATTTGTTCCTGTGCCAGGAGTATCTGTGTTTCTGCTCTTTCAGTTTCTCGTTCAATAAGTGATTCATAGGCATCATCATTATTATTTGGCAAAAAATACTATTATTTGGCAAAAAATACAAGCCTCTTTTCTGAGCTCCTGTGACTGCTGGCTCTACCAGTGAAGTTCCAGGTTTTTCTTCAGTAACAGGGCTGAGATCCAGAATAAATGTTGTTTGAAATTATATCTGACAGGTTAATCTTTGATCATTGTTTGTTTTAAATTAATATACAGTGATGAAAGACAGAAAAATTGAATATATTCGTTATTGAAAGCTGTTTGGGGTGTTATGTCATGGGGACAAGATCTTTTTTTTTTTTTTTTCTGTTTTCTTTTTACTTTACTGAATTGGTAACCTATGTCTACTTTGTTTACTTTATCACTGTAAGGGTTAAACAAGTCAAGTGCAAAATATATATAAATATAAGTATATACTAAATGATACAAATGTTGTATCATTTGACCAATTTCAAAGTTTGACTACATTTTCTTCCTGAAATCCACCTTGAAATCCTACCCTCTGTTGGGATCAGGATAATCCTGTTTTTATGGATCAAAATTATCCAGATCCTACTGAAACACTTTGAACAAATCAAGAGTGAAGATTGATCCAGAAAAAAACAGGACTGCATTACGTGATCGAATCCAATTTCAGACTCCTTTTCCTTTTAATCAACACATTTTCAAGATTTGATCCAATCCGATTGATCCAATCTAATCAGATTACCTTTGAACAACTGGCCTATGCACATTATATTGTGTTTAGTTTGTGACTGACCAGTATACTAGTCAGCTGACACTGGCCTGTGTCAGATATATTTACATACAGCACAGCAGCATGTAACATACCAATATCACTGTTTTAAACAGAACATGATGCAGATATAAGACTTTCCCCTGAAAATCTGTCCTCTAGTAAATCATCTCCAGACCAGCTTATTTCAGTGAATTCAGTACAATCACAATAGTTTGTTTATTCATTTATTTAGTTATTATTTTTAATTATTAATTTTGGATTCAACAAGAGCAAAGACATGCATCAAGTAAAACAGCTGGGCAGATGGGCCACCCAGTGTTTCTCATTGGGAATCCAGAGTTCTTACTCCACTCCAGCAGGTGGCGGCAAAACGCTTGGAACTGCTATAAAAATAGAGGAAGAACTTGATTTTTTTTTTTCCTTTTCTTTTTTTTCTGTCTGTGCGGCGGTTAGGACACTCCCTGCGTTCCAAATCGCATACTTATAGTTTTTACTTTTAGTATGTACTGCAGCTTCCCTTACAAAGTATGTAGTTTAGTATGTATTGGAACATACTAATTATTTTTTTCCCTACTAAATAGTATGGTTGTATGAGTATTGGAACGCAGGGAGTGTTTACAGCATAGATATCTATAATAAAGGCTAGATGGCTCGTCCGCGCTGCCGGCCAATGTAGTCGCACATCCGCACATGGCAGCCATCCAGCCACAGTCAGCTTGATCACCTATAACATTGTGTGGTAGTGGTGCATGTACTTTTTAACAACCATAACTTGCTCAATTTTCGACCAATTTTCAAATGGTGTGGTTTGTTATAAACGTCAGAGGTGTAGTTGTAATACTGCACTTAATCAATAATTATGTTACACTTCCAGTGAAACATCCAGAATTGTAGCCACGTTAATAACGTTTGTGAGAAACCAAACCGTTTGTAAATCCGTCAAGATTTCAGCGAGATGAGAGTATTTATGTTTGTGCAGATCACTCACCTTCCCTCAGGTACCACAGATTCCACCAGAGAACTTGCCTGTGGTAAGATGGCCGCCGGTGATGCCATTAGAGACTCCACCGTATAGACAGCTAGCCTTTATTATGGTTCGGACAGTGTTTACAGTCTCTTACCTGTTTGAAAACAGGGTCCGGGTCATCGTGAGTAGGACTTGTGAGTGAGAGGAGCAGTTTTTCAGTGGCAGGTTATGAAGAAGGCTTGTTTATCCCACAGAAAGTGAGTATAACGGTCTTTCCCATTCAAATCACAGCTGGCTGGTTTTGATGTATGTCGACATTGTACGTGAACAAGTTTTGTCTTAAAGTATTTTGACAGAGACTTATTATTCAAACTTTTGTACACCACCACGGAGGACTTGAAATGGAGTAATCAAGACGTGATTGAAGTGAAGACTTTCAGCTTTAATTTAAGGGGCTGGACAAAAACATGACATTAACCTTTCAGGAATTACAGCCAGTTTTCTACATTGTCCCCTCATTTTCAGAGGCTCAAAAATACACTCAACTACAGTTTGTTGGCCTGGTGTGTGGCCTTTTCCCTCGTTATTCCATGACAAATTAAAATTAAAGCTGCAAGCAGCGTTGGACGGGCCCTCGCACCCGTGCTGCCTCGTGCCCACTTGTGCAGTTGTTACTGCTCCTTCCCAATGAGTGTGTATTGGGAGAAGGCTGCAGGCAGCTACTGTGAGTCAGAGGAGTGGAGGAGGGGAGGGAGAACAGTGCAGAGCAGAGAAACCAGAGTCACAGCTGTTAAACAACTCTTCACAGTGGCCACAAACGTTTTCCAATCCACACCGTGATATATAGTTTTGTAGGAATATGCGTCGTCTTTCCATCGGAATAGGTTTGAAAGCTGTCAGACTTTGACTTTAGTCACCAGGGGCCTAATTAGTGCAAGTGTCAGCCAGTATTCACACCAGGGTCCATGGGAAAAAGTGGAGGCGCTGATCCAAACGGTTCAAAATTATAATGAACCTTGAAGAACTTTTGTTAAGCACTGTGTCCTCTGTCATGTATTACGTTTTCAAGCCGATTTGATAAACGCCCTGGGAGTTTATAGATTTTCTGCAAAGCACAAATTTGGGCGAAAACGTGACTTTCAAACGCGAATTGCGGACTTCCTGTTGGTTTTAGGTGGGGGGCACAAGTACGAAAAATGTCAGGCTTGATGAGATCTACGTTGCGGCGCTGGTTTGGTCTTTCTATCACATTCCTGTGGGCTGCAGCGGCTGCCTTTGCGTCCCTAGGTGGCACTACCGAGCCCATTTTTGCACCGGGGGGTTCCGATTTTTGATTTTATCGAATTTTTCGCCAGATCTGATGTGCGTGCCGAATTTGGTGAGTTTTTGAGCATGTTTAGGGGGTCAAATTTAGCGTCAAAGAGACGTAATAATAAGGGAAAAGAAAAAGAAACCTTACAGATACAATAGGGCTTCGCACTGGGACAGTGCTCGGGCCCTAAAAATAAAAGGTGTAGAGTGCCATTCCAAGTGTTTGCATTTGCGTTTGGTAGCTGTTTATCACAACACTCAACATGTGATCCATCAAAGATGTCAAGTCCCTTTACAAGCATAAGCCTGAGGAGAGAAAAGCCGCCACATGACTCTTACTCCAGTCCAGCAGGTGGCAGTAGAGCGCTCGAAAGTTGTTTTCCAAACATAAAACGAGAAGAAGACGCCGATCAGGACCACTGTTTTCCTCTGCTGCACGCTGCGCTACAGTTTGGAGACTGAATTTGGACACAGTTTTTCTATCGAGAAATTGCCCGTGGACTCGTAAATAGGAGCTGTAACTGAGAAGGACAGTTTGGTCGCAGTTTATACACTAGGTATGTTTGAGAGTGAACGGCTATCATGGGTTTTCCCATTCAAATCACACCTGGATGTCGGAGTGTTGGTGGTTTACGTGTTGCCATTGTACCTCAGCGGGTTCAAAGTTGTTGTTTTGTCCTGTGCTAACGTTGAGCCAGGCTACGACAAGTTGTAGCATGTAACAGGTTATGAAACAGCGGGCGTGTGTGCAGGAAACCTCCGTGTTTTAGTCGTTTTTTGGTTGCACCCCGTTCAGCGTCTGTGGTTTTTCCTGCCCGGGACAGGGGGCCCCTACCCGGACAAAACTTTAAAGGGGCTTCCACACAGCGCGCGGTTTCGGCGCAGAGCAGCTCGCACGCATGCGCATCGTTCACGTATGTGGTGCTGGTTGCTCCGCGACCGAGTTTTAGATAGATAGATAGATAAATAGATAGATAGATAGATAGATAGATAGATAGATAGATAGATAGATAGATAGATACTTTATTCATCCCGCAGGAAATTCACTTTTTTTTCAGCAGTATCCACAGATTACAGATTAAGTAAATAAAAAAAATAGAAATAAAGAATAAGATCCAAGTACAACAGAATAACCTAAGTACAACCCAGTGTGCAAAAAGCAATGTGCAAAAAAAAAAAAAAACAGAAAAAACCGTGTGCATGGGTGTATAAAATGTGCATAGAGGTAGGTCAATGTGCAATTTAGAAGAAATATACAGTATACACATGATAAATAGCAGTAAGCAATATAAACACAATAGTTTTCCGTTTTCGCGCACTTTTTCTCTGGCAGGCAATACAGCAGCTTCGGATGAACCATGTAAATAGGCAAATACATTCTTTAATTTATGATTTAGCTGAACTAATGCTACTTAATAAATTATGTTACATGAATGAAGGCTGTATTTTTTTCTCATTTCATCTGATTTAACCTGTTATCAGTTGTGTGTGCAACGTCACATGGAATTTTATAATAACTGTATGAATATACTGCATTGTCTTTGCAAGAGTAGTGCATATCTCATGATGTCAATCATCTAGATTTCTAAATAGGTACACCTCCTTTCCGTGTAGTAAATCATTTGCTTCAGTTTACAACAGTATTGGTCTTTGATTGCAGAAAAAAAGAAAAAAGAAATCATATCTCTGCCAGTTTTTAAACACACCTGGTATTCCCAAATTGTTTGATATCTCTCTCCATGCTTGGGCTTTTTTAATGAGATCCCAGTAGGACTGTAGTCTGGTGTCCCACAGCTCTGCACAAAGAGAGACAGCCTCAATAATGCTCTCCTCCATTGCTGTTTTGCCGTTCTGACAAAATCCGCCAGATTTTTTCCACTATTCTCTTCATTTGGATGCGCTGAGGTGTCATCACAGAGTGCTGCGCCCAAGATAAAAATTTTCAACCGGTGTGCCCTTGCGCCCCTCGATCACATAGCCTACACTGAATGGCTGCACTGGCCAAGGTCTGCGCCGTGCGCACGCTATGTGAAAGCCCCATCACATCTCAGGGCCCTTCAGAAACAGTTTACTCTTTTGCTTATTATAAACAAGTGCTGACACTAAGAAGACATGATTTGGAGGTCGGTGAACACAAGATAGAGCAGCTCCAGAGCCACAAAACAGGTTCTCTCAAGAACAGCTCAAGTTATTGCCTGTGTGTTTGTGTGTGTGTGTGTGTGTGTGTGTGTGTGTGTGTGTGTGTGTGTGTGTGTTTTGTTTTGTTTTTGTTTGTTTTAACTGTGATGCTCTCCGATGCCTTCTTTAATAGAAGTCCACAAAACCAAAAAGGAAACATATGAGTGGACGTCTCTGGCCTGACTGACAGCGATCAAAGCCACACACCAGAGGACATCACGTCTCTAAGGCCCAGTGAGACGTGCTGGAGAAATTCAGTGTGAGCAGGTACACAGAGAAAATTTACTGACTGAAAATATTTTTATGTTCCTCAGGTACTCGGCCAAGTTTGATGTGTTGGCCCCTTTTATCAGCACCTCTTGTTGCATTGTTTGCTCACTGGCCTGTTGACATCCTTGGCCTATCCTTGTTTGTCTGCCTCATGTAAAAAACAGCAAACAAACAACAAAAGGCACATTGTACTCCAGATGTTTTCTTAGAGATTTTACTACTGACAGTAAATAGAAGAAGATGAAGCTGAACCTGAAATGACACTGAGGCGAAGAAACAGCTGAATGTGAGAGGAGAGGCATTGGGCATCGGTGCGCTCTGTCTGTTGCTCGGTGTGTGTGTGTGTGTGGCTGTGACGTGAGAAACCTTTGATTTTTCTTAACGCCAAGCAGAACGCAATGGGTGTAGATATTTTCACTCCAGTCTCTGTGTGAATGTGTATGTGTATATGGCAGAGGCGTTACCAGTATGCCAAGCTTGAGTGGGCATGTGTCCTCTTTTGAAAAGAAAAAGAAAAAAAGAACATCTATATCGACATGCGACATCGTGAAACATCTTTTTTTATATGTATATGTTTTTTCCCTCCTTGCTGGTAGTGTCAGCACTTGCGGGAGCTGCTTGTTTTTTGATGAGCCACCTATGCATTTCTACTGACAAATGTTCAAAGTGCTTATGATACAGATGTTCGAAATGTTGAAATGTGCTTATGATACAGAATTATTGTTGCAACAACCCCAGAGTGACTAGATAGATAGATAGATAGATAGATATAAACTTTATTAATCCCTGCAGGGAAATTACAGTGCCTTAGCAGCAGAAAAAACAGCCACACACAACACAATAAAGACAGTAAAACCACATTAAAAACTGACTGAGAAGTGCAGCTAGCAGCTCCTAGACTAGCAGCTCCAGGAGCAGCTAGCTAGCTGCCTGGGCTCACTCGGCAGCCAACTCAGGTTATAACCACAGGAGTCGACACTCGGGATGCTAACCGGTGGCCGTTTGACCGGTTGTTGATCGCTTGAACTTTAACCGAATAATCTTGTTGGTTAATTTTAAGGCCGAACGCGTCGTCGCCAACACAAATGCGCATGTCATATTGTAAATACCGTAACTTACGTAAAGTTTGCTCTATCGAAAAAATTCCAGCTGTTCCTGAAAGCTAAGAAGTTGCTCATGAACCCACATACAGTTTAATGTGGTAAATATGGCGACGGGACGCTCTGCCGGGCATGGATTACGTCATTATGCACAGAGCTCAGCTCGGTAGAGACAGACTGGAGAAACGAGCCAAGCTTATGGTGATGACGTATAGTTTTGAACAAAGTATGTCATGCAAGTTTGTCATAAAACCACCAAGCAGACTCATTGAGGAATCTGGAGACAATATTTTTCACGAGGAGATTTCTTCTACACCACGGTAATCAACATGAGTAAATTACATAATGTTTGTAGGATATCATGTAGGCTATGTGCAATATTTGACTTCGGAATGAATGGTGTTCCATATTAATTATAATCTTATGTCTGAATTGGTTTGTCCAGCTGTCTGGACATTAATGTCCAGACAGCTGTCCAAGTTGTCCACCCTAGTATTAATACAGGTTTACATGGCAACACAAAATGATGCAAAGAGGTGGCACTTATGATTCTAATTAAGTGAAGGAATCAGAATGCATGACAGTTGCAGTCAAAATACAGAACCTTTTTATTATGCAAATTTAAAGCCACTTGCATTAATATGCAGACTGGTTTGACTGATTTAACAAAATGTTAAATTATTATTATTATTTTAAAAATGTGAATTACTTATCAAATAGACCTAACAATTCAGCTACCAATGATTGAGCAGTCATAGACGTGATAACATAGATTGAAAAATAAGCCGAAGTGATACGTCTTCTCTGAATAGACAAGCTAAGCCAGTGTGCTGCTGTTAGCCAGTGAAAATAGACCGGAGTGGCAACTCTTCGCTTTGTCACACAATCTATGTCAGTGCGCTGCTGTAGCCTGGAAAGTTTCTTTGCCTTTGCCAGACGGATTTTTTGAAGCCGAAGAACTTCCGAACAGCCGACACAGCTCCTCTTTTTGGTAAAAGTTCTTCAGCTTCATTTTCTAAGTCCCCACTACTTAGTGAGTGCAACTGCAAAAACAGTCCCCGCTCCAACGATGTCCCGCGGCGCTACGTTCCGCGTGCTGCTCCCAACGTTATGTGCGCTACACACACACACACACACTGGTATTGGGGTATCTGAAAAATTCATATCATAAAAAAAAAATAACACCGGTATTCGGTATGAACCGGTATACCGCCCAGCACTAGTTCTCACTCCTTTTTGAATATGTCATTTATTTTCTGTTTTTCTGTGTTTTATTATTATCTTGCCTCCTCAATTTTCATTTCTATGTGTGCCTTATTGGGACCACTCTCACAGAACCAAGATATGTCACAAGGTTAGATCTAGTATGTTTAAATTATTTATTTCCACTCCTAAAACTAAAATAATTAGAATATCTGCATTAAGAACCCATTGCAGTTACTGCCTTGCTAAAGTTGAAAATAATGCCATAATATGGTAAACGGGAGGTCTAGGTATCTGACCCCATATCTCCAGAGGCACACCTTGGATTTATTTCAAATTTTCAGTGGATATTCTACTGTTGTATGTGCAGTAAACAACCAAATATTGTGAATGTGTTATGAACACTGTAAACTTAACAGCATTTTGAATATATCGAAAATCCATGTAATTTACAAGCTTTCAACTTTAGTGTGCAACACACAGTAATTAAGTTTCATGACAGTGAAAAATGAAGATGAATTTCGATGGTAAAGTGAGCTGACTTCAATATTATAGCATGTTTGAGCATGTTAAGCAATTGATCAGTACAATAGACTGCACTAAGGCATTCAGTTAGTTTTTCTGGTTGTGTGAGTTCATGGCTTCCTCACAGTCTTTTGGTTTGGATAATTGTGATTTTGCTGGTGACTTTGGTGACTGTCATCAAACTACTTGAACTAATGGAAAATCTGTATTATTACCATTTGATTCTTTATCAGAACATGACCAAAAGCTTGTTTCCTGGCGGAGTAACTTGGGCCTGAACACAGCAACTGCTTCATCTATTTGTCTGCATCATCAAAAGGCCTTGCTTGAAAGTATTCTGTCAGGCAAACAAAGTGTTGTGATCCTTTTCAATGGCACAAGAAAGCAAGGGCGCGGGAAGGGTGGTGCTGAAGGTGCTGCAGCACCCCCTGCTGAGGAGGGGTGGAATAAATGCCAATTAATTTTACCACAACAAATGTACTATTTGAAAAATAATTTTACATTTTAATGAGCATACGATGAAGTGCCCAACCAAATATATGTGAAAACATATATATTTAAAAATGTTTAGATAATTCATTAATTTGAGACAGAAACATTTGAACGATCATTTCAGCCTGGATGGTTTTCAAAGTGGCATTGGCTGCACTATGTGTTGGATTTAAACTGTGTGTTTTGCTTCGTTTGCTGCATGGCAAGAGAGAAGGGCTTCCGTCACCTTGAAGGAAAGCTGAGTCCCTTCATGAGTGGGACTTAGCATGTAGACAGGGGGAGTAAAACGTGTATTAATCTACTGCACGTAATGCAAGGAAAACGAAAAACATGCCGAGATGCATCACCAGACGCATGCCGCGCCAACAAAACCATGGCGCCTCTGTGGCAATGCGTCCCTGTGTTGTCGCCTCATCATCCTCATGTGCGCACATTCCCTTGCAGGACCCAAGGAGAGTAAAACGATGGAGAGGTCATTGAATCTCTGAATCTCGGTTTGGTGCCATTTGTATTGGAATCAATAGAGGGCGTATGAAGAAACTCATTACAATTCAACACATCTCAGTCGTTTGACACCGGATGAATACATGCCTCCAGAAAATAAAACAACACACTTCAGTGAGTTATAAATAACTCCAAACTGGAGGCATGTCTTCATCCGATGTCAAACGATAGATATGTTGAGTTTTAGTGATTTTTCTCCATGCGTCTTCCACTGACACCTTAACTACCACCACAAAAAGATTTAGTGACATCATGACTTTTCCTTCATTTTACCCTCATTTGCAGCACCCCCTGGCGAAGATTAGTTCCCGCGCGCATGCAAGAAAGTGGTTAAAGCTTCATTACAACTTGTTTCTGAAGACCTTGCAAGAAAGCTCAAGGTCAAACCAGGACAGAAGATGTGTCCATCTTGTGTCAAACAAGCCAACAGTACCTCAGCTTTGGTGGATACAAGAGAAGATTCAGATGAGTACTCACCATCTGAAGATGTGGCTTGTACTAGAGCCCAACTTAATGAAAGTCTTGCACCCCTTGGTATATCACCTATCAAAACGCAAGGCATAGGTGCCTTCTTCTGTCATATCCACCAAAGCTGAGGAACTGTTGGCTTGTTTGACACAAGATGGACACATCTTCTGTCCTGAACCAGAAAATCTAACTGCCACAAAATGAAAGTGACAATGAACTGAGGCCTGGCAACTGTTATGACATAATCCAAAATTCCTAACCCATTATACAGAAAATCAACACAGTGGTGTTTTATCCAGTAACTGGAATGGGTTCTTAATCCAGACATTCTTTTTAATTATTTTAGTTTTAGGGGTGGAAATAAATAATTTAAATATACTAGATCTAACCTTGTGACATATCTTGGTTCTGAGAGAGTGTTCCCAATAAGGCACAGCCTGAAAAAAATTCAAAGTTTGGTCCTCAGTAGCTCCAAAAGCTTATATTTTAGACAGAAAGCAACAACAAAATCTGATTTAGCACCTTTCATTTTATAAATATGTGAAGTTTCACTGCTATAGGATGAAAATTAATAAAGTTATAGCACATTGAAGGTGTGCCAAAATGCAAATCGACATATGATGCATGTCAAACAAAGTCAACATTTGTAAGACAGTACCCCACTTTGAAAATTTGCCAAAAATCTATTTTTTGTCCAAAGTGGGTGAAATTTGAAAAGTGTTCATAAAACATGGTTTTCTAACTATGGGATCAATGTCATTGAAATCTGAGTCGCCACAGTAACTATGTTTACATGCACACCATATTCTGGTTCGGCTGAATATTCCGGTTAAGGTAACTGCGCTGTGGCAACTGGAATATTCTGTTTACATGTTACTTGGCATATTCCCGTGTTTCGGCGTATTCCACTCTCTTACGTAATGCGACACTCAGCCGCGGGGAGCAGCAGTACGCTTATAGGTGTCTGGTCTGCCGGAAATACAGAAGAAGAAGTGTTTTGCTTCTTCTGTCACTATTTCTGTTTTTTCTCCCATATACTCCATGATATTTAAGTCTTTCATTAGCTGAAGGCAGACTGCAGACTCCTGGCTCTTGTTGCTTTTCGCCATGCTGTAGTGTGCGCCATGTCGTTTTCCCCATAGACGTAATATACGTATATTATGTCTATGGGTTTCCTTGCAGTAACCATAGCAACAAAGACGCCCAGAATTCCTTGCAAATCGAGCATGCGCAGTCATGACTGAATATTCCGGTTCGGGGCCTTTTCCGACTAAGGTGTTTACATGCCTCAATATTCGGGTTGGAACAGGCATATGCCAGGGGTCTTATTCGGAATTTTCTCCAACCGGAATATGACCTTACTTGGGTTCGGTGCGCGTTTACATGACACGTGCGCAACCGGAATATTGCGAATATTCTAGTTAAAACAGGAATATGGTATGCATGTAAACTTACTCAATGACACCCATTTGATGATCTGACATGGAATGTCCCAGATAGATAGATATAGATATATAGATAAAGCTTAATTTGTAATATTTATACTACTGCTACATTTATTTTTTTATGAATTACAGTGACAATGTGTCAGACTCTTAGTGCATGCAACCAAAATAAAATTAAAAAAAACCCCGAGCGGTGTGTCGGCAGTGAGAGACGTGACACGAGTCGCATTCAGCCTGTCTACTCAAAAGCGCTGCGTCTGTTACCAATCAAGTTTAGCAGCAACTCTACTGACTATCAGTGATTACAAACTGTAAGAGCGAGCTGAAAAAAACCTGACCGCTACTGAAGAGAGATGCCACATGAGCTGTCACGAGAGAGATGTTGTTGCTGTGTGTGTGTGAGTGGTTCAGTGGCTGTGTGTGTGTGTGTGTGTGTATGTAGGGGAGGGGCGCTGTGTGTGACTGGCCTGCCACACAACGTGGACACAGTCAGCTACCCAATGAGGATTTTCATTCATCACGAGCACAGATATTGACTCATATTACTCGGATAATACTCATACTCGTCAAAAGTACTTCATCCATACTGCATCCTCATTTCAGCTGAGTATCCGGCTTAATGGCCCCTACAGCTGCTGTCTCTCCATTCACTGTCTGTGTTGCTCGACCATCTCTGATCCTCTCTCTCTCTGTCTCCCATCTCTCCTCATCGCTCTCCACACCTCTGTGGGTCTTCATCTGTTTACTTATTCTTATTAGTGACCTGGTTTCTAAACTGACAGGCTGTTTATGTGTTGTTTTGTTTCACCTGTCCAGGCTGTTTTCCTACCTTCCACCAACTGTGTGCTGAGATCTCAAGACCTCCACGACCCTGAGTTGGGGAGGTATGTAAAATGTGTTGTTCTTTTATTGCTTTAAACTGCTGGCTATCTTTTTTGTTTCATCATCAGTTTGTTTCATTGCGAACAAAGGAAATCAGGGTTTATGTGGGTTACATGTATTTTTCAAGAATGCAGGGTGTATAATATCAGTGAAAGTGGATTCTATTTTATCTCCGCCAGACACTGGAGACAGTGCCACTAAATCTTAGAGCTAGGAGCATCAGTGCAACTTGGAAATATGCCCTCATTTTTCAATCATCATATATCACATGGAACACCAGGACGCAGCCAGAATTTGGGTGTGTAGGTGAGAGAGGTTAGAGTGGAAAGCTACTGCGAGGTTATTTTCACCAAAACAACATAATGGTGACATTTCTGTGCAGGATGTCCTGTACCTGTGTCTGGGCTGTAAGCCCCCTTGCTTGGTGCTTTGTGACAATGACACAAACTATCCATTAATTTTTCCATAGAATTGATCAGTCAGACCCTCCTGTGCCACCAGAATCCCTAATTTCTGATGACAGTTCAGAGAAAGAATCAGCAGGTGAAGAAAAAAAAAGAAAAGAAAGGACCGCCATGTATTGCAGTGTTTCCCCTCATTCTATTGGTGGGGCGCAACGCCTCACCAACAGAGCCTACCACCTCACCTGAAAGTCACGCTAAATGAATTTAATTTAATTTAGTTAATTTTCAAAATTAAAAAAATAATAAGATCACAACAGAAATAATTTAATGTCACATTTCTATAGCATATGTCTAGACCGCATTTTTATCAAATAAACTAAATACGTTCAGGTTGGTTAATAATCTAATTTATATAATTTCTTGTCGGAATGTGCTCTGCTGTCTTGTGAGAAGGAGGGCGGGAGTCCGCTCTAATCACACAATAGTCACACACGTGCGCACACATTCACAAGCAGACAGAGACAGGAGAACAGAGGAGACTCATACTTGTATCCGTACGTAAGTGAAATAAATAATTCATGCCCTGTCGGCTTCAGCCTCCTGAAAAATAGACGAAACTATCAGCAATTTTTAAACGCATTGTACCACAGCCTGAGTCGACCATCAGTGGCAAAGATGAGTGTGTTTGCACTCCTCCGGTCCAAGTCAAATGGATACCCACACAGGCGTTCCAAGCACTAGAGCCGTGGGTACGAGTGACGACCAGAGCGGTAGCCCCCTGGTTCTAACGGCCTCCCCTCCCCCTGATAGGACGCTCAAGTTGACTCATCAACACAAAGATGAGTGTGTTCCCAGTCCAAGTCAAATGAACACAGGTGTTTCAAGCACTACTGCCACTGTAACAAATCGTTGTATTCTATTAAACAAATGTTATGTTGTAACATCATATTATTTGTTAAAATGGAAAACAGGACTCCTTAGTTTGTTCAATTTTCTATTAATATAGATGAATCAATAAGTACAAATGTGAAGGATATTAAGCAACTTATTAATATTGTCCCCACCCTCCAAAATGTTTGTGTAATTCAAAAATTTAATTTTGTGGTGCTCATCTGGGAGCGGCTCGCAGCAGCAGCAGCCTGAGGTCAGCCAAGATGGTCTTTTCAAGATTTTCAAGATTTCTGAGCCACATCCACCAACTCCTCCAGGGGCATCCAGGCCTTTCAAGGCCTGGATACATAATCCCCACAACATGTCCCAGGTCTGCCCTGGGGTTTCTGGTGAGGTGAGGGTTGGAACAAAGATTCCAACTCAGAGAGGGCAAACTACCTTTTTCCAGCAGAGAACCAGATTGTTTTTCCTTTTGTGTTTAACCGTATCGTTAACTTAGTTTGTAGTGTTGTGAAGCACCAGGTCACCCATTCATATGTAGGAGAGAATTTTTGCCACTTACATTAGATTTTTCAAGATTTCTGAGCCGTTCTTACATTTTCCATTGTAAAATAGCATTAGAGTACTGCCTGTCTCACACTGCAGAAAGTGCTCTGTGCCTTTCTTGAAAAGATAATGCTTATCCGTATTTATTAAACATTTTGATTCATGGGTGAAGGGTAGTTGGGTAGAAGGGTAGAAATGCAGTTTTTGTGACTTTGAAATGCTATTTGAAATGTGACAGTACTCAGATTGCTGTTTTTCCTTCCTAGACTTCATCACTGGAGACCATTGGGAAAACACGAGACGGTGGGGGGATTTCTACCATGTGATGGACAGCAATGAATTTGAATATTTCTTCAATGTAAATTTCAAAGGTCGAAAAAATAGAGGATGGATTTCAGCAAGCTATGGCAGCTGCGCATCATGTATGCAATGAGATCTTCAACTGATGAAGATCCATTCTATCACTGCAAAAAAATAGGACTAGATTTTAATGCAGCATCCCAAAGAAAGCAAAAACTAGATTTACAGTTGTTGACCAATGGGATTGTGTATGAAGTGTATGACTTTGCTAATTTGGTAAACAAAAGTAAAAGACAGTTCATCATTGATGTCTTGGAGAACAATTTTCATATTGGACTGGAGAGCGAACAACAGCGAAGTGATTTTTGTACCAGAACTCTGGCTAAAGTAAAGCAATTAATGAAAAGACCATGGATAGACAAACATGAGCTTTTCAGCCTTCCTGACACATCATCCATGGCAGGGCATAACCACGGCTCTCTGACTCAAATGTCTAATCCAAAATCTTCAGATATCTACAACACTGATTGGAGTCTGGCAACTGCTGATCATAATGATGCTGCTGAGAGCGTCCCCAGGGAGCTGGACAGACTGTGCGCTGCTGAAGCTGAACAAGGAGATGAAGGCATATCTCTACGTGAATCAAAAGAAGACATTTTTCCCCACTCCTACCCGTTCTGTAAAGAAATTGGTCTTGACCTTGGCTATGGATCCATGCAAACCCTAGACATGGGTTTGTTGACAAATGGTGTGATGCTAGAAATAGAGCATTTTGCCAGAATATTGTGTGGATTCAGCAGAGAAATTATTTTTGATGTGTTGGAGCATAATTTTGAACTTGATTTTGCAAGTCTGGATGCTAGAGATGAAGCATTTAGGAACTTGAACCTCCTTCTGGCAACGAAAGCACAAATTACAAAGAGTAAAGGAGCAATGCTCGAAATGAATTTTTTTTCATCTCATGTAAATCCCTCTAAAAGAAAAAGAGAAGAAACATTACCCAGTAACACAGAAAACATTGAAGGTCCTGCACCAAAATATCACCGCAAGGAAGTAATGAAAAGAAGGCAGTCTGACATAAAGAGTAAGCAGACAGAAAACATGGACCTGGAGTCAGATGATGATGCAGACTCAGAAAATAGTCGTTATCAAGAAAGCATGCAAAATAAGAGTGGTTCTCCAAGCCTGAACATTCCAAGAGAGTCAGAGATGAGATCTCTAGATGTACAGGAGGAGACTTTCCTCAGCCCCACTGACTGCTCAACAGCTCGTTTGGCTTTAAGCCCAGATCTCAGCCAGGCTTTGGCCACTTGTTCTGATGGAGGACAATCTGTAGGTCAAGGCCCAACACAGACTACAACGAATGTCAAAGACCTTGATGACAGTGACACCATGGAACAGAAGGAAACAGGAACAGAACAACTGATGTGGAAGCTGCGTACTCATCATGTGAATGAAATCCTCCTCAGGTCAGCAAAGGATTATTGTAGATACCCCAGTTGTAAGAGACTTGGCTTAGACTTCAATGTTGGATCTGGGGTTAAACAGAAGCGCAATGCTCAGTCACTGACAAATTGTACATTGCATCAACTTGCTAAATTTGCAGTAGCAATGAATTCGTCCCAACAAGAATTAATCATGGAGATTCTCGAGTTCAATTTTGACTTGAGATTCATCAGTGGACAGCATAGGCATGCTTTTGCATGTGAAACTATGCATCGAGTAAGACAGCTGACACAATGTGGAGATGAGGTCAGATTGTTAAAAGAAGCTTTTGAACTTCCTGTTGATAAGTTTAACAAATTAACAACTAATCCTGCACATCACTACAGCTGCGATATGAGTGTTAATCCTGAAATAAGCAGTGTTTCTACAATGGAAGTGAATGCGGTTGCTCCTGTGCCTCCTACAAATTGTAATGAACTTTTTCCAGAGCAACAAGTGGACCTTTATCCGCACTGCATGGAAATCGGTCTGAAGCTGCATGTCAAAAAACACCAAACACACAAGAAACTGGATTTCCATGTCTTGACCAAGGGAGCGATGATTGAAGTGACAAACTTTGCAAAAATGTTATGTGGAACATTTGAGCAGATCATCATTGATGTCCTTGATCACAACTATGATCTTGATTTGCAAAATGGAGAAAGTGACACTGCCAGATACATTCTTGAACAAATCCCTAGGATAGTGGAGCAAAATAATCGAGTACGCTGTTCAAAAACCTTTAAGCAGCCACACCCTGCGCCAGAGAGACCAGATGAACACAGTGAGCCCAAGTCAGATTCAGGTAGCACTGTTCCTTCACAGACAAAAATCACAGATCATTTAGACAGCTGCACTGAGACTCCGCAGAAATTTAATGAGCAAGAGAAAACTTTGTGGAAATTACGCACCAGCCGTTCTCAGGAAATCCTTTCAGTGCCTCATCTGGAGGACTGTCCATTTTACTCTTTTTCCAGGTGCAAGAAAATCGGCATAGATTTCAATGTCGGATCTGGCCTGAGACAAAATCTTGACCCAAAATTACTGACAAATGGTGTAATGGTGGAAATTGCCAATTTTGCAACAGCAGTGCAAAAATCCCAAAGGCATTTCATCCGAGAGATACTGGAGTACAATTTTGATCTTGGTTTAAAAAGTGACCTTGAACGTCATGCCTTTGCACATCAAACTATGGCAAGACTTCAATCCAATTGCAGACCAGAAACAAAATACTACGGGAAAAAGATCTACAAGCTCCCTGACCTCAGCCGTATTGATTTGTCACACTATATAAAAGCTGTGTATTGCCCAAAATGTGATCAAGACAGAGATCTTAAACTTCATAGACAGGATGAATCTCAATCTGATGTCACGCATCATCCAAGTCCACATGCCAAGATGGATACAGCACAAAGACGTACCTGGAGTCTGTCCTCAACCCTCCCAAGAACAGAGGGAGCAGGAATGAACCCTTACCCCCACTGCAAGAAGATCGGCCTCAGCCTGTGTGTGGATGAGGACCAGCTGAGGGAGAAAATGGGGTTGCATTTATTGACACATGGGGTTATGAGAGAAGTGGCCTCTTTTGCACTGAAATTGTCTGGATTCAGATGGCAGATTGTTTGTGATATCCTTGAACACAATTTCAGTCTTTGCATACACATTAGAGAGAGCAATCCTTCCTACTTTTTCACAAAATTTAACCAAAGGCATCAAGGACTTGCTTGGTTGAGTGAAGTTTTCTCATTTAGCACAAGCAAAAGAAAACCTTCTGAAAAGTGGAAAAATGTTTATTTTATGCAGAAATGTCAGGAATGGAAGAAAACAACAGAAGATCGGCAGTTGGCTCTGCAACGAAAGAAGGAGAATTCCTCTTTGAGAAAAGCAGAGATGGGTATCATAGCAACAAAGAATCATCAAGACAGTGAAGGAAACTGCTTTCCTCTGTGCAAGAAAATTGGTCTGGACCTTGATGTGGAATCCAAATCAGCAGCCAAAGCAAAACTGGATTTGAAGTTATTGACGAGGGCTGTAGTATTTGAGATACATAAATACGTGGCTACCAGAGGAGGAGATTACATCCAATCTGTCCTATATGACATCCTTAGCTATAACTTTGATCTCAGTTCACAAAATCACAGGTGCTGGAAATTTTCCTTAGCCGTCACACAGAAAGTCACTGCCATGGTGAAGTCTTATCAAAGAAATCTGGACAAAGCAGAGGAAGTCTTTGAGTTACCTTTTGTTTTCAGTTCCAGCGACTCAGAGGATTCCATCAGAGATGAAAGTGAAATAAATGGGACTGATGTGCCTACCATTCAAACTGCACAGCAGGACCAGGGTCTTGGTGATGTACATTCTTACATGTGTCCACTAGAAGACTCTGACCTGGAGTCAGATAATGCTGCAGACTCAGAAAATAGTCGTTATCAAGAAAGCATGCAAAATGAGAGTGGTTCTCCAAGCTTGAACATACCAAGAGAGTCAGAGATGAGATCTCTGGATGTACAGGAGGAGACTTTCCTCAACCCCACTGACTGCTCATCAGCTCGTTTGTCTTTAAGCCCAGATCACAGCCCGGCTTTGGCTACTTGTTCTGATGGAGGGCAATCTGAAGGTCAAGGCCAAACACAGACTATAATGAATGTCAAAGACCTTGATGACAGTGACACCATGGAACAGAAGGAAACAGGAGCAGAACAACTGATGTGGAAGCTGCGTACTCATCTTGTGAATGAAATCCTCAGGTCTTCAAAGGATTATTGTAGATTGACTGTATGCAAGAGACTTGGCTTAGACTTCAATGTTGGATCTGGGGTTAAACAGAAGCTTGATGCTCAGTCACTGACAAATTGTGTGTTGCTTGAAGTTTGTAAATTTGCAGTAGCAATGAATTCGTCCCAACAAGAATTCATCATGGAGATTCTCGAGCACAATTTTGATTTGAGATTCATCAGTGAACAGCATAGGCATGCTTTTGCGTGTGAAACTATGCATCGAGTAAGACAGCTGACACAATGTGAAGATGAGGTCAGATTCTCAAAAGAAGCTTTTGAACTTCCAGTTGATAAGCTTAACAAATTAACAGCTAATCCTGCACATCACTACAGCTGCGGTATGAGTGTTAATCCTGAAATAAGCAGTGTTTCTACAATGGAAGTGAATGCTGTTGCTCCTGTGCCTTCTACAAATTGTAATGAACTTGTTCCAGAGCAACAAGTGGACCTTTATCCGCACTGCATGGAAATTGGTCTGAAGCTGCATGTCAAAAAACACCAAACACACAAGAAACTGGATTTCATTGTCTTGACCAAAGGAGCAATGATTGAAGTGACAAACTTTGCAAAAATGTTATGTGGAACATTTGAGCAGATCATCATTGATGTTCTTGATCACAACTATGATCTTGATTTGCAAAATGGAGAAAGTGACACTGCCAGATACATTCTTGAACAAATCCCTAGGATAGTGGAGCAAAAGAATCTAGCAAGCTGTTCAACAACCTATAAGCCGCCACACGCATTTTACCCTGCACCAATAAGACCAGAGGAAGACAGTGAGCTCACGTCAGATTCAGGTAGCACTGTTCATTCACAGACAAAAATCACAGATCATTTAGACAGCTGCACTGAGACTCCGCAGAAATTAAATGAACAAGAGAAAACTTTGTGGACATTGCGCACCAGGCGCTCTCAGGAAATCCTTTCAGTGACTCATCTGGAGGACTGTCCATTTTACTCTTTTTCCAGGTGCAAGAAAATCGGCATAGATTTCAATGTCGGATGTGGCCTGAGACAAAATCTTGACAGAGATTTGTTAACAAATGGTGTGATGGTTGAAATTGCCAAATTTGCAGGAGAGATTTTAGCATCCCACCAATATTTCATTACAGAGATACTGGAGTATAATTTTGATCTTGGTTTGATGAGTGTCCTTGAGCGCCGTGCATTTGCACATCAAACTCTGATTAAATTTAAAACGATGGGCCGATGCGCAAAACTCTCTCGTATGAGGAATAAGGTTTTTGAGTTCCCTGATTTGAGCATTATTGATTTGTCAGACTATGTGTTTTGCCCAAAATGTGATCAAAACAGAAACCATCCAAATCCACATGCCAAGATGGACACGGTCTTAAGTGATGCACATGATACAGCAAAAAAACCTGCAGGGACTCTGTCCTCTACCCTCCCAACAACATTTGGAGAAGGAATGAACTCTTTCCGACACTGCAAGAAGATCGGCCTGAGCCTGTGTGTGGATGAGGATCAGCCAAGGGAGAAACTTGGGTTGCATTTATTGACATATGAGGTTATGAAAGAAGTGGTTTCTTTTGCAAGGCAGATATGTGGAACCAGAGTGGAAATATTCAATAGTATCCTTGAACACAATTTCAGTCTTGGCATGTACAGCAGAGAGCTTAATCCTTCCTGCCAATTCTTTTTCAGCTTGAAACATAGTCATTCATGGGTTGCTTGGTGCAATAAAGTTTTTTCCTTTCAGTCAAGAAAATCTAATGATCCTGATAAGTGGAAAAGTGCCTCTCTCACACCAAAATGTCAAGAATTCAAGAAAATGGCAATAAAACGGAAGGTAGCGCTGCAACAAAAGAAGGCGAGTTCCTCTTTGACAAATGAAGAGATGTGTCCGAAAGGAACAAATGAACGTGTAGTCAGAGTGGGAGTATCCACTCCCCTTTGCAACAAAATTGGTCTGGACCTTGATGTGAGATCCAAATCAGCAGCCAAAGCAAAGTTGGATTTGAAGTTATTGACGAGGGCTGTGGTATGTGAGATCTATAAATATGCAGCCAAGAGAGTTGGGGAATACATGCCATCTGTACTGTATGAGATCTTTGACTATAACTTTGATCTCAGCTCACAAAATCACAGACGCTGGGAATTTTCCTTGGCCATTGCAAGTAACATCAAAACCATGGTGAGAGGTTATCAAAAAAATCCGACGACAGCAGAGAAAGTTTTTACATTACCTTTTGTTTTCTGCCACCAAGCCTCAGGGAAATCTGCCAGTAAAACAAAGAAAAATGAAAAGCTTTCTCTTGAGAAACCAGACAGTGAATGTGATAAAGTGGATAAGGGCACCCAGTCTTCAGCAGACCTCACTAGTTTGATTTATGCAGACCCCATTAAAACCGAGGCTGAGGAAGCCCCTCTAGATGGATCATCTAACAGAGAGATTAAAGAAGAAAAATATGATCCATATTGCACCTTTGATGGAACAGAATTCAACAATGAAGACCAGAAACATCTGGCCCCAGATGCACCACCAGGACTAAATGGATATGATATTAAAACCATGTTTCAAGAAACTGAGAGGAAATTGACCAGTGATGACCGAGGAGAGTCTGGTTGGCACTATGGAGATGCATCACAGCCAGACATGAAAGTGGAAATTAAGCAAGAAGAGGATCCTAATATTTTCAAATGGATCATATCAGAGGCAGTTGATGGTTGGTGAACGTTAAAATCTTGACTTTATATGGTACGTGACACACACGATGAGGCGGTGGCATTACTAAAACTGAAACTCTCGAGAAATGCCTTAAAGCTTTCAAACAAGCACAGCAAAAGATGGATGTTGCATTGTCTTTGGGACTTAAAATATTTACTAAAAACACAGAGGAGACAACACTGCATAATAAGAAAACGCATTCAAACAGACAAATCACAAGCAAATTAAGAAAAAATCATCAGTTCCAACCGTGCTCTCTGGGCCACTGTAGAAAATGTATTTTTTTATTCATTGCCAGGTGTGTATCAATATATTTGCTGGACTGTCCATTCTGCATCGAAGAAAAAACTTTTTAGTGGTATAATTTCTATGATACAATATTGTTTAATTTTTGACTGACTTTTTTTTCTTTTTTCTCTTTTTTCTCTTGTCGGTCATTTTTAAGAGAATAGGAAATGTGATGGTTTCTGGAATTCCATGAAGCTGTAATGTAAATCTTAATATGTCAGCGACTGAAATATTAGAATGTTTACACTGAACAGTGTTACCTTGGATTTCCATCTCCTGCTAATGTTTATTGCGATCACTTTTTCAGTACATTTTATATAAATTTTTGGTGAAAACATTTCTTTTCTCTGTCCTTTGTGTTCACTTGAACAGTCAACACGGTCCTTTTGTCTAAAACACAACTCAACATAAAGATGTTAGAGCAACTAATGTATCCAGTTTCTTTGTAACACTGATTGTGATCCTAATGCACATTTCAGAATGCACAGAATATTAAGATGGTGCAATTTTTTTTAAATTATTAGATAATTGAAATTCAGTCAGTACATAGCAGGGCCGGGTCTAGTCAGGCATGTATGAGGGGGCAGCCACAAATCTTGAGGGGGTATTGTGCTCCAGCACCTTTTACCATGTCTAACGGACAAATTCACTCACTAGGATGCGGGTACACTGAGCAAGTGCCTTGTAAAGTACTGTGGTCTCAAATGTTTGGCACTTGTTTTATTGCAGTTATTGTTGTTAGACTAACCATATTTATTTCATGAACTTGGGTTGCTGTTAGGTGTTAGGTGTATGTCCTACCCTCAACCTAAACTGATTGCAATTTGTCAGGCCTCTACCCTAAGACCTGCCCAACTTGGGTGTCCCTATGAAGATTAGTTTCTTTTGGTATAGCTCTTAGGGTCACTGAGGCACTCAAACCTCCTGACCACGATAAGGTGGCAATCCCTCAGGAGGATGTTTTTGTATTTTTTATTTTTATAATACCCTTAGGGGGATATTTTGTTTAGTGTTTTTTTTTTTTTATTTTATTTTATTTTATTTTTTTTTATTATTATTATTTTTTTAAATAAAATTAAAGGAATAAAACAAAGGCTATTTGCCTAGACAAAACAAACAACTTAACAGTTACTTAGGTCTACTGGATGAGACCATTAGGCATGTCAAAAACATGTCCAACTGAAAAAATATCCAGCATTTTGTCAACATCAACAAATAGAACAGATATAGCCTAGGCTAGAATAGCTGGTGATGTACCAAAATGAACATTTTTGTAAAGTTTTTTTATATTTTAAAATACTTTTATTTTTATAAGATGAAAATAATAAAACATCGGCCTATTAACCTGCAAAACACTGTCTATGAGCTCTAAGAGAGCCTTTTCAGCTTTCTTGCACAATTACAAATTGCCTTTTTTTAAGTTTGTCCTAGCGGTCTTGCCTTACTGTAAGCTGTGCTCTTCCCTTGTTGTGCCGATCAGCTGTGGCTTTGACCAGAGGCCTGTATCACGAAGCGGGATTAAGGGGTTAGTGAGATAACTTCAGGCTCAACTCCGGATTTTCTGTATCACAAAGCTGGCTCACCTCTGATCGGGACAGGAAACCTGTCCTAATCCTGTCCTGAAAGCTAGCCTGCTCCGGGACAGGCTAGCTTTCAGGATAGGATTGAATCCTACATGAAGCACCGCCCCCTGGCCAATCAGCTGTTTGCCAAAACGTAGCCTGCCCAATCACTGAGGATCTCCTTTAACGACAAGTCCAAATAGTGAGGAGAACATTACGGTGTGAAAGGATTTTCCTGGACTGGACTGATCATATCACATATCACTTCAGCCTGGCTACCAGCTGCCTGCTATACAGAGCTGACACTCTGTAGGAGAGGAAAACACACATGAGAGACCATTAAAAAAATGTGATAATTAAAAGTATTTTAGAGGCGTTTCACAACATTTTAGGGACATTTAAAATGGCACAATTAATTAGCTTTAATTTTTTTTTGGGGGGGGGGGGGGGTTAATGATAAGTACACAGTCTTTCAACTTCTAATCAGATTGAATAATTAATAAGTAATAAAAATAATTACATGGAGGCTATATCACAATTTTCATATAAACTTTACTGGGAAATTCACCAGTTAACGTTCACTAGTGTAAAGGTTAACGTCAACGTCTTTTAACGTGACGGTTATAGAGTCTCTGCTCACTGCAGACAGCTGTCCCTCACAACGAGCCGGCAGCAGGCCGATACACTGAGCAGAGCGAAAAGGGGAGATGAAGTGGAGGCGTGAAACATGACATGAGAAACAACTTGATATATTTTATATTTGAGATGGCAAGCAAGACATTAAGAAGTGGAGCGGAGGAGAGAGGCATGAGATAATAAAAATATATGAAATATATATTTTGGGGGATTTAGTTTGAGGGGGCACAACATTTATTTGAGGGGGCCAGGCCCCCTCTTGCCCCTGCGTAGAACCGACCGTGGTACATAGAAATCTGATGGTGCCAGTAGATAAAAATGTTTAAGTCTTGCTCTGATGTTACAGAACCGGAGACCCTAAAATGTCCATCATTGTGGGATAGGGCTGTTTGCCTGTCATAATTTACTGTTATTGTTACTATAAATCTGATCTTACTGGCTTGATTTTAAGATCATTGAGCTGCTTGAAGTTATTGGGCTGTGAATGCCAGTTACTTTCCTTCACAATCTCCTCCTTTCCTTCACTGCCTCAGAAGCTGATTTGGACGTTGCTAACTCCCCAGACAGAGGGAAAGCAGCCTCAGAGCCAGGAAGATTTTTATCCTGGAAGCACAGGAGCATTTCTATCAGCATGTAGTTTTCATCACTGCAGCCATTACCCAGTGCCAGTGTAGGCTTGATCACACTGATCACATGGGGCCAGTTGTTCAAAAAATTTAATCCAGATTAAAATTATCCGGTTTTGGAAATCTGTTTTTTTGCTATCCAGGATCAGGTAATCCGTCTAACCTTTCTGCTGTTTTTTTGAAGCAACAATGGATTGGATCACCCTGATCCAGATACACAGTTTTCAAGGTTACCAAATCTGGATTACCAGTGCTTTAAATGGGACAACATATCACAATGTAGGCTGCCAGCAATGTAAAGAATAACAGGTAGAACAGCCAACGGGGACATTTTAAGTCTTCATTATTTTGAGACAAAACACAAAAATAAATGTACACTTCCATTTATAATTTCCTTTACGACCCCTCACTTTACCCCTCACCAACTATACATTAACAAATACATTGTGCATATTTTGAAAATTTCTTAAATTGAAAAAAAAGGGAAAGAAAGCTAAATGTCCAGTAATAAACAAAATAATGTTCAGGGTTCTTCTTAACTTGAGGAGAGACCAGCATTTCCAAGCCCTGCTTTTAGGAACTGGATCGGAAGTTTTTCTTTGGTTTGCAGCAGTTTTGTCAGCTTGATTTGTTCCTGTGCCAGGAGTATCTGTGTTTCTGCTCTTTCAGTTTCTCGTTCAATAAGTGATTCATAGGTATCGTCATTATTATTTGGCAAAAAATACTTCAAGCCTCTTTTCTGAGCTCCTGTGACTGCTGGCTCTACCAGTGAAGTTCCAGGTTTTTCTTCAATAACAGGGCTGAGATCCAGAATAAATGTTGTTTAAAATTATATCTGACAGGTTAATCTTTGATAATTGTTTGTTTTAAATTATTATACAGTGATGAAAGACAGAAAAATTTAATATATTATCTTTGTTATTAAAAGCTGTTTGGGGTGTTATGTCATGGGGACAAGATCATTTTTATTTCTATTTTCTTTTTACTTTACTGAATTGGTAACCTATGTCTACTTTGTTTACTTTATCACTGTAAGGGTAAAACAAGTCAAATGCGAAATATATATATAAGTATATACTAAAGGATCCAAATGTTGTATCATTTGACCAATTTCAAAGTTTGACTACATTTTCTTCCTGAAATCCACCTTGAAATCCTACCCTCTGTTGGGATCAGGATAATCCTGTTTTTATGGATCAAATTTATCCAGATCCTACTGAAACATTTTGAACAAAACAAGAGTGAAGATTGATCCAGAAAAAAACAGGACTGCATTACGTGATCAAATTCAATTTCAGACTCCTTTTCCTTTTAATCAACACATTTTCAAGATTTGATCCAATCTAATCAGATTACCTTTGAACAACTGGCCTATGCACATTATATTGTGTTTAGTTTGTGACTGACCAGTATAATAGTCGGCTGACACTGGCCTGTGACAGATATATTTACATACAGCAAAGCAGCATGTAGCATACCAATATCACTGTTTTCAACAGAACATGATGGAGAAAATATGTATTAGGTGATTTAGAAATGAACAACCAACCAACTACCCCCCATGAGTTGTGGTGCTGTGGTTGACAAACATACACTTCAGTGTGTTCAGTTCATCTAATTCATTCAGTTTACAATGTTTTAAAATGAATTCAATGTATAATTCTTTAGATTTACCAGAGCTGGTGTCCATTTGGCCGTCATGTGGTTTTATTGGGGCAGTATTTCTAGCTATATGCCAATATGAACTGAAATTCTCTTCAGAGAATGTCAATGTTAATTAGTGCCATTCTGGACTCTGCCGTGTCACTTCTTATAAATGCTTATAAATGCTTAGAAATTACTGTTGGTCCAAATATAAGACTTTCCCCTGAAAATCTGTCCTCTAGTAAATCATCTCCAGACCAGCTTATTTCAGTGAATTCAGTACAATCACAATAGTTTGTTTATTCATTTATTTAGTTATTATTTTTAATTATTAATTTTGGATTCAACAAGAGCAAAGACATGCATCAAGTAAACCAGCTGGGCAGATGGGCCACCTCGTGTTTCTCATTGGGAATCCAGAGTTCTTACTCCACTCCAGCAGGTGGCGGCAAAACGCTCGGAACTGCTATGAAAATAGAAGAAGAACTTGTTTGTTTTTTTTTTCTTTCTTTCTTTCTTTCTTTTCTGTAGTCTGTGCGGCACAGCGGCAGTTAGGACCATAGATATAGAAACGTTTATATATCTATGGTTAGGACAGTGTTACAGTCTCTTACCTGTGTGATGACACAGTCCGGGTCATCGTGAGTAGGACTTGTGAGTGAGAGGAGCAGTTTTTCAGTGGCAGGTTATGAAGAAGGCTTGTTTATCCCACAGAAAGTGAGTATAACGGTCTATCCCATTCAAATCACAGCTGGCTGGTTTTGATGTATGTCGACATTGTACGTGAACAAGTTTTGTCTTAAAGAATTTTGACAGAGACACAATATTCAGACTTTTGTACACCACCACAGTGGATTTGAAATTGAGTAATCAAGACTTGATTGAAGTGAAGACTTTCAGCTTTAATTTAAGGGACTGGACAAAAACATGGCAATAATCTTTCAGGAATTACAGAGAGTTTTCTACATTGTCACCCCATTTTCAGAGGCTCAAAAGTAAGGACACTCGACTAAAAAGCAGTTTGTTGGCCTGGTGTGGCCTTTCCCCTCGTTTTTCCATGACAAATTAAAAAAAATAATAATAATAAAAATAAAAGGTGTGGAGTTCATTCCAAGTGTTTGGATTTGCGTTTGGTAGCTGTTTATCACAACCCTCAACATGTGATCCATCAAAGATGCCAAGTCCCTTTACAAGCCTGAGGAGGAGAGATTTGCCGCCGCCTGACTCTTACTCCAGTCCAGCAGGTGGCAGTAGAGCACTCGAAGGTTGTTTTCCAAACATAAAACGAGAAGAAGACGCCGATCAGGAACACTGTGGAAGAGCAGCTGCAGACATGAAATTAAGTCAGAAAAATTTTAATTCTGCTGTGCAATTAACAGTAACACCACCCTGATTTTATCCAAAAGTTCATATTGACTTTCACATTCAAGAAACTGCATAAAGGTTGTGGAGATGTGAGTTTAGTGGAGGAAAGATTACATACCGTATATCATACATTTATTCCAGTATTAACAGGATTCACACAGGAAGAACAGGATTTTCTAATTTTAAGGTTACACGAAAGGAATGGCAACATGTATGGGATAATGGGGAGGTGGGAAGACACTTAAATGCAGTACAACGGGAAGTGGGCACGGTGATATCAGTTAAAAAGAGCACTAAAGAAGAAAGCATGATGACAAGGTTGAGGGTAGGTAACACTGGGTTGAATAAAAAGCTTCACTTGCTCAAAAAAACATCCAACAGGCCTTTGCGATGTATGGTCAGTGGATGAGTCAGTAGAACATGTCATTCTTCATTGCAGCAAGTATTCTAGAGAGAGAGTCGGTCTAAAGAACGAGATTAGACGGATTGGAATACAAGATCTAACATTGAAAAGTGTATTAACTGTTGGATTAGGGAAACTCATTCAATTTATGAAAGATACAGGGCTAAATAAGAGAATATAATTATTTATTTATCTATTTATTGTTTCTTTATTTTGTAGTGGGAATAGATGACTCTGGTTCACACTCCAGCACTGTAGGTGGCGGTAAAGCACCTTAACGTTGGTTGCTACCCGCCATAAAATACAAAGAAGAAGACGCCGATCAGGACCACTTTTTTCCTCTGCTCCACGTTGGTCTACAGTTTGGAGACTGAATTTGGACTCAGTTTTTCTGTCGAGAAATTGCCCGTGGACTCGTAAATAGGAGCTGTAACTGAGAAGGACAGCTGTTTGGTCGCAGTTTATACACCTGGTATGTTTTCCCAACTGAGAGTGAACGGCTATAATGGGTTTTCCCATTCAAATCACAACTGGATGTCGGAGTGTTGGTGGTTTACGTGTTGCAATTGTACATCAGCGGGTTCAAAGTTGTTGTTTTGTCCTGTGCTAACGTTGAGCCAGGCTACGACAAGTTGTAGCATGTAACAGGTTATGAAACAGCGGGCGTGTGTGCAGGAAACCTCCGTGTTTTAGTCGCTTTTTTGGTTGCACTCCGTTCAGCTTCTGTGGTTTTTCCACTTCCTTCCCCGTGTTGACACAGTGTGGTGCCCGGGGACAGGGGCCCCCACCCGGCCATCACTTTAACATCTCAGGTCCCTCCAGGAACACATATGTCTCAGTTTAGTCTTTTGCTTATTATAAACAAGTGCTGACACCAAGAAGACATGATTTGGAGGTCGGTGAACACAAGATAGAGCAGCTCCAGAGCCACAAAACAGGTTCTCTCAGTAACAGCTCAGGTTATTGCCTGTGTGTGTGTGTGTGTGTGTGTGTGTGTGTGTGTGTGTGTGTGTGTGTGTGTGTGTGTGTGTGTGTGTCAAGCCCGTACCATGAAGAAGCTGCATCAGTCAGCACCTTTGTAAAACATTAGTTTGCGGTTCTTGCACTGTAATAGGAATTTTGAAGTTTCCCACTGTTGCCTTTACCACATGGGTGGAAATGAAATCCCCCCACCTGTGCTCTCATGTCCTGTCACTGAAGCCCCTACATATACCATGTGCCTCTAATGAGCATCTTGAAGTATTCCAAATAATAGTTCCAATATATTTATAAAGAAAATATATTATTATTATATTATATATAGTATTACATGTCAACAACAAAGGCAAATGGCCCCTACATCCTCTCTCTCCATTCACTGTCTGTGTTGCTCGACCATCTCTGATCCTCTCTCTCTCTGTCTCCCATCTCTCCTCATCGCTCTCCACTCCTCTGTGGGTCTTCATCTGTTTACTTATTCTTATTAGTGATCTGGTTGTAAACTGACAGGCTGTTTATGTGTTGTTTTGTTTGACCTGTCCAGGCTGTTTTCCTGCCTCCCACCAACTGGGTGCTGAGAGCTCCGGACCTCCGTGACCTTGAGTGGGGAGGTATGGAAAATGTGTTGTTCTTTTATTGCTTTAAACTGCTGGCTATCTTTTTTTTTTTTTTTTTTTTTTTTGTATTGCAAAGTGCAACTGTCAGATTGTTTCATAGTGATCAAAGACAGTCAGAGTTACCCCCCTGCATGTTTAGCGTCATTTTCATGCTTAGGTTTATGTGGGTTACATGTATTTTTAAAGATGGCAGTGTGTGTAATATCAGTGAAAGTGGATCCAGTGAACCTGGATCTGTGTTCTCATTCAAACAGCGATATTATGAAAATTAAGTGAATGAATGAATGAATGTTTTATTTTGGTCATTTTCAAGCGGCAGAAATCAAATACACCTATGAATAGACAATTACGTATGCACAAATATTTAAACAATAAATAATATTTCATTTCCTTTCAGTGGGAAACCAAAACAAATATATAATGTATACAAATAAACACTAACCGAAAAGGTATAGGCAGAAGCCTTAGCTTATTTTGGCTATCCTTGCATTACTAATATTTCGTCTGCTCACTTAAATAATAAAGTAAAGTAAATGAAAGACACAAGAACAAAATATGTGTATCTATACAAAGGGTCCCAAGGCAGTCCATAAGTACACTAGTGTTCATAATTTTGTTTTATATTTACTAATAATATTATTTTTAAATAGCTTTTTAATTCTATTAAGTGTATTACATACTTTCATTTCTATTTCTAAATTATTCCATAAATTTACACCTTTTACTGTTACCGTATTTCACCAATTAATAGCCCGGGCGTTTAATACGCAAAATCCACTTGGACCCCAGGCATTTAGAAGAACCAGGCGGCTATTCGCTGCAGGCCTTTATTTATTTTTACACAGACCTGCACCAGGACATTATTGTGATGACAGTTACTGTCCAACATATTTTTTAGTACAAAAGTACTAACAATATGGTACAATACGGTACACCCTTTTTTCTTACGTTAGCTCCTCTCTTATTTTGACAGAAAACGGAAGTGCCGCACAGTTATTGTGCGGCTAACTGTTTACTTCTGCAAAAATAAGGTGAGTAGCCTTATTTTGGGTTTACCTCAATATAATGCAAATAATCGCCCCGGCGGTTATTCGGGTGGGCGTTTAATACGCAAAATGGGTGCAGACCCCAGGCGTTTAAAAGAACCAGGCGGCTATTTGCGGCCCGGCGATAAATTGGTGAAATACGGTATACATCTTTGTTTTACATTTGTTCTTGTTTTTTTTGTACATGCAAATCCCTCTCAGTTGGTATTTATTCACTCTGATCTGGAACATCTTCTGGATACTTTCTGGAAGCATGTTATTATTCACTTTATACATGATATGTGCAGTGCAGTTCCGGATAAGCAGCTCTGTTTTATTATTCTTATTGCTCTTTTTTGTAATATAAAAATTAGATTTGTGACTGTTTTGCAAGTGTGTCCCCAGACCTCCACGCGGTAAGTAATGTATGGGTCTATGAGAGAGCGGTACAATAGATGTAATGAAGTTCTGTTGAGAATGTATTTTGTTTTGTTCAATATTGCAATAGATTTTGATATTTTATTCTTAATATAATTTATATGTGGTTTCCAGCTTAGTTTGTATTCTATAATAACTCCTAAAAATTTATTTTCATAGACTCTCTCTATTTCAGTATTATTTATCATTATTTGTGTTTGATTTTGAATTTTTCAATATCCAAATATTATGTATTTGGTTTTATTTAAATTTAATGACAATTTATTTATATCAAACCATTGTTTCAAAGTTGCAAGTTCTTTCTCCACTGTATCCAGAAGGTGCCCCAGATCTAGACCAGAGTACAGTAAATTCGTGTCATCAGCAAACAAAACAAAATGTAACAGCCTGGACACATTACAAATATCATTAATATATAAAATAAATAACTTTGGACGCAGCACAGAACCTTGTAGAACCCCACATGTAACCCTCAGTAAATCAGACTTTTCATCATTTAATTGTACATATTGCTGTCTATTGTCGAGATAGCTTCTGATCCATGACTATGCTATCCCTCTGATCCCATTTCTGTCCAGTTTTCTCAGGAGTAGATTGTGGTCAATGGTGTCAAATGCCTTTTTTTAAAATCTATAAATACCCCTACTGTATATTCCTTCTTATCTATTGCTGTTGTTATTTTTTCTGCCAGATCCATTACTGCCAGTGTGGTTGATCGATTAGTTCTGAACCCATATTGATGTTCAGTTAATAAATTTTGTTTTTCTATGAAATGATCAAATCTATGGATGAATAATTTTTCTAAGATTTTTGAGGGAGAAGAGAAATTGGTCTCTAGTTGGGTAAGAGGCAGGGCTCCAGACTAACTTTTTCACAGGTAGCACTGGTGCCACCTAGCTTTTCATTTAGTAGCACCAAAAGAAATTAGGTAGCACCATATTTTTCTTTGTATAGCGTGTTATTAATGCATGACCTTATCATGTTGATGAAATTTAAAGATTAAAAATGACCCAAACTTGTCTGCAAAATATTTTAATTTGAACTTTACATTTCTCTGCAGCAGCAGTACAAAATAGATCATCTTCTTCATATAAACAAAACATAAAAATGAAAATAGGGATGTCCCAATCACGTTTTTTGCCCCCGAGTCCGAGTCATTTGATTTTGAGTATCTGCCGATACCGAGTCACGATCCGATACTTCTATAAAACCACGAAATGATATGTTATTGATTGAACAAAAATGACAAGAGGATGCATCAGTAATTATTTCACCTGAGGGTTGATAGAGTACTTTTTACTGTAACAATATGTTAAATTACTATTTGTTATAACAATGTTAATTACTTATCAAACAGACCTAACAATTCAGCTACCAATGAATGAGCAGTAGTATGCCTGTGATGACATAGATTGAAAAATAAGCCGAAGTGAAACCTCTTCTCTGAATAGACAAGCTAAGCCAGTGTGCTGCTGTTAGCCAGTGAAAATAGCGCGGAGTGGCAGCTCTTCGCTTTGTTACACAATCTATGTCAGTGCGTTGCTGTAGTCTGGAAAGTTTCTTTGCCTTTTAGACTCGGTTTCCGCTTTTCGACTTCGCTTGTCACTTCCCTATTTTCAGACCCTCCAGCATCAACAGCCTCCTCTGACACATTCTTTTTCTTAAAATAATCAACGATAGACCGCTTCATCTTCTTTGTTTAGTTTTTTTAGCGGGATCGTCGGTGATCATTCAGTGAGCGCGCTGAGTGTACGCGCGCGTGTACGTCTGTGCACGTCACGCATTAAGACAGACAGGCAGGCAGAGACAGGGAGCGAGAGAGAGGAGAGATAGGAGTCGCAGGAATGAGCCAGAAAGTAGCCTAATATTTTTATTATCAACCACAACCATTACTGCACTAACATAGCCACGGGAGTGATGAGAGATTAAAAAAATGATTTTTTTTTCACTCGTCCTCCTGCAAGTAGCACCGACGCGACGTAATTAAATTTTAACTCGCACCTTAAAAAAATTAGGTCGCATATGCGACCTAATAGGTCACACCCTGGAGCCCTGGTAAGAGGTGTTTATAGTCCATGAAGATTCATAGTGTCTACGCTATATAGTGACGGCAAGAGGCGTGGCCAACCTGTCAGATTTGACAGGTTGGACCCCCGCACTCTTTGAGACAAATCAAGAAGCTACTATAACAATTTCAGTGTTTAACAAACTGCATTTTGATAAAAGGCAGTTATTGGGAAACACAGATATTGATTAACTGATTTATTTGGGCATTAGGTTAACATTTTATAATTTAATTATTTTTAATTATTTTATTTATTTAAATGTCTCCACACACAAACATAAATGGCAAGATCTAAGATACTGACAAAATAGGTACAAACACAAACAGTACCAGGAAATAAAATAAGGTACAGAAATTAATACAAAAAGGCTGGACAATAAATGATTATCAAATCAAAATCACAACTTCTGTCAACTGCGCGGGGGGGCTGGGTGCTTTTGTGTGAAAAGCGAAGCGAACAGCAAGTGGAACGAAGGAGAGATGGGAAGGCAGCCAGCGCACGACATAGCAGCATAAAAATGAACACAACAATTACACAAATACGTCTCTGATTAACGTTAGGGGATTTAGTCACTTGGGGGAGTTTGGAAAGTCACTAAGTTGTCATTGTATCAGCAAGTGGAACGAGGGAGAGACGGACGGCCAGCGCACGGCATATCAGCACAAAAACAAACACAACAAGCGTTACATAAATAAGTTTCTGACTAACGTTAGGTTATTAAGTCACTTGGGGGTATTTTGGAAAGTCGCTATGTTGTCATTGTATCACTGGTATTTGCGAGCGCTTGTGTTTTTCGCGCCAGGCGATTCATACATTCCCCCTCCGCCTAGCCTACAGCGGATATGTCGCGGCTGAAAGCCATCCTCTCAGCGTGCACGCAGAAACTATTCGCTGCAGTGATTGGTTAATTCCGTTGTCAGTATTTCATGACGTATGGCCCAGAACCCGCCTAACTCCCTCCGGACAATCCAAGCTAGCATCAACAACAGATTCCTAAAGGAGCCGCAGACTGAATATGTCGATGTTTGTTTTTTTCCCCCTTTCCTCGTTCATTTGATCTAGGCGGTCGGTGAAAACGTCTAGGCGGTGCGCCTAAGAAATTATAAGGCAGGGAAAACTCTGTATCATATTTTTTACTAATGCCATATCAATATCTTTACAGTCGGTGGATTTTTTATTCTTGAAATTGTTTACCACATTAGTTAGTTCCCTCTCTGTAATTCTCTTCAGAAAAATGGTGTAAGGATTTATGTTAATAATATTTTCATCAACATCATTTTTCAGCACTGGATCCACAATTTCTTTTGCTAAATTAGAACCAACATTGACAAAATAATTGTTAAATAAATGTGCGGCTTGTTTTGTTTCGGTTATGATTGGTTGATTATCTTTAATAATGTAGTTTGGATAATTGGTCAAAGTGGTCAGTGTTAAAACTATGACCACCGCTTCTTCATATTCTATTTTATCTCCGCCAGAGATAAACTTGGAAATATGCCCTCATTTTTCAATCATCATATATCACATGGAACACCAGGACGCAGCCAGAATTTGGCTGTGTAGCTGAGAGAGGTTAGAGTGGAAAGCTACTGCGAGGTTATTTTCACCAAAACAACATAATGGTGACATTTCTGTGCAGGATGTCCTGTACCTGTGTCTGGGCTGTAAGCCCCCTTGCTTGGTGCTTTGTGACAATGACACAAACTATCCATTAATTTTTTCCATAGAATTGATCAGTCAGACCCTCCTGTGCCACCAGAATCCCTAATTTCTGATGACAGTTCAGAGAAAGAATCAGCAGGTGAAGAAAAAAAAAGAAAAGAAAGGACCGCCATGTATTGCAGTGTTTCCCCTCATTCTATTGGCGGGTTGCAGCGCCTCACCAATGGAGCCTACCACCTCACCTGAAAGTCACGCTAAATGAATTTAATTGAATTTAGTTAATTTTCAAAATTAAAAAAATAATAAGATCACAACAGAAATAATTTAATGTCACATTTCTATAGCATATGTCTAGACCGCGTTTTTATCAAATAAACTAAATACGTTCAGGTTGGTTAATAATCTAATTTATATAATTTCTTGTCGGAATGTGCTCTGCTGTCTTGTGAGAAGGAGGGCGGGAGTCCGCTCTAATCACACAATAGTCACACACGTGCGCACACATTCACAAGCAGACAGAGACAGGAGAACAGAGGAGACTCATACTTGTATCCGTACGTAATTGAAATAAATAATTCATGCCCTGTCGGCTCCAGCCTCCTGAAAAATAGACGAAACTATCAGCATTTTTTAAAATGCATTGAATGACAGCCTGAGTCGACCATCAGTGGCACTCCTCCGGTCCAAGTCAAATGGATACCCACACAGGCGTTCCAAGCACTAGAGCCGCGGGTACGAGTGATGCCCAGAGCGGTAGCCCCCTGGTTGTAACGGCCTCCCCTTCCCCTGACACAGGGTATCCGCGGTGTCTTGAAAAGTATTAAAAGGTGATCAATCAATTTTGGGAAAATTAAGACCCTTAAAAAGTATTAAAAAGTCTTATCACGGCTTTATAAAGTCTTAAATTTTGAAAGTATTTTTTCTGAATTAGCTGTCCAAGAGTTTGATTCCCAAAAACATCGTAAAAGTTTGTGAATTTATTCATTTTTATTAAAAAAACAAAGATGAACAGGTACATAAAAAACTAGGCTATTGTGGGTGCGTTCGTAAATTGTCTCTGAGAGCACCAGAGCGAGCGGGCGGGTGGAAATTCAAAAGCACAAAGTACACTCTGGCGCTCCCAGTGCATATTACGAACACACCGAAATGTTATATGAATCCATGCGTTCAACTTAACTAGGGCCGAATCGCGGACGGAATCGTGGAATTAGCCAAATAAAAAGGAATCTATTTTTAACGCAGAATTTGACATAATTTGAATGAAATGCTGTTTTTGTGTGGAATATGAATGTATGTCTGGGGAAAATTACATGAAGGGAAGCAAATCTGGGTGGCACAACCCCTCCAGTCATTTCACCTGCACCTGCACCACCAAGAAAAAAAATGACAACAACTGCACCGGCACCGTACGAGTCCAAAAGGCAAAGACAATGTCCAGGCTACAGCAGCGCACTGACATGGATTGTGTAACAAAGCGAAGAGTTGCCACTCCGCTCTATTTTCACTGGCTAACAGCGGCACACTGGCTTAGCTTGTCTATTAGAGAAGCGGTATCACTTCGGCTTATTTTTCAATCTATGTTATCACATGCATACTACTGCTCATTCACACAGGCATACTGCTGCTCATGGTAGTTGAATTGTTAGGTCCGTTTGATAATTAATTTACATTTTTAAAACAAATAATAATTTAGCATCTACTCCTTCAAGATAATTTATTATGTTCTACAACTCATAAACATACACTAACACTACATACCAAGTGTTTGAGCAACATATCTCCGGCTACAAAAGATCCGTGGTAAAACGTACTCCGTTGTTGTGCGGTGAGGTATTAAAAAATATTGAAAGGGTCTTGAAAAAGTCTTAAAAAGGTATTAAAATTAACTTCAAGATTCCTGCATATACCCTGTGACAGCACGCTCAAGTCGACTCATCAACACGAAGATGAGTGTGTTCCCGGTCCAAGTCAAATGAACACAGGTGTTTCAAGCACTACTGCCACTGTAACAAATCGTTGTATTCTATTAAACAAATGTTATGTTGTAACAACATATTATTTGTTAAAATTACAGACATGGCTCCTTAGTTTGTTCAATTTTCTCTTAATGTAGATGAGTCAATGAGTACAAATCTGAAGAATTTTAAGCAACTTATTAATACTATCCCCACCCTCCAAAATGTTTGTGTCATTCAAAAATTTAATTTTGCGGTGCTCATCTTGGAGCGGCTCGCAGCAGCAGCAGGCTGAGGTCAGCCAAGATGGTGAGGTGAGGGTTGGAACAAAGATTCCAACTCAGAGAGGGCAAACTACCTTTTTCCAGCAGAGAACCAGATTGTTTTTCCTTTTGTGTTTAACCGTATCGTTAACTTAGTATGTAGTGTTGTGAAGCACCAGGTCACCCATTTGCAGGGGCACAAATCCAATTCCACCACTGGGGGGGTCAAGTCCTCAATTTCTCAAGAGAGGGGGGTACACCAATATTAACCAATGTACAATATAGAATGCAAAAGTTAGAATAGTCGCACGCGATACACTACTTGTCACCAGTCTGTGCCCTCTTTGGCTGCTGCGCCTACATAAGCAGCCTTTTCATTATTTTGGCAGGATTCAGGGCAGGGACACTCTAGAATACCTGAACCTGGGGGCCACTTTAGGAAAATGGAAAGGGGCCAGGGGCCAGTTGACAAAATGACAGCATTAATGATACTTGATTACTTCTCTCTTTCATTTGTTTTATTTTCACCAAACATATCAAAAGGTAAGTGCAGTGATAGTCTTTTATGGCTTGGCTTTTCATTTCTGTTATGTCCACAACACAGTTTGTGTGTGGATTTGTGTGTTTCTGTGAGTGCAATTTGCACATTCAACATCAACAACTTTTAACATGAACAACAAATGTACATGAATAGCTTTCTGTGTGTCTGTCTGCTGTCAGGTGGGTTAACACTGAAGATACCTGAGCACATCTCTTTCAACTGCTTTTCTGTTTAGATGACTTATTATTATATACAAGCCCACAGTGGCGGTTCTGCCTATGTTGCCGCCCTAGGCGAAATTACTGCCTTGCGCCCTTCCATGTTACTAGCCGGCGCCCCTCCACCTCTAGCGGGCGGCGGCCAGCCCTAGGTGCACGGCACCTTTTCATCAAGCTGGGGCGCCTGCAGCTGCATAGATAATAGAAAACAGCTTTGTGGCGCTGATGATTTTTTATTTTTTTAGTGCTCGTGCCGCCCCCCACATGACATTAAAAAAATGCCGCTCCAGGCGCCTGCCCACTTCGCCCATGCCAAAAACCGCTACTGCAAACCCAAACAGAATCCATTGACTTTTTTTGGTTTTCTGTGGTGATTCAAGAGGAAAATCTGTGGGATTCTGTGGAGTGATATTTTTTTTTCCTTTTAAGGTTTTAGACAGCTATCCAGTACTATAATCAATGTGTTTGGAGCAAAAATAACATTTTTTTAACATGTGCGCACGCACACACACACACATGCAACACCATTGCACGCTACGGAGTTTAGCTTTGGGAGTTAGCTGTTAGGTGTCAGCATGACAGAAACTAGATCAGCGGTGACGACGGCGCATTTCAAATGATTTCAGACCTAACCAGCTAGTAGTTAGTAGATGTGACTGACCCAAACCACTCTTCTTTCTGTTGTCGTGTCTTTGGGACTTAAGATGCTCCACAGTGGTCTGTTTCCTCAGATAATCCACCGAGTGTTGACAAACTTTACAGTCCAACACTGAGCACGTTTACATGCACACCTTATTCCTGTAATAACCGGAATAGTCACAATATTCCGGTTGCGCACGTGTCATGTAAGCACGCACCGAACCCAATTAAGGTCATATTCTGGTTGGAGAGAATTCCGAATAAGACCCCTGGAATATGCCTGTTCCAACCGGAATATTGGGGCATGTTAACACCTTAGTTGGAAAATGCCCCTAATTGGAATATTCAGTCACGACTGTGCATGCTCGACCTGCAAGGAATTCTGTGGCGTCTTTGTTGCTATGGTTACCTGTAAGTGGGGAAAACGGCATGGTGAACAGCAGCAAGAGCCAGGAGACTGCAATCTGGCTTCAGCTAATGAAAGACTTAAATATCATGGAGGAAAAACATAGAACATAGAACTAGCGACAGAAGAAAAAGAAGAAGACTTCTTCGTCTGTATTTCCGGCAGACCAGACGCCTATACGCGTACTGCTGCCCCCCATGGCTGAGTGTCGCATTACGTAAGAGAGTGGAATACGCCGAAACACGGGGGCATGCCAAGTGACATGTAAACCGAATATTCCAGTTGCTGCAGCACAGTTACCTTAACTGGAATATTGACCGGAACCAGAATACGGTGTGCATGTAAACGTAGTCAATGTCCCGCTCTAGTAAACATCTGATGTGAGAGGCGGGATGCGTTCAGGTACACTGACACAGCTGTGGAGTTTTCGTTGGAGCCCCGCGGCCGCGGATACAATGTATCTCTGTGCTGCGAGCCAGTAGTCTCTGAGTGAGGACTTGTTGCACCGGAGTTGTAGGGACAGTCCGGACTCAGGACTCAGGATCAAACCATGTAGCAGGATACATGGGGGGTGCTGCTTTAAGAATCCTTTTAAAAGTGTCGTGTTTATGTGAGAAATGACTTCAAAAGTGGAAACGTTTGAGGGGGGGGGACACTGACCATTTGACCCCCCTGGAATTTGTGTCTATGCCCACTGGTATGTAGAAGAGAATTTTTGCCACTTACTTACAGATTTCTGAGCGGTTCTTACATTTTCCATTGTAAAATAGCATTAGAGTATTGCCTGTCTCACACTGCAGAAAGTGCTCTGTTCCTTTCTTGAAAAGATAATGCTTATCCGTATTTATTAAACATTTTGAAGGGTAGTTGGGTAGAAGGGTAGAAATGCAGTTTTTGTGACTTTGAAATGCTATTTGAAATGTGAAAGTACTCAGACTGCTGTTTTTCCTTCCTAGACTTCATCACTGGAGACCATTGGGAAAACACGAGATGGTGGGGGAATTTCTACCATGTGATGGACAGCAATGAATTTGAATAATTCTTCAATGTAAATTTCAGCATTGGAAAAAAAAAGGATGGATTTCAGCAAGCTATGGCAGCTGCGCGTCATGTATGCAATGAGATCTTCAACTGATCCATTCTATCACTGCAAAAATATAGGACTAGATTTTAATGCAGCATCCCAAAGAAAGCCAAAACTAGATTTACAGTTGTTGACCAATGGGATTGTGTATGAAGTGTATGACTTTGCTAATTTGGTAAACAAAAGTAAAAGACAGTTCATCATTGATGTCTTGGAGAACAATTTTGATATTGGACTGGAGAGCAAACAACAGCGAAGTGATTTTTGTACCAGAACTCTACTTAAAGTAAAGCAATTAATGAAAAGACCATGGATAGACAAACATGAGCTTTTCAGCCTTCCTGACACATCATCCATGGCAGGGCATAACCACGGCTCTCTGACTCAAATGTCCAATCCAAAATCTTCAGATATCTACAACGCTGATTGGAGTCTGGCAACTGCTGAACATGATACTGCTGAGAGCGTCCCCAGGGAGCTGGACAGACTCTGTGCTGCTGAAGCTGAACAAGGAGATGAAGACATAACTCCACGTATGGCATCAACAGAAGAATCAAAAGAAGATGTTTTCCCCCACTCCTACCCATTCTGTAAAGAAATTGGTCTCAACCTTGGCTATAGATCCAAGCAAACCCTAGACATGGGTTTGTTGACAAATGGTGTGATGCTAGAAATAGAGCATTTTGCCAGAATATTGTGTGGATTCAGCAGAGAAATTATTCTTAATGTGTTGGAGCATAATTTTGAACTTGATTTTACAAGTCTGGATGCTAGAGATGAAGCATTGAGGAACTTGAACCGCCTTCTGGCAAAGAAAGCACAAATTAAAAAGAGTAATGGAGCAAAGACCAGTCTGCTTGAAATGAAGTTTTTTTCATCTCATGTAAATCCCTCTAAAAGAAAAAGAGACGAAACATTACTCAGTAAAACAGAAAACATTGAAGGTCCTGCCCCAAAATATCACCACAAGGAAGTAATGAAAAGAAGGCAGTATGACGTAAAGAGTAAGCAGACAAAAAACATGGCCTTGAATGAGACTGATGTGCCTACCAGTCACACTACACCGTGGGACCAGGGTCTTGGTGATGTACATTCTTACATGTGTCCACTAGAAGACTCTGACCTGGAGTCAGATGATGCTTCAGACTCAGAAAATAATCATTATCAAGAAAGCATGCAAAATGAGAATGGTTCTCCAAACCTGAACATACCAAGAGAGTCAGAGATGAGATCTCTAGAAGTACTGGAGCAGACTTTCCTCAGCCCCACTGACTGCTCATCAGCTCATTTGTCTTTAAACCCAGATCTTAGCCCGGCTTTGGCCACTTGTTCTGACAGAGGACAATCTGAAGGTCAAAGCCCAAGACAGACTACAACAAATGTCAAAGACCTTGACGACAGTGACACCATGGAACAGAAGGAAACAGGAGCAGAACAACTGATGTGGAAGCTGCGTACTCATCGTGTGAATGAAATCTTCCTCAGGTCAGCAAAGAATTACTGTAGTTTCCACATATGTAAGAGACTTGGCTTAGACTTCAGTGTTGGATCTGGGGTAAAACAGAAGCTTAATGCTCATTCACTGACAAATAGTGTGTTGCTTGAAGTTTGTAAATTTGCAGTAGCAATGAATTCGTCCCAACAAGAATTCATCATGGAGATTCTTGAGTACAATTTTGATTTGAGATTCATCAGTGGACAGCAGAGACATGTTTTTGCATGTGAAACAATGCATCGAGTTAGACAGTTGACACAATGTGAAGATGAGGTCAGATTCTCAAAAGAAGCTTTTGAACTTCCTGTTGATAAGCTTAAATTAACAACTAATCCCAAATATCACTACAGCTGCTGTATGAGTGTTAATCCTAAAATAAGCAGGGTTTCTACAATGAAAGTTAAAGATGTTGCTCCTGTGCCTTCTACAAATTGTAATGAACTTGTTCCAGAGCAACAAGTGGACCTTTATCCGCACTGCATGGAAATCGGTCTGAAGCTGCATGTCAAAAAACACGAAACACACAAGAAACTGGATTTCAGTGTCTTGACCAAAGGAGCGATGATTGAAGTGACAAACTTTGCAAAAATGTTATGTGGAACATTTGAGCAGATCATCATAGATGTCCTTGATCACAACTATGATCTTGATTTGCAAAATGGAGAAAGTGATACTGCCAGATACATTCTTGCACAAATTCCTGTTGTGATGGATCATAAGAATCTAACAACATGTATAAAAAACTATCCAAAAAAATATTTCCCACTGCTGATGAGATCAGATGAAGACAGTGAGCCCAAGTCAGATTCAGGTAGCACTGTTCCTTCACAGACAAAAATCACAGATCATTTAGACAGCTGCACTGAGACCCAGCAGAAATTAAATGAACAAGAGAAAACTTTGTGGACATTGCGCAACAGGCGCTCTCAAGAAATCCTTTCAGTGCCTCATCTGGAGGACTGTCCACTTTACTCTTTTTCTAGGTGCAAGAAAATCGGCATAGATTTCAATGTCGGATGTGGTGTGAAACAAAATCTTGACCCAAAATTACTGACAAATGCTGTAATCTTGGAAATTGGCAATTTTGCAACAGCGGTGCAAGAATCCCAAAGGCATTTCGTCCGAGAGATACTGGAGTACAATTTTGATCTTGGTTTAAAAAGTGACCTTGAACGTCATGCCTTTGCACACCAAACTATGGCAACACTTAAAGTCAATAGCAGACCAAAAAAATTATACTCCATGAAAAATAAGATTTTTAAGCTCCCTGACCTCAGCTGTATTGATTTGTCAGACTATGTAAAAGCTGTGTATTGCCCAAAATGTGATCAAGACAGAAATCTTAAACGTCATGGAATGGATGAATCTCAATCTGATGTCCAGCATCATCCAAGTCCACATGCCAAGATGGACACTGCACAAAGACGTACCTGGAGTCTGTCCTCAACCCTCCCAAGAACAGAGGGAGCAGGAATGAACCCTTTCCCCAAATGCAAGAAGATCGGCCTCAGCCTGTGTGTGGATGAGGACCAGCCACAGGAGAAACTTGGGTTGCATTTATTGACACATGGGGTTATGAGAGAAGTGGCCTCTTTTTCACTGAAATTGTCTGGATTCAGAAGGCAAATTGTCAATGATATCCTTGAACACAATTTCAATCTTTGCATACACATTAGAGAGAGCAATCCTTCCAACCAGTTCTTCACCAACATTAACAGAAGTCATCCAGGACATGCTTGGTTGAGTGAGGTTGTCTCATTTTGCACAAGCAAAAGAAAACCTTCTGAAATTTGGAAAAATCCTTGTTTTATGGAGAAATGTCAGGAATGGAAGAAAAAAACAGAAGAACGACAGTTGGCTCTGCAACAAAAGAAGGAGAATTCCTCTTTGAGAAAAGCAAAGTTGAGTATCAGAGCAACAAAGAAACATCAAAACAGTGAAGGAAACTTCTTTCCTCTGTGCAAGAAAATTGGTCTGGACCTTGATGTGGAATCCAAATCAGCAGCCAAAGCAAAACTGGATTTGAAGTTATTGACGAGGGCTGTAGTATTTGAGATACATAAATATGTGGCTACCAGAGCAGGAGCTTACATCCCATCTGTCCTATATGACATCCTTAACTATAACTTTGATCTCAGTTCACAAAATCACAGGTGCTGGGAATTTTCCTTAGCCGTTACACAGAAAGTCACAACCATGGTGAAGTCTTATCAAAGAAATCTGGACAAAGCAGAGGAAGTCTTTGAGTTACCTTTTGTTTTCAGTTCCAGCGACTCAGAGGATTCCATCAGAGATGAAAGTGAAACAAATGAAACGTTTTCATTTGAATATCCAGACAGTGAATGTGAAAAAGAGGGCAGACGCACTCCGGCACTAAGACTAAATTCAGATTTGAGTTGTGTCTATTTACTTGATGAAGCCAAACCTTTGATCAAAATAAATGAGCAAATTGCTTCCCATCATGGTGGCACAGAATCTTCAGCAGGCATCACTACAACTGAGGCTGAGGAAGCCCGTGTAGATGCTTTGTCCATCCTACAGGTCAGTGTCGGCACAATGACCTCTGACTGTGACCGGCTTGTACATGACAATGAATCGTTTAGCATGAACATTAAAGAAGAACAATACGATCCATATTATGACCATGTTGAAATTCAGACTGGTTGGCATCATGGAGATGCATCCCACCCAGAAACTGAAGTGGAAATTAAGCAGGAAGATGATCATTAATACTCTGAAATTGACCATATCAGAAGCAGATGACAAACGGTTTTCAACTTGGGTAGAGGATTCAGGGAAACAAAAGTTACTTTTGGCACTTGTAACTACTACTGCTACCACAAACATCTTGTGACATAATGGACCCATTTAGAAGTCATTTGTATCATATTTTTACACATATGATGATGTGGTGGTGTTGATGAAATTGAAACTAATTGAAACTCCTGTAGTGTGTTGTATGAGTAGGGTCAGGTTTGAGGAGGTGTATCGACTACAGAGAGAATTTATATTCTAGTTAATTTACTGAGGATGGCTAAAGAGATGTCAGTGTTGTGCTTTAAAGCACAGACTTGTTTGATGCGACTCATTCAGCAATCATTTCTGTTGGCTTTTTTTCTCTCCTTTTTTCGCATTTATTGAACATCCATACATTTTAGAATTGTCTTAAAGTGTACTTTCTTCTAATGCTGCTTGCATTACCCTCAGTATATAGGCTAAACCTGACATCTGGAGTGTAAAATCATTTTTATTGTCGCAATTTTAAATATTTGTAACAGGTTCTGCCTTACAGTATTTTTTTTTTTAATATAAATTCAAGGATGTTAAAACAACCTCAGTCTGTACCCTTAACACCGACCCACTGCTTGAAACGTGTCAAAAGGATCCACAGTGCCAAAGGCAGCCCTAAGATCCAGTAAAACCAGAATGACATTTTCCTCAGGGTTAGCAGAGAGTAACAGGTCCAGGTCATCTGTCACCTTCAACACAACTTTTTCATTGTTGTCGTGGCCTTTGAATCCTGATTGAAATGAATCAAGGATCTTGTTGGTATTCAGGAATGTTTGCAATATTTACATTTTCTTTTCCTTTTCCTTTAGAAACGCCCTAGAATTTATTTTCTTCTTACACTGTTGCCTTTTTCATTCTGTTAAGCATATTGGTTACATGTCACTTTGAATAGAAAAATGTGCTAGAGCATTAAAAAGCCAGCGTGATTTATATCATTACTTTTTTCTTTTATTAATGTACATTTTTGCTTCATTGTTCCTTTTTTACACAACAACAGGAGCTGTGGTGGCTTTGGAAATTCTGGGAAGATATATTGTCAGATGTTTTAAGACAATTTATGTGTCAGTTCATAGCCTTGGCTTGGCCTGTAGTTTGGACTACTTAAATCTCTAATTTGATTGCTGTCTCTGTATCTTTGATGTAACTTCTTTAATAGAAGCATCTATCCACAGTGTGGGGGTGGGGGCTGCAGTAGCACATAAAGACCTAGGATGTTAAAACAACCTCAGTCTCTCTCTACTGTCACTATAAGCTACAGAAATCCATTTTTTTTTTTTATTTAAATAAATGAGAAACAATTTGTACAAATGGACCATGTACATGTTTTGCATATATTTTTCTTCCTTTTTGATAGCCCAGTAGCCTACCTCATGATTTGCATGTGCAAAACAAAAAGCCTATATCCTTCCACTTCCTTTATTTGCAAATGTAAAACTGGCATGTGAGGTATTGCGTCTTCATTTGTGGACTGACGGACCTGCATGTATTCTTTGATCCAGTCGAGGGACTTTTTTGTTGTTTTATATTGAGACTAACTTTGTTCTTTCCTTGCAAGATCCATCAACAACTAACTGGAGAACTGCACGCAATTGAGTCTGTATGTTCCTAAGGATACTGACTTAATATTTTCACAATTTTTGAGTTTTTAGTGTGCTTCTGAGACATGGCTTATCTTTCCACTGCTGTGCGACCATTTTTAGCAATGGTCACTCTCACTATTGAGTCTTCAGCTTTCTGTATGTCAAAATAAACCATAGCTATGATTTCTTTCATCTTTTGTCTGTCATTACTTCAAGAAATCCACTTTGCTAAGCATTTGCTGAAGCATTCCTTTCTCATCTAACCTGTTTGAAAATCTTTGAACAATCATCTTTTCTACTAGTTTACCAGTGAGGCTGCTAGATTGTAGCTTCCTGCACTTGCTGGGTCTTTCCCAAGTTTGGCAGACAGTAAAATCAATGCAGTTTTCCACTGAGCTATCATTGTTCATTCTCTCCATATCTTATTGACCAAATCCAACGCTGTTTCCAAGGTTTCTACAGGTAATTGTTCAAACATTGCATAGCAGAGCTGGTCTCGCCCAGGGGCACGATACTGACACCCAGCTGTGGCCCCTCTCATTTCCATCATGACAAATTCCATCTTCTTTGCTGTCATACCGTTCTCTGTTCCCTCCTCAAGCTTTTCCCCTTCTCCTTTTGTATTTCCAGTGAGATGACTTAGACCAGTGGTTCCAACCCAATCCTCAATGATCCCCTGTCCTGCAGGTTTTTGTTCCAGCTCCGCTCTGGTGCTTGACCCAGTTAAGACCCATGCACCTTCATGCTGTTCAGGTAGATCTGTGTCAGCCAATCAGCACGAGGCCCTCAAATGGATCAGGTGTGAAAGAGCAGAGCCGAAACAAAAACCTGCAGGACAGCAGGTCCCTGACGACTGGGTTAGGAACCACTGACTTAGACTGGCAGACACTTTACCCACGAGGTTGGCCTTTTCTGTATCTGTTTGTATCTATCTGTTGTTTACATTGACGTAGTACGTGTTTAAGGACTTGGAAGCGTCAAAATAAAACTTTCATTCTATGTTTGGCTTGGGAGACACAGAACTGGGAGTCAAATACTAAAATAGCACATGCAGTTACACTGATGTCAGTAGCTTTGTTTCTTAAAATAAACTTGTGTAATCTAGTGGCAAAAGTTGTTGAAACAGGTTGTCAAGTCAAAATATTACACAAAATGAATGGCTGAAGGTCTAAGGAGCAAAATTTTGACAGTAAAAAAATAATGAGATTTGGGTATGAACAAACAAACAGAATTCGTATGACCAACATATGTTTTTGCAGTTTTATAAGAAATATGTGAGCCACACCCTCGCTGCATACAGGGACTGCACCAGTGGCACCTTAGCTTTAAAACAGTGTGGTGGCGTCATGACCTGGATCTTGGTGGACTACTTTCATGTTTTTGTTTCATTTTGTGTTTTAAATTTCCATTTCAATGCCCTGGTGGTAAAACATTTAATAAAAACATCTCTTTTCTGCCTCTGTGTCCTATTCAGAGCACAACAACCCAGCATTTTCAGTAAATTTAACATTTTTCCATTATTCGAGAAAGAGCCCAGCATGTCAAATGTTTTTGTAGAATGTCTCCTCCATCTGTGCATATAATAAATAATATATCTTCTTAGACGTGCTGTGCTGTTTCTTCCGTCTGGGGGCAGCAAAGACCATCCCAAACAGAAACCATTGAGCCTGGGAAAATGCAGCTATGCAGATCGTCAGATTTCCAGCCTGCCTCAGAGCACAAGTTGGACAGGACTGGAAACAGTGGCTTTGGACTCTAAATAAACCGTAACATGAACAAGTTTTAAAAATATTTAATAATAATTTGTGCATTTCATGTTATAATCATGAGGTAGCTCAATAGTTGAAAGAAGCCCTAACTAACTGGCACATACACTCACTAATTTACGATTAGCCTATCAAACAGGCAGATATAAACGTCTGCTCGCAAGTTACCACAAACAGCTGTATTAAAACCGGAATAAGATGTTTTACCTTCAAAATAAAGGCATGATGTGTTACGTTGAAACGTGCTGTCATACGCGATGCATCAACTCAGTGGCCCATGCAAGTGATTTTGTATGTTTGCGTAATTTCTAGAGAATGTATATCCAGCCATTGATTTTCATTCACTCCACTACAATATTGAGAGGAACTTCAAACAATCTGCACACCGATTTTTCATCACTATAATAAAGTCGTCCACATTAGTTTTCCTAAAAGCAGCAGCAACACTGTTGTGTTTTCATGACTTGAAAGTAGGCGAGGCGAGACGCTCCCTCCGCCAGGGAAAATAGTCCCTGGGGAAACATTTGCTCTACACAGTGAATGACTTATCAGCTCTGTGGTTTATGAATGTTGACACTGGGTGGGTGTTTCAACCAAAACTTCAAATTTGAAAATCAAGATAATTGTGGATATGTTGTGAAATCTTTAGTAAAATCGGGTCTGTCAGAGGTAAATGGGCCAAAAATTCAAAACCACTGGTGTGGTCATTGAAGGCATCAAAGCTTGAGCTGTCAAAATTGCCATTAAGTGTGAATAATATTTTATTTTATTTTTATTTTTTATTGTAGGCCATCTGCTGTTTTGTACATACCTATTGTGTTGCAACTATGATACGCGAGGTAACCATATGCAAACTACTCCTCAAGTGTGCTTTCGATCTCCAAAAGTAAAAAAAAAAAAAAAAAAAGTAGCTTGTAGCTTTTATGTGAGTTTATTTTGTAAGCAATCACCGGAAGTGCCGTGTGATTCTTTCGCGCTTGACGCTGGTGACGCCCATTTCCATTTTACACCCGCCCCGGCCACCGAAGCGGTTCCTCCCTCTCCAGCAGCCAGACTGCCAGCCTGGTGTGGGAGCACCACCATCCTTTGTACGGCAACAGGTAAACCCACACACGGGAGCTTCAGCGGCCGAGAGCGGGCGGAGTGTCGCGGCCGCCGGACCGAGCCGCTCTTGACCTTGTGTTCTGCGCCTGCTGCTGGGAGGTAAGTGGGATCCTGCTCTGTTAAATACCACACAGGCTCCGAGGCTGCTTGGATTACAATGCTGCAGTAGGCTACACATCCTGGCACATTTTTTCCCCCCTCCCTGCCTCTGCATCTCCACTATTTGACTTTATCAAACCAAACCCCGACTGTCAGGCTATTGTCTGCCTAGTGGTCTAAAGGACAAGTCATCTAAAATGCTCCTCATCTGCATGCCCAAACGCATCCTTGTTAATTTATTGTTTATGTTTCAAAACAAATGTGTAAATGTTACCTGAAAACGTATTAACACTGGCATGGTGGCCTGGAAAAGTGCCAGGATCATGTATTTCGACAGTGGCTTCTCCCCCCTAACCTGCAGCCTATATGTTAACGTGAGGACATGAACAGGCTGGGCTGCTCACTGGAGACGAGGAGCTCTCCGCTTGGATTTTTCAGCCTCTGTAAAATGCAACCGAGCTGAAAAGCTACAGGAAGATCCCTGTAAGAATCCTGGAACATTGCAGTAGGCACCTTTGGTTTTCAGCCGTGACCCTGTCTTACTTTATAGCATTTTTTTTTTTAATCTCCTTGGGTGTAATGGATATGCATTTTAATGTGTGGTTTTAAAGTTCATGCTGTGCTTGTGGATGTTAGAATCTCCCCTTTAAAAAAGCTTTCATGTACTGAGAGTTGCCTTAGTTGGGTTATTTCCCCCCTTTAAAAGCTATGAAATGATTGATTTAATTTACCAGAAGCCATTGAGTGAATAGCAGTGGAAATCACACACAGGGTGATGTATGTGTGTGTGTGTGTGTGTGTGTGTGTGTGTTATGTGCAATCACTCTCCCTCTGTGCACACTTGTAAATAATTTGATAAGGCAGGCTGGTTCTAATGTGCATTTCTGCTACAGTTTTCTGCGAGATCGCAAAGACAAACTCAGTTTTAACTCAGTTGTGTTCATTATGAACTGCAGTATTGACTAATCAAAGATTGCTGTGTGTGAGTGAGTGAGAGAGAGAGAGAGAGAGAGAGAGAGAGAGAGAGAGAGAGAGAGAGAGAGAGAGAGAGCTTGTTTTGCTGCTGACAGTGAAAGAGAGTGGGCTTTCTTTGCTGAAGTGGCAAAGTCCATCTAACCCGCAGCTCTTTTGACATCTGGCCCCGGCCCAGAAGGCACTGTTGCGCATCCACCTGCCAACAAAACATTACATAACACACACTCACTCACACACACACGCACATATCGCTCTGCTACCTGTGCTGGAGAGAAGGAATTGATAGACTTTAAGGGGGTTTAACCCATTTTCATGTGGGAAAGTGCAGTAGCATGAATCTAAATATTGTTTTGAGGTCAAATCGATGTTATTCTTGGAGGCACGAGTGAAATTCTTGTGCAGGAGCTACAAACCTTACACAGGGCAGCTGGGTTAGGACATGCTGCTGAGTGTGTTTTTGGGGGTGGGGAGTGTAAAGGGAGGGAAAGAGGATCACTGCTCCAACCACTGCTGGAGCTGACCCAAAAATGTATCAAAAGGATAAATGTAAGAATGACTCTTCCTGGTGGAAGATACACCGTGTCCCCGATTTTCACCTGCAACACAACAAAGGAAGGTGTGTCTGTGTGTGTGTGTGTGTGTGTATATATCTGTAGGTCTCCCTGCACTTGTGAATAGGCATAAACTCATACACACACACACACACACACACACACACAGAGGCTTCTTTCTCCTCTGGCTCGGCAATGCTTCCTGGGCTGTGTCCGCTAGAACAGGGTCCCCTTCTGTGTGAGGAGCGTGTGTGTCTGCACACTCACACACACACACACAGGCCCGAACATTCATGCACACATCCGACTGCACCAGTGCGGCGCACACAGGTGTCAATCAGCATGCAGGGCAGAGTCAAAGGGCATTTATTGCAGGAGAGAGGAGGAGGAGGAGGAGGAGGAGCAGACAGCGCACTGTCGTAAAGCCCGGGCCTTGACCCGCTCATCACAAGCCGCTCACTTCCCTTTGATTTGTGCACTCCATCATATTTGCCAAAAAAAATTCAAATTTCTGACGTCGGTATGAAGTTGTCCGGCTGTGACATCATCTTATGAGAATGTGGTGCTACTTTAAAAAAAAAAAAAAAAAAAAAAAATTCTCATAAACCCTGTTGCTTCCATTAGGGCTGCACCATATGGACAAAATTTCATACCCTGATATTTACGCCAAATAGTGATATGATATAAGATATGATTATGGGTTCTCACTTATTATATTATTATATTATAGCACATACCCTTTGGCTATCAGACAGCTGAACTTGCACTGACTTTAATGGTTATGTATATACAGGTTACATTGTAAGTAGCACTTTAACATAACTGCATGCACTTTCAATGCCGCTGGGTATTGCGTATTGCTTATTGTTTACTGTCTGCTTGTGTTTATGCTCGTCTTTTTGAACATGATGTGCTGCTGTACTGTCCTTGTTTATGATATTTATGTCGGAGAGTCTACCAGGACAAATTCCTATCAACTTGTTGACATGGCAATAAATGTATTGAATCTTGAACCTGAAGGGCAGTGAAAATTAAGCATTCTTCCAAAAACAGCATATTAATATTGCACGTTGATAACGATATATTATTCAGCTCTGGCCTCCATGACCTTTGCCTCGCCAGTCATTTATTTCTCTCCTATGTTGCTTAAGAGCCTAAGCGTGTTGGAGGTGCTGCGTTTACAGCATGGGAGGCCGTGCTGCCAGTCTTCCCTCGCCGTTCGTTTTTTTTTGCGTGTTTATGGTAATCATGCAAATGTGACCGAATTAATGTGGTAATAATTGCGGTGCACATGTAGCACTTTCAAGTTTATTCTGAGTAATCACTCATAATTGCCTCGTGTTGCTCCGCTCAGCTGTTGAAACCGAAGCCAGCGCACACAGTTTCTTCATTAAACCAACATTTGTAATTACCTAATTACTCAATGCAAGATTTTCGGCGTCTCCGTCGTGCAATCTGTGTGTTACAGCTCTCATCCAAGACCCGTGTGTCAGGGAAAGAGATTGATGCTTTTCTGAGAGGCTTATCACAAGGCTAGAGTGTGAGCCATGAATACAGGCCTGCGTTTCATTTCTATGCGCTTTCCAGTGGCATAGACTTGCTAAACAGACGTTGATTGAGCGGCTGTCCGGCCTGGCCTGACATTTTTGTCACTTCAGGACTTTCCTTTTCACCGGGACGGAGCCTGGCCCGCTCCCGTTCCTCGCAACGCAACATCAGTCACATCCACGAGGACCGAGCTTCAAGGTAAAATAGATTACAAATGAGTTATTTTGATATTTCCGAGGCATTCGAGTTCTTTTGTCGTGCACTTCGGGGGCGCCCGACGCTGAAAATGGGTCATTGTCAGACCTCGGTGTCAGTGCTCTGTTCTGTTGTGGGTCACAGGCGCTCAGCAGCGTTGACAGAGAGGGCGTGCGTCCCGTGACTCGTGTTGATCCTGTTTTCATTATCCGGGATGTGTCCTGTTTGAGCAGTGGAGGCTCTTCCCCGAGGCGCCGGGAGATACTGATCTTAGCGCGTAAACTGTGCGCTCCTCGGGAGAGAAGGGTGTGTGTGTGTGTGTGTGTGTGTGGGCGGGGGAAGTGAGGGTGCACAAAGGACCCTCGTGCTAAATGTTTGCATAAGAGAGTGTAAACGGCACACATTCACACACACACACACACACACACACACCTCAGGGCACTATTAAGGGTATGTTTCTATGGAAACACTACATATACCTGAAGGGTCGCTCGAATCTATGTGGCCTCCAAGGTCTGGCGCAGGCTGATGACATCACTGTCGAAAGCTCATGCTGAATCAGCCCGATGTTGAGCCTCAGATTCCAACCTGAAGTTGCCAGATTTTGCTCTCCGGTGCTTTGTGCTTCCCAAAAAAGTCAAATGTGTTTCTTTTTTTAGTAACCACCGCTCTTCCTCCGTGTGCACAGGGTTCGTATTAAAATAGAAAGAAAGCAGATTCATGGTTTTGGTATTTGTATGTGGCCTTTTGTTTACTTGGGTGGGTTTGTGTGCGAGAGAGCACAAACACACACACACACGCGTGCTCCAGAACCAGTTCATTATTCTTAAGTAATTGGTAGTGTCGGCATGCACAGGGAATGATTTATACTACAACAAGCACACTCGTCCCCCCTGCAGGAATTCACATGAGGAGAGAGTGAGGGGAAGGGGGAAACCAGTGATGAAGCGATGGTGTAATAAGAGCTGAGGCAGAGGAAGGGAAGAGGGGGAAGCGGGCGGGAGTCATCTCAGAGAAGATAGATGTAAGACTGAGGGATGAATAAGGAAGAGAGGAGCGGATACATGGGGAAAGGATGGAGTGAGCAGGCCGGGGAAACAGATTGTGAAGGAATGATTTGGACAGGCGGCGAGGAAATTGGCCGGACTTGACCAGAAGCACGTCTGAGGGGAAATCACGCTTGCTAGACACAGGGAGAGACAGATGAAATAGGGGGAAATAGACGGGTAGTTCACAGCCAAGGGAAGAGAAGGGGAATAAGGAATAGAATCTGCACAATATAAAGCAAAGGAGGGAGAGAGAGATGCTGGAATGACAGGAATGGCAAGAACGAGAAATTGAGCGGAGAGTGGAAAGGAGAAGATGTGAATTGTGCGTTCAGCGAGGAGGAAAAGAGTGATTGATACATGTGACGGGGGAAGAACTGTGGCACTGCAACACAAGAGAATTTAACAACAACAGGACCAGAGCAAAGGAAGGGTATTAATAGCAGGAGAAATTCAAGAAGAGAGGACTGATGGAAACTCTGCCTTCAGAGTTTTTTTTGCGTCGCCGTCTGCTGGAAGACGCCACATGCAGCACGGCTCACTCCAATCTGAGAGCATTTCATGCATGGTTTCTCATCTGTCCCCCCTCTCTCCCACCCCCCCCCCCCCCCCCCCCCCCCCCCCACCCCCTCCCCTTTGGGACTGTGCCACAGATCCCACACAAGAATTTCATCAGGTGGGCCCGACGGGCTGCCTGCACGTCAGGATGGAAGTCATCCCATTAAATTTGAGTCATATGCAAATGAGAACGTACACACAGCAGGTAAAATGTCAGTGAGAATGGGGAGTAGAGTGGCAGCATGGAGGGTTAGGGTGATCAGGGCCAGTTTTGCTGTTACACACACACACACACACACACACACACACACACACACACACACCAGAACCAAATTATTCATTGATTTGAGCAGGCTTGTGTGAATGACCGTAGTGCATGAATGCAAAGGCGCCAGGGATGAATGAGGATGTAAAATATATAAATATCGCAGTGCAATTATTTTGACTGCAGTTGCGGTCGTGATTTATGTATGATTCACAATTTTAGTGGGCATGATCATTTTTGCCACCTAATTTTTATTCCCAAGTCAAGTCAAGTCTTTATTGTCATTTCTGCAGTATGTTAGGAAACATGCTGCAGAGTGAAAGATTGACTCTCCAAGTGCAATATGGAGTGGACACGATTTAAAACAGACATTTAAACAGTTTCAGCTCCAGTGATCTGGTTATTTGATTATTTCTTCCTTGAGCATTCCGGTATATTAATATTTGCTTAATATTTGCTTTGTATTTTGAAGCTGTTTGGGATGTGCTGATCGATTAATCAGCCATTTGCAATGGATTCAGCCCTGGTGGATGCATGTGGTTATTTTTTTGCCGTGCATTTTTCCGTATTCAGGCAAAAGAGAGAGAGGCCACGTGCAGAGGATTGTAACGCGGTGGATGGGACTTTGATGGGGAAATGCCAAAGAGAAGTGAACAATGGGAAAATGAAGAGGCACTAACAGAGCGCTGGCTTAAGCAGCCGTGTGTAATCTGCCAGCGGACACTGAGAAATGCCGCCTCCCCTCTGGACCCCCATCCTCCTCTTCCCCGTGTCTGCTTCTCTGTTTTTGGCATTGTTCTTCTACCTCTAACTTTCCCCGTCCCCGTCTCTTCCTCTCTTCTTCTCTTCTCGCCCCCCACCCCTCCCACCTCCCTGTAATTTGTCCCCATCTTGCCCCTTCCTCGCTCTTTATTCCCTCGATCCTCGTGGTGTAAGCCGCTCAGCGCGCCCTCCTCGCATTGTTAACGGGTCGATTTTTTTTTTCCCTCTTCACTCTTTCCCACTTCCTCACATATTCGTATCCTTTTTTTTTTTTTTTTATTACCGTTTTCCCTCTGTCACTCGCATGCTTGCTCCTCCTCGATCTTGTAAAATGCTGATACTCGTTGCACTGTGACACAAATCACATGCTCACACCTCTCTCTCTCTCTCTCTCTCTCTCTCTCTCTTTCTCTGCAGATGTCTGAGAGCGAGCCAGTCTGAGTAGAGGACCTCCCCTCTGCCCGCACTCCCCACCTGCAGCCATGAATGGTGAGAACAACCCTCTGTGTGTGTGTGTGTGTGTGTGTGTGTGCTGTCTGTCTGTCTGTTTGCGTATAGGAGGCAGATGTTCAGTTTGTGTGTTTCAGCGTGTTGGTAGGTGTTTATAATGGGAGGAATGGACAAGCCTGAGCCTCTGTGTTGTATGAAAAATGTTAATGAAATATTGATCTGGCAGTGGAGTGAAGGCTCAGACTGTCTCCGGCACCCAGCACTTTGATCCTGTGATTTTTTTTTCCTTATTTTTTAAGGTTTTGTTTTGCATCTCTGCTTTGTTTGATAGTTATAGAAGAGAGGCAGACAGAGAGAGGAAAGGCAGGGTTTGAACCCCGGCTGCTGCCTGCCTGTGATTTTTGTTTCTTGACATTGTTTAAAAACATGAAAATATGCCTTGAGGAAATATATAACAACTCATCACCTCGAGCTACGAAGACTTAATTTATGCAAATCTTAAAAGTTATGTTGGTATGATGGGTTTTGTCGTTTGTCGTAGAGTGGTTACACTTAGAGTGTGTGTGCCTGGACACCTTGTCCCTGATGCTGTTATGCTCACTCTTGGAGGTGATGCATCTCTTTTGTCCTTGTGCAAGATTGATGTGGACAAAACTGCTCAATAGCAGTTATGTGTGTGTGTGTGTGTGTGTGTGTGTGTGTGTGTGCGCGTGTGTCTGCACTTGTTAACCTTCTTGCACTGGCTTTTGATCATAAGTACTTGCCAAGTACTTGCCACTCTCTCTGCTTCAGGCCCCCATTGGGAAATGTCTAAGATGTGTGTGTGTGTGTGTGTGTGTGTTTAGACTACACCTCATCCGCATGACTGCCAACCCTCGGTGTCGGCCAATAAGAGTGACACCACCTACTGGATAGATACTGGAATACAAAAAAATATTTGTTTATGATGAGTTACTGCTTTGGAAAAGTACATGGGAGGCAGAGCTCTTTGCGTTATTGCACTCACACTAATATGACCAGATTACGCTGCAGTGAGCCAACTGGAAAGTCATTAGTCTTGAATTCTCCAAAAAAAAAAAAAAAAAGCAGGTGCAGAGTGTGAAGCGGTCCCAGAGCAGACGAGGTTCTCTTCAGGGCATGTCTGCAGCGCGGGGAGCCTGCTCTACCACCGTCGCTATCTGAAACATCAACTTGTCCTCCCCAGGTGAAGCGTTTGATATGGAAATAGTTATGGAAGCAGTGATATGGTTTCCCCGGATGACTCGGCATGGGCGTCTGGAGGTTCGACTGAACGTGTCTCCTAAGGGGCCGCACGGCGCCAAGACAACAGCGGTGCACACACTTGCAAAGGAAAGCAAAACTCTCCGAGGGAAAGGCTCTGTGTGGTTGCTGTAAACGCTGCACAGGCGCTGTTGTCGGTGGAAGCTCATGCAGGAGACGATATCGCAGACGTTTGTCTGTTGTTGGACAATATTTCCTCAGTCCTGGCTGTAGCACCCTTGTGCACTGCAAAAACTCAAAATCTTACCAAGATTATTTGTCGTATTTCAAGTCAAAAATGTCTTATTTCTAGTCAAAATATCTCATTACACTTAAAATAAGACATGATCACCTCAGAAGTAACTTGTTTTTAGACAATTGTCTCTTGTTTCAAGTGAAAATTTGCTTGAAACAAGTGAAAATTTGCTTGTTTCATTGGCAAAATTTGTTTCTTGTTTCTAGCTAATTTTCACTTATTTCAAGTGAATTTTCACTTTTTCCACTGGCAAATTTTGCCAATGAAACAAGCAAATTTTCACTTGTTTCAAGCAAATTTTCACTTGAAACAAGTGAAAATTGTCTAAAAACAAGTTACTTCTGAGGTGATCATGTCTTATTTTAAGTGTAATGAGATATTTTGACTTGAAATAAGACAAATAATCTTGGTAAGATTTTACGTTTTTGCAGTGTGTATTCGCTTGAGAGTTCCTGCTTTTTTTTTTTTTTTTTTTTTTTTTTTTTTTTACTGGTCAGAATGCTATCTCAAATATATAATAATGTGTGTTAGTTGCGGCAGATATGTTTGTTACTTGGATATAATTTATTTATTCAGTTATTAGTTTTAACCAGGCAGGTCAGTGAAGAACATTAACATTGACAGCCTGGCAAAAGGCCTCTTAGTGGGCACTTGGGAAAAACTGCAACAAGACAAAAAGACAAGCAGAAAGCAGTAAAAACAGTCATGTTGAACAAGCTGGGTTGCCACAGCTAAGACCTGAAGACAGAATACGGCATAAAAATAACAAGAAAAGCACTAAGATGAGTTAACACTTGACAAAAACACCCACCCACGCTGACTTCCAGGGCCAAATTGCTAATTCTTCATTGCAGAAACGTAATGTTATGGTCAAGGAATTTCTTTTCTTGTTGTTTTTTTTTCCCCCCCAGATGTCTTTCTGTTGTTGTGCATTCATAAAAAGCTGTGCAAGGCTTTACACTCTGAAAACTCTACAGCCTCACTGACTCTTTGGTCTCTATATGCTGCCAATGCTGAAATTTGGCACCTCTTTATCTGGCTGCACATTGAGCGGCCATATGTTTCCAGCCCGAGCGCCGGGTCCCAGAAGACCCCCGCGGTTTTTGCCGTCGCTGCGTAAGAAGCTTTGCTGCGCCCCACTTCTCGGCCGCGCGCTGAATCAACTGACAGCCCCGAGTATGTGGCCATGCTACTGACATGTCCCACCGGCGCTGTGCTAAATATCGCCTCCCCTCTCCGCTCACAATAGTTTCTAAAAGAGGCCTGTCACCGGAACGAGACAATGTGAAGCATACTCACATCTCAGTGTGAGATTAATTACTCTCTCCTCTTTTTATGTGTGCGTTTTTGCTGACGACGCCAGAAGTAGGTCAGGCAGTGCGAGCGGCTCACATTGATACCGTCTGGGGAAAAGCATATACCTGAGCAGGTGTTGCCGTGGTGACTCGGGGCTTGTTTGGATATTGAAAGTGGCTCAAGGTGATTGGCCGAGGGAGGGGTGTGTTTGCCGACAAACAGACGTTTCTCAGGTGAACGGCTGGCCGTGACATTTTCTGTTTGCTGCACCGACATTTAAACATGTGCATTGGTCGATGTATGCTGAAACCATGAAAAAATCATCTTTCTCCCTCAAACTCAGTATTTTCTTTCATTTCAGCACAGACTGGCCTGAGGAGCATACACCCTGTTAGGCCGTTGTGTCATTCCTCAGTGATTTGTGTGTGTGTGTGTGTGTGTGTGTGTGTGTGTGTGTGTGTGTGTGTGTGTGTGTGTATGGTCGGGCAAAGGCTGGCTGGGTGTTTGCGTTGGCATCAGAGGGGAGGTTCCATCATGGGCAGAGTGGTATTTCCTGTCCATGGTGAATAAATTACAGCCCTGATACCGGCTCTGCATTAAGAAATAGTTCAAAGAATTGTGCCCTAACTTCAAATATGCCGTATCATTACTACTTTGAGATTTTTTTTTTCCTCCTCCAGAACTCCGTCTCTTCATTCCTGCTGTCTGAATCATTTATATCCAGCAGATACGAGGACGAATGGAGAGCTCGCAGTTTCACAAGACCCATTATTTAGGTTAATGGGAAAAGTTTGGAGCTTTTTGAGCCCCTGTGCAAGTTATCTTCTGTTCGTAACACTGGAGGGGAAATCAGAGGGAGGTTATGAAGTGCCTCATAAAATAATCTCAGGTAAAATATGTACAGAAAATATAATCTTTTTTAATCTCCTGACGGCCATCATTTAAATAGAAATGTGATTATGTAAAGCACCCCTGTCTGTGACGCTGCATAAATTAAATTCACTTACTTATTGATCTGTGTAATTGTCACCATCTGTGTATTCATTTTAATATTGAAGTGTATGGGGACCATGCAGCATGCTGATTCGGCACTTTAACCCTTTATAGGGCAAGTGACTATTTTTAGTAATTTCAGAAATTTTACATATCAGGCCCATCTCCTGTCTCAGTTAGTTCAATAATCATTCGGTCTTCACCCAGCCAATCAGCAAAGATCGCTCTACATCCCAGGTCACATGATTGTGGCATTTGACCAATCTCAATGGCTTTGATGTTCTATTACAAAATGGAAATTTTAGAAAAATTTTATAGAAGTAATAAAGTCCTGTCATGTTCTCTAATAACAGTCTAGGGCTGTTTTTTTGAATTTCAAAGTATTTCAATGAGTGGCCTATAAAGGGTTAAATAGAACTGATTGATTGATTGATTGATTGAAGACCAGCTTCCCCGCACGCCGAAACTCTCGTCTTTGTCAGGTTGTTGTGAAGAGTCTTTGTCAACATTTTGCCAGCGCTCTGCTCCGGCGCGGTTGCCATGGCAACAGCTGCCGGCGTCCGGCGGGCTCGTCTGTTTGGTCGAGCCGTCTGAGGCAGAGCGGCTTTGGCAGTGAGCATGCGCGAGAGGAAATTGGATTATTTTAGTCTCATTGTCTTGACTGCCTGTATTTGTTATACTTGGTGTGGAAATGTTCATATTAGTCCATTAACACTGTCTGATTCCATTACAGCGACGCAGGTTATTTCACTGTCTGACGGCGCTTTTCAGCACCTGCTCAGCTGTCTGAGTCCCCTCACTGTATCCGACTTCTCTTTTTCAGCCTTCAGATCTCGTTATCCAACTCCTGCACTTCATTCTGCCCCGTCTTTATTCAGCACCTCCACAAGCTCGCCGTTCTTTGAGCACGGATGGCTCTTTGCGTACGGGAGGCAAAGTCCATTCAGCCTTTGAGTCGCCTCTTTTAATGCTGAGGATCTAATCTAATGATGATAATCTAAGCAGGGGGCAGAGGTTTCAAATCAGAAGGAAAAGGCTTCCGGTGAATCACCAGTGTTACAATGTTGTGAGACTGTGAGACCAATTAGTATGATTTTTTTTTTTTTTTTTTGAATTCCACAGGCACCCTCATGATTAATTGATCATAGACTCTAATGCTAAAATATTCCTCCCCCTCGATTAGCGAATTTTTATTATGTTGACTAAGAATTGAGCTTCATACCTCTCGCACAGCACATTCGACTTCATATTTAATTCATGGCCAACCCCCAACTTACCTTGAGATATGCACAAGTGGAGTGGAGTGAAAGAAGCTGACTGGACATTTTTATACATTAATCATTGTCGGGAGTTGGTTAAGAGATGTTTCATCTGAGGGGGGGGGGGGCGTCTCGTTTGGGAGGGAAATTATGCAGAATTTTTTTGGAGGGTGAAGAGAAAAGACATATTGGATTCTGTAGCATTTGTGCTTTGGGGACTCTGTGTGTGTGTGTTTGCGTGTGTGTGTGTGTGTGTCTGGATAGAAGAACAGGGTATAGTCTGCATAATACAGTTTGCAAATTTGTTTTCTCTCTCCTGCTCTCCTCTTCCCTGCAAATGGCACCTTAGGGTGGAGTATATGTTTTCTGTTTTCTCTTACAAATTATATTGTCACTTGTAAAAATGTTTGGGGGCTGCAGAATGCAACGTGTTGTTTTTACAGATGCCCGGGGTGGTCACAAGGGTTACTCAGTTCATGCAGCAACTTTTTGCATGTTTTGTGTGTCTTCCTGTCCTCCTGCATGTCCAGGTGGAGCCAGTGTGTGGGCCATCACTCCAGAGGAGAGAGGGAAACATGATAAACAGTTTGACTCCCTCACTCCCATCCTCGGCTATGTCTCAGGTAGGCTTGAAAATCACAACAAACAGATTAATATCATGTTAAAACTAGAGCTAGGACGTGGATAGCTCAAATATATCTTTTAAAAAACTTGCCAACATATAAGGAAGTCCTAATAGCAGAATTCTGGTAGTTCACATATGGAAATATAATATAGAGCATGTACATGTAGGGGATTTCTATACATGCACATGCATAAAATTGATTCAAATTTGACCCATTTTCATATATGGACATATACAACATATAATGCACACACAGGCTCTTCCCATTGTCCCCACCAGCCATAATTGTCATATATGTGTATTTAGCAGGTATAGGTGCACATACATGACCATAAAAGGGCATTATGTGTTTTGTATAGATGTTACATACATGGGTAATGTTATATACAGAGGCAGGGGATATATGTTTGGTCCATACATGACTATTATGTAACATATAACAGCATTTCTTAAGTGTATGGTTGAATACAATATGTTCATATAATGTGTTTTCATATGGGCTGGTACCAGTACAGGTCTGTATGAAAGGCTGCCTTAAAGTGAAGGGATGCAATTTTCTGACCTTATTAGACTGTTCTAGCTGTTCTATTATTTGCCTCTACCTGCTTGGTCATCATATCCGTGTTACATATAAATATCTTATGAAAGCACTAACAGTCGTCCCTACAGCAGGAGTCACAATATTGATATTAAGGAATCTGGTCAAAGATATTGTGATATTTCTTTTTTGTCCATCTCACCCAGCCTTAATATAGGCTACATCAGAGTAAGATTTGATTATGTGCTCTCATTTTGATTTAGCATGACTGCAACATGATGAGTGTTTAAACATAGGCTAAAGCTGCATGAAATCTGATTTTCCATTAAATTTCCCATTAAGTAGCTTCAAAGTTTGATTTTTTTTCCCCCCCTGTATTGTAGGACACTGTCACACGTAATCTGCATCTACGGCTTGCAACGCCTCACTGAAGCTACAGCTATCTTATAATGAGTGAAACATCCAAAGCCAATATGCCATTGATTTATGGCTGCACCCTTACATCAAATAGTAACTATCTAGATGTATTCTGAATCACTTCATCCACATTTCCCTGTAATGCAGCAGGCCATGTTGGGTATCTTTGGAAACTTTGGGTTCTCCACTAGAATTTAAAACAAAGTTCTGTGGGTTTGAACAAAGCTCAACAGCGCAGCATGCATTTGTAATCATGAACTCGCTGATCCGACTGGCAGCTTAGAATACAAACACTGACTTCCAGGGTGAGTTATCAAGTTGCATAAATACTGTTGCTAACATTTTCAAATCTTGGTGTCAGCCTGGTGCCTTGGTATCCGTTCTTATGAGAGCCCCGTAACCGAGAAAAGTGCCTCTCTGTCTGAAAAGCCGTGTTTTTTGTTTGTTGGCAGGAGAGCAGGCCAGGAAATTCTTCCTGCAGTCTGGTCTGCCTGCCCCCGTCCTGGCAGAGATCTGGTAAGGACCCAGCTTCATGACCTAATGAGGCATCACCCTAAATGTCTGCTGTTCCACTGAAATAACTAGGTCAGTTTGGCCGCTTTGTTTTTAGTCAAGGCAGGGTCTGTACAGGGACGACCAGTGACGGCCTGTTAGCTCAGCTTCCTGTTGAGCGCTCACTTCCTGCACAGCCTGCCCCACCCAGTCATTATATACTGTGTGTGTGTGTGTGTGTGTGTGTGTGTGTTTTGATATGTATGACTGACATTCTTGCTGTAGCCTGGGATCCAATTCCATCAGACCCTTAATAAAGAAAAAAAACACTGTGAGCACTTTGCTTTGAAAAAGATTGATGTGTCCTGCACCTCGCAGTTTTGTCCCTTCACAAATCATCTTGTTCTACCTCTTCTCTCTCTCTCTCTCTCTCTCTCTCTCTCTCTCTCTCTCTCTCTCTCCCTCCCTCTCTCTCTCTCAGGAACCTCGCTGACCTGGACAGTGATGGCAAGATGGATAGACTAGAGTTCTCCATTGCCATGAAGCTAATCAAACTCAAGCTTCAGGGGCGGGGCTTGCCCCCCTCTCTGCCAATCATAATGAAGCAGCCTCCCATCTGCAACCCCTCCTCAACCATCACATCGTCATCACGCTTCGGTAACAACAAAGATGCTAATGCCCCATTTTAGCCTCACTTATCTCAACTTAACCCTTTGAAACCTGGGGAGCCTGTGGGCTTTTATTTTACCCCCTTAACAAAATTCACTTTATTTCTTTTTTTTTTTTTTTAGGTGATTTTCTTGAACAGTTGTTTGTAATTCTCTTGTAATGTAATTTTAGATAAATAAATAGATAGATACTCGCAGTTTTTCAGCAGTATCCTCAGATTACAGATTAAATAAATAAAAAATAAAGAATAAGATCTTAGTACAACTTTAAATATACTACAAATATACTACAACTTTAAATGTAATAATGTCAAATATAATATGCCTCCCACTATATAGTAATTTCCCACTAATGTTGTTTTAGTCGGCCTACTTTTGTGATAAGTTTTTTCAAGTTTTCAGATAGTTTTCCAAGAGTAGGAGGCAACACAAGTCTTGCTGATTAGCAAGATAAAACTTTTACTGACCGAATTGGTACAGTTTAATATTTAATATTTTGTCACCGCTGTCTTCCCCTTGGTTTACTTCTGTATATTCCCTCCTTGTAGGAATGGGTTCGATGCCCAACCTGTCTGTCGGCATGCAGCCCATGTCAGCGATGTCTGCCATGCCCCTCCTGACGCCCATCCCAGTCAACCCCCCCATGCCCTCCATGCAGCCGCTGGTGCCGACGCCGATGACGCTGCCGCTCATCACCACCCTGGGAAACTCAGCAGGACTGCCCAACGGCAATGCCAACCTCCTCACCCCGTCCCCTGTTCCCAACACCACAGGTGAGGCGGGCTTCACGGGAAATGAGCTCTATTTTGAGTCATTAAAAGCCCACATGTTTGATGTGTACATACTGGCTGATGGGCCCTGGATTTTGAAACAAGAGGAGACAATAAGTCACTGTGTGTATTTGAACGTTACCTGTGTCCTGCCTTTTAAATGGCCTATTTATTCTCTTAAACATATAACATGACAAGGTAAAATGCTATGTATGTGTTATTTATTTGTATGTTTAGATTTTACTGTATTTGTGGTTGTTTGTTTGTAAACCCTTTTGAAAAGTGCTTTATACATATAGCTATTATTATGAATGTGTCAGAACCATTCAGTAGAAACGTCATGGAAACAGCATGTAAACCGTGGACAAATTAAATTAGATTTGCAGCGACACACAAATAAATAAGAAAGGCAAGAAACGCCAAAAAAAAAAGAAATGAATTCATAGGGAAATGATTAAGTTAATAATAATTAACAAAAATAAATTGGGGAAATAAATATAGAAATACTAATTAAGGTCATTTGTATCTGAATTGATTAAATTATGTATGCATTTGTTTGTTGAATTAATTAGTAGTGTTTTCATTTTCTTTTTCTTCTTCTTCTTCAAGATAATGAAAAGGCTGAACACTCCGCAGCGCAGCGTGACAGGGCTTTAGGAGAGTGCGCTTTGTTTGACGCTTTGATTTTAATACTGCGGAAATTTTGTCGTTATGGTGCAGCGAGACGAGAAACGACGGCTTTGGCATTACTGGAAGACAACGGCAGACTTTGAGAGTGTATAGTATTAAGTATATGTTGGAGATATGCGCATTATGGAAGTAGCTTTTAAGATTGTCTCCATTTTTTTTTTTTTTTTTTTTACCATTTGACAAATTTACTGGAGCAGCGATATGAGATTGATTCCAGGATGCTTAAAAACCTTTCACAGATTATCGGAGCAGAAAGCCTCCACCTGTTGCTTTCTAACATTGTGCACACAGCATGAACCGTTAATAATAAATGTGTGTGTGCATGTTTCCGTTTTTTGTGTACATGAATTTGTGCGGTGCCGTTTCTCAAAATCTGACTTGACTTCTAAGTGTGTGTTGAATATTTGGTGTATCAGGGCTGCAAGTTAACCAGCTTATCACTGCATCTGTGGCGGATCCAATGTTAATGCATGCAAAAGTCTGCGTATGGGTGTGTGCGTGTGTGTGTGTGTATTGGGGTATGCAGTAAGAAATGCCTGTCATCACCAAGGAGACGAGTAGTTATCATCACTGCATTCTTTCCTGCAGATACTTGTACGTATTATATTTCTGAGAAAAGGGCTGTGGATATGCCGTGTGCATACATTACATGTGCACAAACATCCTTCTCTCTTTGCATCTCTTCATTATTCTCTCCGTCTGTCTTTGGTAACGCTGTGTCTGCGCTCTCTCCGGCTCGCTTTATGTTCAAGTCAGATCCTCAGCTGTGAAATTAGCAATCTAATGAGGAGGAGTGTGGAATCATTCTCCGACGTTGTTTGGTGTTCCCTCGTTTTTTTTTATCTGTGCTGAGGAGAGAGCGGCACCGTGGCTCTCGAGGCTAACCCTCTTTACAGCGCCGGGGCTCCAGACCCAGGCGGCTGCTTTTGTTTTTTAGCCAGGCGTCAATAACCTTGCTGCCGGAGCTCTGTGTGCTGCGACTGTAAAGTGCGAGGAGATAAGATTAGACGTGCACACGTTCAAGGGCGACTGTACTCTGCAGGGTCTCCAGTATTATGTCAGAGATTTAATGCATGGGAAATGCACATGTGAATGCGAGGGCAAAGCCAGAAGTAGCCATTCACGCGTTCACTTCCCAGCTCCTCTAACCTTGAAAATGACAAATTTGGATTTAACCACTAATTGGCTGCCTTTTTCCTGCCCCTGACCCTCTTTTTTTTTTTTTTTTTCTTCCTCCAGCGCTTCCTATGTCTGGTTTCTCCTCCCCCATGGTGTTCTCTCCGTCCACAGGCATGTCCAAGGCCAGCTCTCTGTTAGACCTGGGATCAAGCAGGTGAGACCCAAAGTGCACAAAATAACTCAAAACAGTTAATCCCCCTGTAAACCTGGATGTGAGTCTGCAGTCTCAGTAAGTGCATGAACTTTCATAATTGCAACCTCAGGAATGATCGGTATGTTTTTATTATTTTGTCATGCATTTAAAAATACACAGAATACACAGAGATGATAAGACAGATCCAGACTACCGCATCTCCAAATGTAATACCAGGCAAAGTCCACGGATAATTAGAGTTGTACAAATTTTGAATAAATCATGCAGGTCTTTGTGTGAAGTGCTGAGTTTATAAATTACAAAATCTAAATATGTCATTATAGTGTGCTGAAAAGTAAATAGTGCATCTAGCCTCCAAGCTTTTGAGACAAAATTAACTAACCGAAAGGGATCAAAATCAAACAACTGTTCCGTTTTTTCCTCGTCCATACACCCGGATATTTCACGGCTTTAATTAGACATTTCATGAAAGAGTGGTGCTCTGGAATCGTCGCAGTGTGTGCGGCACAAAAGCAAACGAGACTCGCTTTCCACTTTTCCGAGATCACACAGCCGACACGGTCCTACTTTCTTCTGGAATACCTTTGAATCCTCCGGCTTCAGTAGCTAAAGGAAGGATGTCGGTTCTTTAATTGGATTAGGATTTGCTAGTACTTGTGCAGCTCATCAGTAATATTCATTGTAATCACTCTCGCCTGTGCAACACCCATGCATGCTTGATATATATATATATATTTTTTTTTTTGTATGCAGCCGGTTGCATACACCACAGGCCCTCTGTGAGCCTCTGCACTGAGGTTCCTGTTGGATGATAAAGATCAAGTATGACATTTCCAAGTGTGTTTTTATGTGAGCGGCATGGATTCCTGCGCTGCACAATTTACTGCACGGCGCTTTCGAGTGAAAGACTGGATTAAAAACTGCCATAAATCAACGTGCAGCCAATCTGAGCTGCTCGCCGCTCATGAAGAAACAGGCTTAACAGGGAAGGGCGGAGGATCCGAGAGCAGGCAGAGATGATACGGTGAGATATCAGGCGGAGCAGGAAGGACATTTTGGAATCAAATGTTCTACTCAGCCGCAGTAGGAAGTGGACTTGTTTAGAGTCACAAACATCAGACGGAAAGCAGGAAACAAATGACATTCTTAGGCGGGGAGGTCACCGTATCGCTGCTTTTTTTTTTTTTTTTTTTTTGCTGGAATGTAAGAAAATATTGAAGGATGTGCTCTAGAAAAACAAAAGTGGCTGCTTACACATCAAAAAACAGGGACCATGTCTGTCTTAGAAAACTCATTTTTAAGATGTACTGTGTATTTGTTTAGTATTATGCAATAGATGTGTATGGGATCATTCATTACCTAGCATTACGTGTCAGTGAGTGAGTTTTCTCACAAGAGACGCTGATCACTCAGTCAGTTTCAGTCGTCTCAGCTGATGTCAGGAGTTTCTCTGTTACGTCTCTTTTGAATAGTTCAAAGTAAAGTTGAAATATGAGCCGGAGACTGGAGGGGGTAGCCGTTGCATCAGTGCCTTTTTTTACACAAAGCACTTAATCTCTAGGTAGCTGCTATGGTGCAAAGTAATGGGAAGAGAATACACAAGAAACCCACGCCTGCGTGCACAGGTCTGTCCATGCAGAAACACAAAAGGAGTATCTCATGTCATCGATCCTTTTCATGGTGGGGTTTTTTTCTGTGGTTTGAGTAAAGGACAGTGGTAGTATCTGATTTCATTGATTCTTTCTTAGGATGAATGTTCCAGTGTTGAACCTGGGGGGGAGATAATAGTGTGTCAGCCTAGAACAGTGTCAATATGGGCACCAGGGTGTCAGGATGTAACGTCCAGGATGATCCACCCGGATCACCTTAACCTGGCAGCCTTAGCAGCCGTATCCTCTCACATCGGACTAGACACAGATTGTTCTTTCTTGTTATTGTTTTCAAACCATAACAAGCTTTAATATGAGGGAAAGTCACAGCCCTAGGTGGTGGTACTACAGCACACACACACACTTCTATGCATATACACATACAGAAAAGCCCTTAGGCTGAGGGAGGATCCCTCACCTCGTCTCCCATTGTCTCTGTGAAACCTCGTTTTTTCTCTCCCGGGGGAGTGGCAAGAGTTTCCACGCAGCCATAACGACTGAAAAAAGGCATTCTTCTCAAGTGAACATCATCGGCCCAGCTTATGACCCAGCTCTTCGTGCTCAGGCATTGTTTCCAACAAAAACAGAACAGGCTGATTAGCATAGCCCGAGTGTACCAGACTGTCTTGTTTCAGAAACACATTGTCTGCGTGGCAGTTTGCACCATCTTCCTCTACGGCTAATTAAGAGCTGAGAAATAACACCGGGGAGTCTCTAAGCAATTAGTGGCTTTAAGTAAGTGAAGGATTGAAAACCAGGCAGAGAGCGGAAGCTGACCACGCGGTGTAAATTTCCCTGAATCACCGGCTGTTGCTGGCCTGTTTAGGGTCACACTGGTCCCATTTTGACTTCTCATTAGCAGTCATGATCATATCTGTCCATCACAAACATCGATTGTATACCTATGGACACAATATGCGTTTGTATCTCAGAATTCAAGGCTAATTTACCCCAGTTCACTCATATTCTTGTTCAAATGTGAGAAAGACTGCTCTGGGAAACTTCAGAGTCGCAACACATTGGTAATGACATGTCGTGAATACTGGGTTGGCTCATGCTTTTGCTAAAATTACAGTTTTACTCTATTCAGAATCTCCTAAAATTAAGGCATTAATACCAAATGGGTTGCACATTGAACGCTCGAGGAGATCTCGAGTGCTCCAGTGAGATTCAAGTGGCCTAGCTGGAGGTAAATGCTTCATTTAGGCGTATGCCAGGCTGAATAACAAGCGCTACCTCTGTTTTTAGCTGACGGGTGAGGAACGTGTTTTTTTTTTTTTGCTCCTTGACGGACTCCTTCCTATGTTCCCAGGGTCCAATTTTACCCAGATTTCTAAGTCACATAATGGAAACATGACAGAAGGTCCTGTGTTCCCAGGGTCCTATCTTCCTGAGGTCCTATGTTCCCACAGTCTTATCTTCCCCAACTCTATAGCAGATAATGGGAACCTGAAAAAGATGTTCCCCAGCTCTGCGTTCAGTGGGTTAATGTGTGTTAAGAGAATAATGAACTGGGGAACATAGGACTTTGGGAACACATGAAGCAGCTCTACAAAATACCTGTAGCCAGCTGATTTCACTCTGTCTAAAGATTTTTTGGCACCTTGTGTCCACTAGGGATGAAAATGTATTAAGAAAAGTTCGATATTGTTGCTCTCACATTGAGTGAAAGCGTGGAAAGCTATGTTCCCAGGGTCCTACGCTTCCTAATTCAGCGTTCTTTTAACACATATTAGCCCTAACCATAAACCTAAGACTAACTCTCAGCCCCCTAAAACAGAGCTAGGGAACATCTTCTTAAGGTTCCCATGATGTGCCATGTGGAGCTAGGGAACATAGGACTGTGGGAACATAGGACCTGTGGAGAACACATATGTATAACTAGGGAACATGAAACCCTGGGAACATAGGACCCTTTGTCATGTTCCCATTGTGTGCCGTATAAATCTGGGGAACATAAGACCCTGGAACATAAGATCCTGGGAACATAGGAGTGACTGCCTAATGACTTTGGGCAAATTAGCCTTCTGTATCTACTGGAGAGAATAGATTTATCCACATTACAGCACAAATTTTATACTTTAAAATTTTTTAGCTTGCAGCAATGTCTCCAAAGTGCTCTCCAACGCCCTTCTTGGTTTCAATTTCTGAACTCCCAGTTCGCCGAGAAACAGCGTATGATGTCAAAGCAAGTTCCCGGCTACAACAGTGTCTCCGGACCCCACTATGCTTTAACAGATGGATGTCTTTGGCATATTGATGTGCCTTTTGTAATGTACATCTCTTTCTGTCATCCAAGGGGGGTTGAATCAAGGGCTTCTAGACTGATTTATAGATACTTGAAGATGTTTCACCTCTCAGAAGCCTCGTGAATGAGAGGCGAAATGTCCTCAAGGATCCTCATCGTCTTCAAGGATCTTCAGCCAAGTCCAGCTGCCCTTGACTCAACCCTCCTTGGATAACCATAATGGATCTTCACAGACATTCCCTCTGTCTCTCTCTCCGTGTCTCCATGTGCAGCTCCAACTCTTCGTCCACCACGTCATTAGCCAGTAACTCTCCTAAGACCGGCTCGTGCGATTGGGCCGTTCCACAGGCCTCGAGACTCAAGTACCGTCAGCAGTTCAATACACTAGACAAGCTCATGAGTGGCTACTTGTCAGGTGGGTCACACACACACACACACACACACACCCAAATCTGGCTCACAGGGCAGCTTGGCTGTGCATGAGTGGCTGTGTCTTTTGTTTTTAGTTTGACAGAGCACACTCTCAGTCCACACTCACTCACTCGCTCTTCTGATTTCTCTCAACTGCACTTGACAGAACTTGGCAGTCAGATGCACACACACACACACACACACACACACTCGTCCACACAAGTGTCCTGCTGTTATTTCTAAGCTGACTTCTGCTTCTCAGGACCTCAGGTTAGAAACGCACTGATGGCCTCCAACCTGACGCAGACTCAGCTCGCTACGATCTGGTGAGTGTGTGTCTGTGGAGGTTTATAGCTGTGCACATGTGTATGGTCCATCTGGTAGTTACTTATAAACATGTGTGTGCTGTCTTCAAGCTGTAAAGGGACAGTTATGCGTTTTGGTTTATATGTTTAATCCCACAGTCTGACTCGTCTTAATAACTTTTAGATAGCACTTTTCAAAAACAGTGACAAGCAGCTTTAGAGAGACTTCTATTAACAACAGAAAATAAAACAGAAAATTTAAAAAAGTGGCACACAAAAGTAGAAGCAGAAACCCCAGAAAAAAACATAAAAGCCACGAGAAAAGCAAGTTTGAAGAAGGGGTTTGAAAGAGGGCACAGAGTTTGGATGATTTATTAATATCTAACACGGATTACCATGGTCTCTTTGCAGTTCTCCATTGGAAATTATAATAATAAATCTGTGGAAAACAAAAGAGGCAATAATTTAACATCAACATCATGGCAAAGATATTATATCATCTTTAATGCGGCAAATGGTTAAACTTTTGCAGAATGCTCTGTGTTGTAATGTGTGCGATAATTGTATTTCACTATTTTAATGGGTATTTTTATCCACTGAATGTGTGTGTGTGTGTGTGTGTGTGTGTGTGGGCACACACATGCAGGACCCTAGCTGATGTGGATAAGGATGGCCAGCTGAGAGCTGATGAGTTCATTCTGGCCATGCACCTGGTGGACATGGCCAAAACCGGCCGCCCTCTGCCCCTCTCACTGCCTCAAGACCTGGTGCCTCCCTCTTTCAGGTAACACACACACACACACACACACACACACACTCTTGGTTGGACGATATGGCCAAATCAAGTATCGCAATAACTTTGACCAGTACCTCAGTGTTGTGAGGTACTGGTCAAAGTAATTGTTGCTATCATAAGATATTTACACGAGATTTTTGATAAACATTCATAGGTAATGTGGATATGACCAAGCAGGTAGAGGCAAATAACAGAAGAGCTTAAACAATCTAAGTTGACAAAATTGTCTCTCTTTCCTCTAATGCAGCTTTTAAAACCAGGAAAAGGCAGCATTTTATAATATCCAAAATCCCAGACAATATCTAGTTTCACATCAAAATATTGATATACCTTTTTCCTTGTTTCTTTCAGAGGAGGAGTGAAGTCCTGTGAGCTTGTTAACGGCACGGGGCCCTACATAACTCCTGGTTTGATAGAGACAACAGAGATCGAACCTGTGCAAAAGACCAAGAGCAGCGGTATGATGTGTTCTGCAGACATTTTTGTTTCGCTCTGAGGTTTTTGCTCCTCTTCCTCCTGACTTCCTCCTCCTCCTCCTCTCCCCAGTGTCCTTTGAGGACAAGCTGAAGGAGAACTTTGCGCGGGGCAGCGCCGAGCTGGAGAAACGGCGGCTGGCTCTGGAGGAGCAGCAGAGGAAGGAGCGGGAGAGGAGGGAGCGAGAGGAGAGGGAGGCTCAGGAGAAGAGGGAGAGGGAGGCCAGGGAGCAGGAGAACCGCAGGAGGCTGGAGGAGGAGCGGCGGCTGGAGAGGCAGAAGGAGATGGAGAGGCAGCGGGAGGAGGAGAGACTGAGGGAGCTGGAGAGGAAGGAGGTGAGCATGATGTGACTTATCTCTCTCTGTGAGGTGAAGACGATCACTGTAAATCTGCAGTATTTTGATTAGATCACTTTCAGGGTTCAAACGGAGTCACTCACTTCCGTTTAGACCACAGTTCAGTTAGCATTAAAAAAAAAAATCAAATTTAACTTAAGCTCTTTCTTTTTAATTTAAACACAACAACAACAACCCAACAGTAAAAGCTGAAAGAAAACAGAAAGCCTTTGTGGAAATGTCAGGCTGAAAAATATTAATCAAGAGCAGCGTTAAGAAGTCACAGACCCCCAAATTCAATTTCATCAGGCTGAGGCCCTTTCCAAGTGATGCTGTCCAGTGGAGCCGGATATGAAGAGACGTTTGGACTTATGTTGTAATTGAACATAAGAAATAGTCTCATACTTGTGATGTTGAAACATATTGTGAGGGTAGTGCATTTTTATACTGTACTAATGGTTGGGTTGTACTACTTTCAGATCTGACAAATTTACCATATCTCATCAGGAACATGAATTGTTGCTTTTTTAACCCTATAAAGCCATTCGTATCATATATGATACACATTTTCAATTCCGTTTTCAGTTTAAACAATACTTGGTCAAAATACTGTTGTATACCTTTGAACACTTCCCCTGTTCACCCTGGACCATACCATTGGCACTTCAAGTACATATCATATATCATACACCAGAAAGATCGTGTAATAACATATTTTTTTATTTTTATTTTTTATATATATATATATTGTTATAGAACTAAGGGTATATAGGACTAGGGTTCAATTTCAAAAAATTGAAATTTTCTGCCAATTCTTTCATAGTTCAGGCTTTATAGGGTTAAAGAAGTTGGACCACCACCACCATGTGCCGTACTGGTGGTGGCGTAAAACAATTGCTGTTGCAGTTTACAAATGACAGAAATTGTTAGTGTTTCCCATAAAAATGCCCATCAAAATGATGGCGTGAGCTGGAGGCGGTAAGAAATTTTGCTTTCGCGGCTGCCACAAATTCTGACCAAAATACTGACCATTTTTCAAGCATCTTTCTGTGTGTTGAGGTCCATCTGAAAACAAGGATGTTCAGTCCAGAAAACAGAGTTTCTTTGTCATCCCAAAAGTGCTGAATTGTGCCACCACTCATCGTCATTAAAGGCACTCATGTGGAGCCTTTGTGCGTCTCTCCCTCTCATCTCTCTCTCTTCCCCCCCTCTCTTCTTTTCCTTCCTCCCCTTGTTCTCTTTCAGGCGGCCAAGCAGGAGCTGGAGCGCAAGCGGAGGGAGGAGTGGGAGCGAGGGAAGAAAGAGGAGCTGGGCCGGAGGAGGGAAGGGGAGCAGGAAGAGATCTCTCGGCTCAGGGCCAAAAAGAAGAGTCTGGAGCTGGAGCTGGAGGCTGTGGTGAGAATTTACACACAAACACACACACACAAACACACTGCTTGCAATCTTAATGAAGGCATGGTGTCCACTGGGGTGAACGCTGCTGTCAATCGCCCCCCGTCTCCCAGGGCAACAAGCACAAGCAGATCTCAGACCGTCTGCGCGATGCCCAGAGCAAGAGACGGATTCAGAAAGCAGAACTGGACCTTGTCAATCAGAAGAGGGACGCTCGCATCTCTGAGATCAACACCCTGCAGCTCCAGTTTGAGGTTTGAAGAGACACGTCCATGTCATTTGTCTCACTTGTTCTTTGTCAGTCCTGTTGCGCCAAAATTAGTCCTGTCAGTTTTCTCTCTTTATCACAGTCTGCTGCCTTCTCTCTTTCTCCTGTGCGTGTGTGTGTGTGTGTGTGCACCATAGGACTGGCAGAGGAAGCTCTCCCAGCTGGTCCCAGAGCAGCAGAGGCTGACGGAGAGGCTGCGCAGCATTGGCCTCAACAGCCTCCCCTGTGGGTGACGCGCGCCCGCTTGCAGGGCGACACACACACACGCCGACGCACCGAACACAGCGTGCATGCTCCTCACTTAGCCAATACGCGACTTCTGCCAGTCATCTCTGACCTCTGACCTCTGACCTTTGCCCCCCGCAGCCGCGACTTTGGCCTCTCTGAGCGGGACCGTGGCGGAGAAAGGCATGACCTGCCGGAGGCTGAAGGACCAGCTGGACGCTCTGGAGAGGGAGACGACTGACAAGCTGGCCCAGATGGAGCAGTACAACAAGGAGCTGAAGGTCAGCGGGTCACACCCAGGGCGGCTCTGTCCTGGTGCACACCTGCTGAGGCTAGAAACACTCGCTAGAAACCTGCACATGCCTGTTCAGTCTGTGACAAATTTCATTTAAAAATTCAGATCAATTCACGTCGGGCCACTCAAGGCTGGTTCAGGCCGGTGCATAACACGTTAAAGCCGAAATCCATGTTTTTTAAAAGACCACACCAGTGATTTTTAATGTTTGGCCCATTTAGGGTAGGGCTCTACACCCACCAGCTTCCCTTTGAATGGGGGGCAAACTGGCCCAAATCTCCAGAACTGAACCTCCTAGCAACTCAAAACCAAGGTCCACCTGGGGCTGTTTATGGTCTTCAAACATGCAGGCCTTTGTCCCATTTCATTAAGACCTTTCATTCTGGAGATATAACATTTGGACACTTACTACTCTCACATATCTCAAAATGACTTTTGGGCCGTAACAAATGCAGTGATGACTGTAATGAGCTCCACCCTGCAGCAGGCATCACATAACTATGCTGGTAACGAGGTTATCCCACCATTTTCAAATTTGAACTTTTGCTTGAACCACCCACCTTATGTTCTGCTTCTGTAGCTAACAAAGTCATAACCATTCATAAACCGCAGAGCTGGTAACTCTCTGTGCAAAGCAGACATGTCTGAGGACTATTTTATGGCAGAGACTCAGCTTCACTCCACCCATTCCAACAGTGCTGCTGCTTTTAGGAAAACTAATGTGGAAGACTTTATTACAGTGATGAATACTGGTGTGAAGAAAGTTTGAAGTCTCTGAAAGTTTATTTTCATATCATAGTGGAATGAATGGAAACGGCTGGATAAAAGATAGGGAACGTTGTAAAATAAGGCTGCTTGTTTTGGAAAAAGATTAGCAGAAACGTGAAATGTATACCTTTTATAGATGTGACACTACACATATAGAATCACTGGTATGGCCTTTTAATTGATATACCATCATGATATCAGTATGTATGGTGCATTACGGTAAAACTGTAAAACAGATTAGATTCAGTAAAGTTGAATCTAATCCAATCTAAATGATAAAACTGTAAAACAGGCACATTTGTCGTGGCTGGAGACTCTGTTTATACTCTGCTATTGAGAAATGTGATAATATGTGTGTGTCATGAAATGTTTCATGTTAGACAGCTCCTGCTTGATGGTGCCAGTGAAGTCTCTTAAAAACAGAGCTTTACCTTCAAATTTCAAAACTTGATTGAAAACTGTATTTCGGTGCAAAGGAGCAACAGTTTAGATACATTAGACATTATAGGTACGTTATACTACAGCAAAAATAGACTAACATAGGAACACTGTATGCCAGATTAGACCTGATCTGAAGCTAATGCAGGTTTATAGACAGTCCAGGAGTTTGCTGTGTTATGACATGGCCTTATCACTGAAATTAAGTATAAAAACAGGGAATTTCACACTCTAGACGCTGTTGGGAAATCTTGTTCAACTGGTCACGGCAACTCTAAAATTTCCCTCCTCAGGCAAACAAAACCTTGTTACCTAACCGTTAATGTACACACACACACACACACACAGACTTGCACATCCACTAACTTGATCCCCACCTGAGCAATGATGTCATAGCCTTTCAGAAGATATTGTTAATCTGATTCTAATAACTACCTCACTAAAAAAAAAAAAACTACTCTTCTTTTGCTTTGTTCACTTTTTCCTCTGTGATTAACGGTGTGTTTTTGAGCTTTTAACCTCTCTCTTTCTCCCTCCCCTTTCTCTTTTTCCCTCGGCACCCTCCCCCCACCCCCGTCCTGTGCTATTTCTCTACACCTTCACGTTCCTCGTTTCTCCCCTCATCCATTTATTCCCTCTCACTCTGGTGGCTCCTCGCTCCTCTCCTCGCTCGTACGTCACCCTCCCCGCAACTTCCCCCCGTTTTCCTGTCTTTATCGCCCTCGTTATCTCCGCTCTCCCTCCCCTGCCCTCTGTCTATCCCGTCTTCAATCCTCGATTCCCTGTGTCTCGGCTCTAGTATGGGGAAATGGATGACTGTGTCCTGCGGGGGCTTCTGTCTCTGCTGGCCTGCCTCAGCCAGCTCTTCCTTCTCATCAAGGTTATCCTTCTTCTCTGTCTCCCCCCTTCCCACCGCACCATCGTTTCAACCTCCTCCTCCTCCTCCCGCTTTCTCTTATTTTGTCTTTCCTCTTGGTTTCTGTCACATTTTTCCGTCTTGTTCTTTTCATCATCTGGTGATTTGATCTGTTTGTTTTCTTCATCTCCCGCTTTTTTTCCCCATCCCCATCTCCTCAGTCTTGTTTAAATGCAGCTTCCCTTGCATCATGACTCCGTTTTTCTTTGTCGTGTCCCTCCATGGGGATTTTTTTTCTGTCTAGCTTGTGTCTTGTGCGAGTAAACAGGAGGCAACCTGAGGGTAAAACACACACAGAATTCATAACCTGCACATTTGCACATTTGTGGTTTGAGAATGCAATTAAAAATCAATGTGTAGCTGCATGCTCGAGTAAATGGCCACTGGTTACCTGATATCCTGCATGTTTTGAATGGTTGTTTTTCATTGTGTTATATTATCTGCTGTCATAAAGTAAGTTTTGCATCTCTTTTTTTTTTTTGATAAGCGTGTCATGCCGATGACTGCCTTGTGATTGGAGCAGAGTTACGATGGCCATATGGTTGTGTTGTGCTTTGTGATTCGTTACCGCAATGTTTCCCCGCTGTCTAACCAGGCGAGGCTCGTGGCTTCCCAGCTCACGTATGCACTGCATATGCTTGTGATTGCACCAGGAGCTGAGGGAGAAGCAGGGGAGGCAGCAGAGCGTCCTGGACGACCTGTACAGAATCAAAGAGGAGAAGCTGCGAGAGCTGCAGAGACGGAGGGAGGAGGAGAGGGAGAGGAGGAGGAGGGAGGAAGAGGAGGCAGCCAGGTGAGTGTGAGGCTCCCCAGCAAATGATGCATTAAAGGTGCATGCGCCTTACTCGGCTTAACCCGCTCAGAACCCAATTATGTTCCAATACACACACACACACAAAATACTGTGATGGTGGATTTCTACTCCACATGCACTCATAAGCCATTAACAATCAAAAAAAAAAAAAAAAAAGAAAATTGATTACAATACTTTCTTATGTGTTATTTTCCCTGTCCATTCCAGTGACTGAAGAATTTCAATGTGAGAAACCACATAACAGTAAAAATGACAATAAATAGTCAAAAGAGACTTTTTTTCAACAGAAAGCATAAGTTTAATTCTTTCACATGATTGGTTAACTCATATCTATGAATAAAGTGATGCTTTAATATATCATAGATCTAGACATCCTAGAAAAGTTATGTTGATTGGAATAGTTACAATCATGCACTACTGGAGTCCATTCTAATTTTTTATCATTTTCTACATCACCTTCATTTACATTTTCACATGCACTGTCAGTGTGTCTGGACAGAAATTTGAATATTTACACAACCGCTGAAAGGTTTTGTTGTTTAATGTTTTTGAAAATAAGTTGATTTATTTACCAGTGTTAAATTGATCAAACAAAACAAAATACAGCCAAGCTTGTGTGATTTACTGTTACTGTTTGAAATGTGTATTTTTCAATTCAGTGATTCAATGATGAGTATGATCACAAAGCCCCTCAAACAGCCATTTACTCACAGCAGCAACACCACACAGTTAACTTCATCCTTAAGTAAACGTGTTAATGTGCTAAATTGGCACTGGAGAAACCGCTCACATTATATTTAGTGCAATTGAAAACAAATCACGCTGTTTAATGAGGCTAAACAATATCTCTCGGTTGCTTCAGTGTCTGTTACGCTGGCATTTGGTTTAAAAAACGTCCGTAAAGAAACAAATTCTTGGAGAAACCTGCCAGTAAGTTCTTTTGAGAAATGAAGGCGAAAAGATTGAATTAGGTAACTGTTACTCCAAACAGTAATATTTATTTGTAACATCAGTTTAACGTCTGTGTTTCCTGATTGATTTAAAGCTCCTTCAGTGAATAAAGGAGTCTGTTTCCTCAAAAAGCGCCAAAGTGAAAGTGCATGAGTTCGCATTAACAAGTAACAGCCTGATTTACGGTGCAAGAAGCTGCTTTACCGGAGTGGCTTCCATTTACAATTCACAGACAGGCAAAGCTGGAGGAGGAGAGGAGAGAGCAGGAGCGGAGGGAGCAGGAGAAGAGAGAGCGGGAGGAGGAGGAGGCGCGGCAGAGGAGGCTCCTGGAGGAGCAGAGGGCCAAACAGAGGGAGGAGGAGGAGAGGGAGGCCCAGGCCCGCCTCCGGGCAGCCCAAGAGAAAGCCCAAGAGGAGGAGGAGAGGAGACGGAGAGAGGAGGAGGAGAAGCGGAAGAGGGAGCAGGAGGAGGAGGAGGAGAGGAGGCGGACGGAGGAGGAGGAGAGACGGAGAGAACAGCAAGAGCGAGGAGGGCAGCATCCGTCGCTGGCGGCTCCGCGATCCTCCAACCTGACCACCTACAGGGCCCTGTACCCCTTCGTCGCCCGCAACGCCGACGAGTTGAGTCTAGACGCCGACTGTCTCATAGAGGTGTGTGACTCTCTCTCTCTCTCATACACACACACACACACACACACAGAGTCAAACACTCTCAGATTCACACAGTGGATTATCTGTCTGCTGTCTGCTCATTACTGCCACACGGCGCTGTTTCCACCCCAGCGGAGCGCAGCATCATGTCGAGCGTCTCAGGCCCAGATCCGTTAAAGAGTTACACCGGTGCGAATCAAAACGCGCGTGCGAGACGCTTGTTATCTGACCTACTAACGCGACACAGAGGGGATTGGCGCTTTAAACCACGGCGAGATGTGGGTGGAGTGGGTTTTTTTTTTTGCTCTTCATTACATTTTGCATTTCAGGGTGTTTTAAGGCTGGAGCATCAAATTAAAGAGAAAACGAGGGAAATTCACAGCGGAGAGAATTTTGACTTAAAGATGCAACATTTATGCCTCATTATCAGAGTCAGGAAGTATAAATATTCAAGAAGGAAAAAACTCACTCTTCTCACATTTTGCTGCCGTACACCACTGTCTCAGTAATAATGCCTTGATGAGGGCAGAGTGGGTGAAATATCTGTGCCTAACAGTAGAGAGTTTTATTTTTTATTTATTTATTTAAAAAAAAAAAAAAAAGAAAAAAAGAAACTCATTTGTGCATCACCTTTTCCCCATGTATTTCAAAGGAATAAAGTGAATCATAATTAGTTATTAGCAAATTAACAGAAAAGTACTGGAACATCAGCAAGAATTAGAATGAAAGAATTGGCAAAAAATAAATAAATAAATAAAAAAGAAAAAAAGAATGAAAATCACCATGACCGTTAGTGGAAAAAAAGAGAGAGAGAAAAAAAAAGAAAATGATCAGAAAATTCAAGGAAACACTTTATTTAAAAAAAAAACAAACAACTATAATTATAATATTTAAGATCTTATATTTAAGGGTCAGATCGATGGCAGATCTCTTGTGTTTACGTGCTTGTGAAATAACTCTAATCTCTTTACATCAGTGACCCTGTGTGGCTTCAAATGGGGGTCCAGCTCATTGAAAGTGGACGTGTGGGGGTCCCGGTCATGAAGGAGCTTGAGGACCCCCTGGTCTGAGGTGTCATCGCAGCCTCACCAGGCGCCTGCTGCTCCCTCGGGGTCTCCTCCATGTGCTCCTCCTCAGCCAGGCCTCCACCAGTTAACACACAGGCTGTGTTTGCAGCTTGCCCGGCTTTGGTTGGACTCCTCATATCATACCAGCATTTTTTTATTCCCTCTCCTAAATAGTGTTTCTGGCGCTCAGCTGCATTAACTTTGTTATGCAGTCCCAGAGTTCCTTGTCACACAATGATAAAGCAGCTCTCTCGGTGTCGTCTCCGTCAATAACACTTGAGAGAACCTGGAGAGAAATGTCCTCCTCTTGGTTGTGCCCATTATTAAGTCGCAGCTCGCGGGGGGAGATTGCAGCAATCAGGCTTCGTGTCCTTTACATCCGCACAGTCACAATCGTAATTATCTGTGCCTGTGCTCGTTTCCGCGCCGCGCTTAAGAAAATACCTCACACAATTGCTTTTGCGCTGCGTCTGAAATTGCACCAGCGTTCAGCCGATCGGTGCCCGAGCGCCGCGCGAGTGTTCCTCACAGGGACAACATGTTTTCCATCGCCTTGTTATGTGTGATTAACTTTGATTGACCCGCGAGTGTGCTTTCCGCAACGCAGGTGGACGAGAGCACGGTGGGCGAGCCTGGCTGGTTGTGTGGGAGTTACCATGGAAACCGGGGCTGGTTCCCCCAGAGCTACGCAGAGAAATGTCCGGCCCCGTCCGCCGCTGAAACTGCCCCAGGAGGACACGCGCTCGCCCCCTCCTGCCCACCGCAGCCTACCACAGGGTACTACACCAGCACTACTAACACTGCACCAACGAGGCATCTCAGTCATATCTTCTGTGTTATATATCAGTTTCTTTATACTATCCAAATTTTAGAGTCTGTCGCAGTTGCAAAGAAGCCGCCGGCTACCTCGGTACCAAGTCAGGAACGTTCCTAGGAATCTGTTTTGTCCAAACACTGCAAAAACGCAAAATCTTACCAAGATTATTTGTCTTATTTCAAGTCAAAAATGTCTTATTTCTAGTCAAAATATCTCATTACACTTAAAATAAGACATGATCACTGCAGAAGTAAATTGTTTTTAGACAATTTTCACTTGGCAAAATTTGCCAGTGGAAAAAGTGAAAATTCACTTGAAATAAGTGAAAATTAGCTAGAAACAAGAAACACATTTTGCCAATGAAACAAGCAAATTTTCACTTGTTTCAAGCAAATTTTCACTTGAAACAAGAGACAAGTGTCTAAAAACAAGTTACTTCTGAGGTGATCATGTCTTATTTTAAGTGTAATGAGATATTTTGACTAGTAATAAGACATTTTTGACTTGAAATAAGACAAATAATCTTGGTAAGATATGGAGTTTTTGCAGTGAAGGGAGTAAGGAAACAAAGAAATGTCACATAGCTCACGTGGAAGTCCTGTTTCCATGGTGATCAAGCCTTACATAACAGCACAATAATGTTATAATAATATTACCTATCCTACAGCTAGCTAATGCTGAGTTAGATTCTGTTTGGACGCCTGTGACAGACAAGTTATGTTGTGGTGCGACCGAGAGCGAGAAAAAAAAAATCAGGCAATGAAACTAACTAATGTAACTCAATTCCCAATTCCAAATTTGAATTAAAATATACAGAAACAGGTGTATTTACATCCAACAAACCTAAGGTATCAGTAGTCCGTCTGGTTTTATGGGATATCCTACACAGCCAAGGAACCGTCTGATGTTTCCTTCACTTTTTGCTCAATCCAGGGATCTAACAAGGATCTAACTGTGTTCCACGCTTCCTGCTGTAATGAGATAGTCCTAATAAGCCATGTTTTGTATATTAAAAAAAAAATAACTCGGAGGCTTCCTTGCAAAAGAGACAGACTGAGAGTTTCATAGTTGCACGCTGTATCGGGAAGCATCTCTGGCTGTGCTGCTAATCTGTCATGGTCAAATAAACCGTGACTCCAGTCATTTATGCTGCAGATAGTGTTTTGCTTTTCTGTGGTTTTACTGCCAAAGTCCCTCATGGATTGTCCCTCTCACTTTTACCCAGCATCCCAGATGGAGAGGTGACAGGCGACGGTGCCGTTCCTGCCCTGTCAGACCCTTTGCAGGTAAAAAAAAAAAAAAAAAGAAAGAAAGACGGAAAGAAAGAAGTACTTGGCTCCTTGTAGCGTTAAATCCAGACATGCACAGAATGTTCTTTTTCAAAACTCACTCTTAAAGCGGCGTGCCAGTGATTTGGCAGTGTAATATCTACAAACTGTTTCTGCTAATCTTTCCCCAAAGCCAGCAGTTATATTTTATAACTCCAATATCATTTTTCCTCCCTTTATCCAGCCATTGGTTTTCATTCATTCCACTAGGATATGAAAATGAGCTTTCAGAGACTTCAGACTTTCTTCACACCAGTATTCATCACTGTAATAAAGTCTTCCACATTAGTTTTCCTAAAAGCAGCAGCACTGTTGTGTTTTGAGGACTTTAAATTGGCCGTGGTTTATGAACATTGATGACTTTGTTCGCCACAGAAACAGAACATTACAGGGTGGAGGTTTCAACCAAAAATTCAAATTAAAAAAAAAAAAATCAAGGGATTTTGGTCATATTTTGAAATCTTTAATACGCCAGCATGATTTTCACACTGGTTTGTTGCAGAGTAAAATGTGGGTAAACTGTAGTAATTGGGCCAAACTTTCAAAATCACTGGTGTGGTCCTTTAATGTACACACAACTTTTTATTGTCAGACATATGTGAAAAATCACACATACTAAAATACTATACTAATACTAAAATAAATGCTGTGTCAGTTTAGAGATTAATATTGATACTTAGATATTTAGTCTGGAACATGTGACCAGGGCTTATTCAGAGTCAACTTGGGAGTCATTCTGTTTTTAGGATCTTTCTGCTCTGTGGTCAGCTTTCATCTAATGAAGGACAAATGACTTTGACGCCCTTTTCGGGATCTGAAGCCTCCAAAATAAGCGTAGCCTCCACAAATGTGCTGTACATTTGTGGCAAAAAAGGCAAAGAAATAATGCATGTGGGCATGTGGATGATGTCCTGTGGGACGGGGGCCTGGCTGCTGCTCTGTTAGGATTCGGTGGAAGTTCGCTCGGAGTCGGCAGCTTCCTGAGGCTCGTTCTTGAGGCTCGCTGGGTTTCCTGTCGGTGTGCAGCTGTCTGCAGACGCAGTGTATCTGGGCTACAAACTGGCTTTGGCGGGCAAGGAATTAGGTCTGGCAGGGGTACAGTCAGTGCTGCTGACACAGACACACACACACATACACACACACACATACGCAGATCCAACAACAGCACTGGTGGACATTTTTAGCCCTGGTCTCTCTACTGGGAGTGCAAGTCTCTCTCTGGGTCACACACAAATTCACAGAGCTCCTTCTCCCGGTAGGCAGCATCAATGTTAGTAGGTCTGACATTTGCAGGTTGTGTCTTGTGATAAGAAAGAGACATTTGATTATTGTCAATTATTTGTACAGCGAGTTAATAATCATCTAAATTGGAAGCCAAGATTTTCTCAGTTAACTGGTTGATTCTGGTTTGGACTCCCGCTCCCTCCCTGACCTCCTCTCCTTCCTTTCCTCTCCATCCGCAGTCCTCCGCCCCTCTGCGGGCTCGCGCCGTCTCCTCATGGTCGGCCACCGCGGACACCCAGCTCAACCTCGCCTCTGGCGCCGGTGACATCATCACCACGCTGCTAAGCTTCTCCCAGGGTGACATCATCAGCGTGCTGCAGCAACGAGAGGACTGGTGGTTGGGGCAGCTGAACGGGACGCAGGGGTGGTTCCCTAAAACTTATGTCGCTTTGGAGGCGGGCGGCAATACAGAGTATGGAGACGCACAACAACACACACACACACCTCACTGGCTCACTAGTTGAACATGAGGATAAATTAGTTTTTCTCCTGTTCTAGTGCAGACGCGTTGGACAGCTCAGACTCGGCTCCGCTGGAGGGTAAGTGTAGCTCGTCTGTGTGGGCAAAAACTCTCTCAGTCAACAAGTAAAGCCCCTTTCGCTTTCTTTAATCATAACATGCCACGAGGGAAGGCTTTGTGCGCTCACGTCTAAACTGAGTCATACGCTCCAACCAGAGTACGTGGCCTTGTACACCTACGAGAGCCCCGAGGCGGGCGACCTGACGTTTGTTGAGGGCGACGTTGTCATGGTGACGGAGCGAGAGGGGGAGTGGTGGCGAGGGTGCATAGGCGACCGGACGGGGGTGTTTCCCTCCAACTACGTCCGACCTGTTGAACCAGAGGTGAGCGTTTTATTGGTAGCGAGTATCACAGTAATATTATGAACAAAATTACTGCAATTCATTATTTAAATGTGGAATTAATGCGTGTTTTAGAGGCAGTTTCAAAGGGAAGGATATCCGATCTTTTACTCCATCATAACCCCAAATATCAGAGAATTTATTATTATTTCTAAGGGTTATTAGTGTTGGCATGAACCCGAGGAGTTTTATCTTTCCTCAGCCTCATCCTTAAAATTTGGAAAGAAGTTGGTGTTCCCCTCCCATTTGAAAATGCATAGTCTTCCTTTTTAATATTTTTTTTAAGGATACAGTTTATTGAAATTACAGTGTATTTATTTATTGAAATTTGTTGTATCAACTTGAATAATTAAATGTATTTATTCATTTATTATACTTACATACTTAATTCATTTTTTTTAGGTTACAAGGCCTGGAGGTCCAAACAGGAAGCCTGGTGAGGATGAACACAGTAGCTCACACACACACACACACACACACACACACACACACACACTCACTCACTCACTCACTATCACACCTGATTAGCTCCATCGCTCCTCTGACATTTACCTGATCTAAATTCAGCCTTGGCGGTTTGTGTTTGGCCAACAGAGATCGCCCAGGCGGTCACCGCCGCCACCAACCCAGGCGTGCACCAGCTGAGTCTGTCTCCAGGGCAACTGATCGTGGTCCTGGCCAAGAACTCCACCGGCTGGTGGCTCGGGGAACTGCAGGTCAGTCCTCAGAGCCTACGGGGCTCCATAAAAGCCTGAGCGCACTCCCTATTCAAATAATAATATTTAATTCAAACAGTTAAAGCTATGACATTTCACTTGGGTCACTTGGGTCTCCGTTATGAGCTCATTTGACTGTAAATGGCGATGTGCAGTCCAAGGGCAACTGCACCTTGGAGAGCATTGTGTGAAATAGTATTTCATGCTTAGACCTCTTTCTTTGCCCGTATCCAAAGTAAATCAGGAGGGGATATCTAGAGGAAGTGGAGAAGGGGATATAAAATGTAAATGATGTAGATTAGGATTGTTTTACCATCCGAACACAGCTTACAGCGCAGGTTTGCAAGCCAAGTCATGTTTCGCACACAGCGTGCGGCGAATCCCAGACGTCTGCAGGCCTGTCAGGTCAATGAAGAGCTGCCGAGAGGTGGACGGGAGGTTACAGGATTAATAATGGTTTGTCCATAGGTCAGACATACTCTCCAGGCAGAGGTCAATAAAATCATCACGGCTCATTGTGTGCTGAGGCTGCAGCTCCTGCCGTGGTTAAGCCCTGCTAAGTCTCAGCGGATGGGTAGAAACAGTAATAAGACAGCTGAGTCAACACGGCAGCCGAGTGGTCGATAGTTTAGAAGACAGTCGGAATGGAAATGAACGTTTTTGCAGTCGCATCCAATTATCGCAGCTTTGTAGAGTTGTGCAGTGCTATCAAAGTATTCACCACCTTTGTTGTTGTTTTTTTCTTTGCATTTTGTGGTGTTGCAGGTCAAATCAGGATTTATTGTCAGTCTACACCACATGTCACCTGTGTTTGATGCAACCTTGAATGCATTAGCACTGTAGTCGTCAGCTCGTCTTTCAATCCAGGATTCAAGTAAGTCCAATGAAAGATTTTGTTTTCGTGTCTCTTTACCCCCAGGCTCGAGGTAAGAAGCGTCAGAGAGGCTGGTTTCATTCGTCCAACGTCAAACTCCTGGGTCCCTCCAGCGGCAAGTCCACTCCGGCTCCTCTGCCAGGTGACAAGTTTTTTTTTTTGTTTTGTTTTGTTGTGGACAATGCTCACAAAAATACAGGTATCTTTTCCTGGTTGGGGCACAAATATTATATTTGTTTTTCATGAAAGAGCACCATCAATCACTGTCTGACAACGGCAGGTTATTTCAGTTTCCGCAGCTTATCTGAATCCCGTTGCGCTGTAATAAACTGAAACCATGGAAACAAGGCGTCAATCGATGTGACAGTCTTGCCAATAACGGCTGATAAGTTTGACAGTTGTTATTTAAGCAAGAAATCCTTAAAAACAAGTATGATTAAAATGTCAAGATGGTATTAAAATTACTTGCAATGAAGCAGCGAGTGTTGATAAAAGCAGAATTGCACTTGGATAGTGTGTTGGGTTGTGTACTTGCCCCTTTGGGCTGCTAATCCACAATACTGTTTATATTTCTCCGTTCACTTCCATAGCACGGCAAAACATGTCCCAAAATAACACTTTCACTGCATTAACAAACACCAGTCAAGTGGATTATACCAATATAAAAAACAACAAGTCCCGGTTCCCGTTTTTTTTCCTTATAACTACAATTTTCCGTGAAATTAATAATAGGTACTTTCTTTCTGATGGAAGGCTACTGTGCAGACATGTCGATGCTACCTGCTGGATCTATGTTCTATTTCATATAGAAAAATAACAAGAAAGTAGCCATTTAATCCACTCAAAAAATGGGTACCGGGACTCGTTGCTTTTTGAATTAGCATAATCTGCTTTGTTTGCGTTTGTTTATGTGCTAGAAGTGCTATTTTGTGACTTGTTTTGCTGCAGTAATGTAGAGATAGAAATACAGTACTGTGGATTAGCAGCCCAGGGGAGCACGGAGCAGCTAATGAGGATGTTTCACCACCATGTGGACTCATTACCACATCCAACCATGCAACCCAACTCTCTGCTGAAGTTCACTTTTGCTTTAACCCGTCAAGGAAAGACTGAAGATGACTTATTACAGTCTTGCTAACAGTGTTGTATGTTGCAGCAGGCAGTAGTTTGGAGAGATAAGTCCATAATTTTACTGCATTAATGGGCATTTAAGTATCAAAACCTGGTATTTTCTGTAGATTGATGCCCTTTTTAGATGCAGCACACTGAGGTACCTGCCAATCATGTTTCACGAGTGTCTCTCTCTCTCCCTCACATCCTCGTTACACACCTGCTCCTGATCCATCAGTGTGCCAAGTCATCGCCATGTACGACTACACGGCTGCCAATCAGGATGAGCTGAGCTTCTCCAAGGGTCAGCTGATCAACATCCTGGACAAAGCCAACCCGGACTGGTGGAAAGGAGAGGCCAACGGGGTCACAGGCCTGCTGCCCACCAACTACGTCAAGATGACCACAGAGTCCGACCCCAGCCAGCAATGTGAGTCAACAGGCAGTTTTGTTCTTTTGCAGCACTCTCACACACGCTTTGAGAAGAAACGTGTAAATCCCAGAGGAATGATATAGCCTTGTAAAATCAATAATTCATTTGCAGAAAAAATAAAACATGAGCATAACTGCAAAGACGTAATACATGTTTACTAGTTGGAAAAAAACACTTGAATAATCTGATTGATTGACTTGGCTTACTCCAGGTACAGTAGATTCCTCATCCATGCCAGAGCATGGTGAGAAGGACGGTAAGTAGGCAAGAGTTGGTGTCTGTCAATCACTGGAAAATCACTGGTGCACATGAACAAACTGCACTTTTAAGGCTCAATCTCCAATATACTTTGTGGTCGGATATATACCATGACCTGACCATACCAGTGATTTTGAATATTTGACCTGTTTACTACAATTTTCCCACATTTTACATTGCAACAAATGATTTTACAAATCATGTGGGGGTACTCAAATCAAAATCAAAGTAATCAAAATCAAGTAATCAAAATTACTTGATTTTGGTTGAAACAGCCACCTTATAATGTTCTGCCTCTGTGGCGACAAAGTCATCACCGTTCATGACCCACAGAACTGATAATTGGCTGTGTAAAGCAAGCTTTTCGCTGGGGACTATTTTCACTGGTGTAGGGACCATTTCAAGTCATCCCCTTCCCCTTTCCCTGCTTTTAGGAAAACTAATGTGGATGACTTTATTACGGTGATGAATACTGGTGTGAGGAAAGTTGCAAGTCTCAAGTTCATTTTCATATCGTAGAGGAATGAATGGAAACCAATGGCTGAATAAAGTATGCACATGTTGTACACATACTAAACATGCAGAGTCACTGGTATGGTCCTTTAAATTGATTGGTACACAGCGTATATCTGCTGTATTACTCAGCCTCCGATTGGCTGTCAAAGTGAGCTTTAACTACAATATTGAGCAATCAGTGCTTCAATTAAGGAGCCTGGCAGTGAAACAGTTGGGTGGTTAAATTTCCTCCAATCTAAGCCAGCCCGTCAGTTTGGCAGCATATGGGCCTTTAAAATCTCCCTGCACTGACTGTTTTTTTGTTTTTTTTGTTTTTTAAACAAGCCTTGCCAGTCAATCACTGGGTCACAAAGCAAAATGAGAACATCTTTCGATTCCATCTGCTCATCTCAACTCTGATTGCCTCTCTGCGCATCTGAACCTCACTGTGATCGGGAGGGCGAGCAGTGCAAATTAGATTTGTTCAGTTTTTGAGGCTGGCTCTCAAACGTCTCAGGGCGGGATTAGAAATTGGTATTGGGGTGATAACGCAATTTAATTAATGGAAAAGGGCTTTCGAATGGAGTAGTGTGCACTCGTCCACTATGCACATGTCTTGGTTGTAACCTTATGTGGTTTTTGTGTTTCACTCCACTCACTTGTACTCACGGTTTACTCACACACACTCGGTTTGAATGTAGGTGTGTGTGTGTGCGTGCATGTTTTTTAATCAGTATTCATGGCTCGCCTCGTCTTGTAGCAGTGGATCGCTGTTAACAAGAGTGAACACGCTGTACTTTTAATTAGGATGAAGTCATTAAAGCCACACACGCAAACACGATGTAATTTCTCCACACACCCCTGTTACACTTTTCTGTGCTTCGTCGGAAAAAGCAGGTTTAAGAATTACAATCACGCTCCGGTTGAAATGATAATCACATTTACATTGGAAGAAATGCATTATTAATGCACCTGCATGTGAGCCTTGTAAGGGTCCAGCATTAATATTAAAGCTATATTAATGTCTGCTGTCTCTCCTTCTCTCCACCCATCTCTCCCTCATCTCACTCTCCTCCCCCCTCCCTCTCCTCCACTACATCTTTTTTTTCTGTAGGACAGTAACGCTGGCTTTCCTTTCTCCTCTTCCTCCTCCTCCTCCTCCTCCTCCTCCTCTTCCTCACCCTTCTCTCTGAGCCAATCAGAGCTCAGAATGCCCTGTCGCATCAGGAAGCCCAGCCGCCAGCAAGAACAGCCCAGCTCTGCGCTTTCCGCCTCACACTCGTTTAGGACTGTGGTGTTCTGTGCTCGTCTGAGTTTTAGCCCTCGTCCCTCTCTCCTTGTTTTGCCGCTTTTCTCTTTTCCCCCTCCTTAATATTTCTCTTCCTCCTGTCTTTTCTCTATGATAATGCATTTATTTCTCCTCCCTATCCCCGGCTTGCTTTCTCCTCTCCTCCGTTGCCCTTTGTGTTTTCTCGAACTAACTAATTAACCAAGGGAGTGAGGCAGAGACAGCTAGACATGGTATGAATTTTAGAAGCTTTTGCCCCTCTGATGCAACATCAAAGGCATGGAAAGTGTAGTTTTGTTATAGACAAATCAAAATATATGGATCATAACGGTTTGGTTACAGTATAATTCAAATATTATTATTATGTAAAATGGCATCCTGACTAATAAAGTCATTTAGTTTTCTAAATCAAGGCTATGAGTCAACATAATAGAGAGAATTTTTAACAGGGTTGCTCATTCTTGCACTAACAACATTAAACCTAGTTTAAACGGACCAATGTAAAGATTTTACTTGATGATTCATCCTGTGTTGCTTAATCACAAATAACCTCACCGCTTGCTAATGCATTGCTTGGATCGAAATGATTGTGATTTTATGATTCAATTCTTATGCACACCTTCATATGGGAGTCTTTGCAAATTTCTGATTAAGGTTGAGACGGCATTGAACTGTAATATCACCAGCAAGAAAAAAAAAACAAAAAAACAAAAGCATTCAACACTTCCGAGGTAGATTCAGAGATATGACGCCACACCTCACCTCCGAGTTTTAGCCAAGTTTGAACCTCAAAAACACACGACAACCAACTGCTCGGTTGGCCTCCGAGTCTTCCACTGCGCTTTCCTTTGAGGCATTTAGCTCGCCTCCTCATCCACACCTATGCAATCATTCGGAGTGAGCGCTCCATCATGAACGGTGCTTCACCTCTCTTCGGGTCAGTGTTCTCTGTAGCAGTTATTGTTAGTGATAGCATTGCTTGGTGTGTTCCATAGGGTCATGTACTGCAAATACAATGTGCCTCACTCTTGTCTGTGCATTAAATGTATATAAAATATCACAGAGACGATAATAAAGAGAGATTTTGAGACGGCGATGTGTGATTTGCTTTCGACCGGCACCTTGGTTTGCGAAACGCAGCGGATGTTTGCCACAAACGTCTGAAGTGTCTGTGCGCGTGTTTGCCATGCGCATGCGCCCGCGTGCACCTGCATGTGTGTGTGTGTGTGTGTGCTGTAGGGTGTGCTGACCTCATGACCCTGGACAGCATGACCCCGCAGGAGAGGAAGAGGCAGGGTTATATTCATGAGCTCATCCAGACCGAGGAGACCTACCTGGAGGACCTGGAGCTGGTGCTGGAGGTAAACATGGCTACATATTCACCAACCCGCAACGTTTCGACCGGGTTTCAACGTTGTTTATTGTGCGTCTTCCTCCCTCTGTCTGTCCTCTCAGGTTTTCTACAAACCCATGTCGGAGTCGGGCCGTCTAACAGAGGCTGAGATGGGCATGATCTTTGTTAACTGGAGGGAGCTGATCATGTGTAACACCAAACTCCTCAAGTAGGCACTACTTCTTCTTAGCCGTCTCACTACTTCAACCTCACACCATTGATTAATATGATGGATGTGTTTACTTCACTATGCTGTCACACACCTCACGTCACAGATTTCAGCCCACAATCACATCTCATCCGGCCCCCAACATGTTTTAGAGGGAGAGGAGAAAAAACAACTAACTAAAACTAACATATTATTAAATATATTTTTTGTCGAAATATTTGCATCCAGTTATTATCAACTATGTTAATAAGAAAAATATGAGGTTTCTATGATGAAGTGATAATTAATAATTAATGATAAACTGTGATAAATTAATCAGACCTAGCACTATCTATCAGCCAGAGGTTAAGGAAAATGTTGATTTAGAGAACATGCTGTCGAAAAAGCAGAAGGTTGACATGGAATGTAGAATTTTTCAATGATAGAAAGTGGAAAGTCTGTTGCATATTTGTTTAATTTCTCTCTTCTGCTTTATGTAACTCTACATTATGTTATTTTCATGAGCCGACATGCAGTTTCTCATTGATGCTTCAGGCTCCGAATTGATTGATTTTAAAATAATAAATCAGAAAGTAGCCTAAAATATCCATGTGTTGACTCAAGTCAAGTCATGATGTTAGCAAAAAAAATAATTCAGCCCTTGTGATGTCTCATTCGAGTGAATGCATTTCACTAGTTAATATGAGTCTGACACCCCTGCCTTACATTTTCAGCAGGTTGTGTGTGAATCCAGCTGGAGGGGAGATTGAATGTTCACTTATTTTGAATGTATTCCAACTCTCTGCTACCTCTATTAGCTCTTTACTGGCTCCCATCTGCTGAGGGGAAGCAAAAATAAGAATGGACTATTGTTTAGAGACTGAAGACAATAGATCTTTAACCAAAGGTTAATAGCTAAGATAAACAAAGATAATCTGTACTCACTGCCTGTGTGAGCTTCATATTTAACGGCATGCTGGAAAAAGGAGTGAGCGGTGTAGGAATCTTTCCTTGTGCCATCATCACCTTTTGTGTGTTTTTGCACAGGCACAGCTTAGCTCATGCTCATGCCCATGTGAGAACAAAGTGTGTATATGTGTGTCTAATGTGCTTGTGTGTCCCAGGGCGCTGCGTGTGCGTAAAAAGACAGGTGGGGAGAACATGCCGGTCCAGGTGATCGGGGACCTGCTGGCCTCCGAGCTGGCCCACATGCAGCCCTACATCCGCTTCTGCTCCTGCCAGCTCAACGCCGCCGCCCTGCTGCAGAGCAAGACCCACAGCCAGCCAGACTTCAAAGACTTCCTCAAGGTGAGCTGGATCATGGGAAATGGAGTTCTTCTGAAGAATTGCTTCATCGAGTACCATTATTAAGCATGTAGTGTTATGAAACAAGCATAATAATCCCATAAACCATCTTTATTGTCTCTCCCCTTCTCACGTGAGCAGAAGATAGCCACTAACTACCGCTGTAAAGGAATGCCACTGTCCAGCTTCCTGCTCAAGCCCATGCAGAGAATCACACGCTACCCCCTCCTTATAAAGAATGTATGTGGAACACACACACACACACACATTAACCAACATATCTTGGAATGTGGAAGTAAACAGCTGGTTGGACTTCCAGTTTTTTTCCTACTCGAAGCCTTGAACAAAAAACACTGAATCCATCTAAATAAGGTCAATAACAGTGCATTAAAACCACTAGATTTTGATTTTGTATTTCCTGATATAACCGGATGTTAGGGTGGGACAGTTTTTTGGAGAGGTCATTCAAAAGTGTCGATGACCAAGAGGATATCAGTTTTTCAGTTTTAACATTTTGTTGTTTGTTCTACGGTTTGAAATTTCTACAATTGCAGCGTGAGGTCCGTTTAAATTCAAAATATTCTGATTCACTGTAGAGCTAATGTGTTTTATTCATCTCAGCTGATTGTTAACCCATTCATTCTAAAAGAAACCTCCTTTGTTTTCCGATGGTTGGTCGTGTCGTTTCAAAGAAAGTGAAGCATCGCCCTGTCTCTCTTCTCTCACCCTTTCACCTCGTGGTGTCGCTCAGATCCTGGAGCACACCCCAGAGGGCCACGCGGACCGCGGCCCGCTGAGAGAAGCCCTGGAGCGGGCAGAGGAGCTGTGCTCGCAGGTCAACGAGGGGGTCAGGGAGAAGGAGAACTCAGACCGGCTGGAGTGGATTCAGACCCACGTCCAGTGTGAGGGACTGATAGAGGTAAACATATGCAGACGTGATGCGTATTAATGCCTTCCCTCCAGCACACACCCGCAAAATTCAGCCTGTAGCCACATTAATAATAATCAAAGCAATCGTGGGCATAAAATGCAACATATTTCTGAGGAATTAAAAACTCTAATATTCCATTTGACAGCTGAATATTGAATTGCTAGTCGGCTAATTGCTACCCCAGTGGCACACAGGTATTTGTGGTTGAATTGAAGCTTTGTTATTTTTCAGGCATCGAAACATTTTAATGTCTAAATTATTAAACAAAACAGCTGCTCAGCTCAAAGAGTCTGACTCGACGGAGGGGGGAATGTGATCGGTGTTTCGACACACCGAGGGAGCAGCTTGTTCTGCACAAAATAATGTGGGATACGTTCAGTGCAAGAGGGGAGCTCATATTTTCATTAGCGATATGTGTAGCATTACATCATCAACATATCATTACCTCATTCATTTTGGCACATTAGGATAACTGCTGCAAATAATGGAGACTATTACTAAGAAGATTAGTAGCCTCTCTAACGGCCTCTCAACTGCTGGATTGCTTTCTCTTCTTTTGCTTTTCAAAACAAAAGCACAACCCTGAGGGGGCGAGGAGCAGCATCCTTTTTGCAGCTGGAAGCAATGGGTTTTTATGGGCAACGTGATCTTAATTTTGAAAAGCAGGACTTCACTAATTCACCGACTGACTCCCTCCTTCCCAGTTTCTTTGATTTTCTTTCCTTTCTTTCTCCCGCCCTCTTTCAGCACTTGGTCTTCAACTCGCTCACTAACTGCCTCGGGCCTCGCAAATTGCTCCACAGCGGCCGACTGCACAAAACCAAAAGCAGCAGGGAGCTGTGGGCTTTCCTCTTCAACGATTTCCTCCTCCTCACACACAGCGCCAAGCCCTTCTCGTCCTCGGGAGCAGACAAGCTCTTCAGCCCTAAGACCAGCATCCAGCTCAAGATGTATAAAACAGTGAGCAGAGAAAACCATACTGAAAATGTAGAGCTCTGTGTCTTTGTGTTTTCAGTAAATACAAAATTCTGGGTTAGGCTCACTAATTGATTCATTGTTCTGCAGTATACGCAGTGTCCCTTATCTTCATCCTGCCCATCTGTCCACCCATCTGTTTATCCATCTCCAGCCACTTTTTCTGAACGAGGTTCTGGTGAAAATGCCGTCCGATCCATCCAGTGATGAGCCACTGTTCCACGTCTCGCACATCGACCGCGTCTACACACTCAAGACTGAGACTTTGAATGAGAGGTACACAAGCACATGGACTTTCACACAGACCTTACCCAATTACTTCTTTACTTTGTGCATTATTAATATATTTGCTGTGTTTGTAGGACAACGTGGGTCCAGAGAATCAAAGCAGCATCTGAACATTTCATAGAGACTGAGAAGAAAAAGAGAGAGAAGGCTTACCAAGGTAAAAAGTCATTTTCCACTAAGAAAACATAATGACCTTGACCTTTGACCCCATGTGTTATAATCAGCACCATCTCCACACAGCAGGGATGGACCCACGCTGCTGTTTGCTGAGGGTGACATACACAAGATACTCAAGTTACTGAACAACACACATATGGAATCAGAATAGGAGGCGTGGCAAAATTTGGCAGGGTGTGCAAGTGATGCACAAGCCAAACGTAATTTGGCAGAACGCTGAATGTGGTTTGAATGTTTATAAACAACCACTCATGTATTCAGTTCAATTCAATTCATTAGGATGAATTCATTTAACTGCTGTTCAGTCTAATTCAATTTAATGAATTCAACTCAACGTGTTATTGTCCCTGAGGTGTAATTTGTCTGGAGATTGAACACATACAGCAGATTCCAAAAAAGTGTAAAGGATAGGGAGAAAAAAGCACAGTGGGTAAGAATAAATGAATAAATACATCCCTACTGGGATTTAACAGAGGCATAGAAAGGGGAAGAAAACGGGCCCTGTGCACGCCAGATATAATAAAGAATATTGCAAATGCTCAAAACGTGATTCTAAAGATTGATTTTTTTCACCAAGCAGAATTTGTAAGGGTGTGTTGTGGGCCACCTAAATGTGATGTCTTGTGTTTGGTCAACACACAGCACGTTCTCTGAAGACCAGCGGTATTGGTCGACTGCTGGTGACCGTCACCGAAGCCCAGGAACTGAAGGCCTGCAAGCCCAACGGTGAGGCTCCCTGGTGGGGTACAGATCCCACTGCGCTCCCCTGACCCCTGATCAACTCATAATACATTCCTTAAAGTTCCTTTTCTTCAGAGTGTAGCTAAAAATCTTATGTAATGGACGTTGTCCTCCAGGTAAGAGTAACCCGTACTGTGAGCTGACCATGGGGGCTCAGTGCTACACGTCCCGACCGATCAGCGACACCCTCAACCCCAAGTGGAACTTCAACTGCCAGTTCTTCATCAAGGATCTCTATCAGGACGTGCTGTGTATCACCGTGTTCGAGAAAGACCAGTTCTCACCAGATGGTGAGTGGATGAGAGAAACACACACATGCTGATAACACACGGATACACAAATGATAACAAACAAAATATTTCCTCACCTAGACTACAACTCAACTACTACAACTCGCAGGCCTTCTATAGGTCCTATAACCTCAACCACATCCCCAGTTCCTGAAGACTGTGATTGGACAGTGATTACACTCCATTTTGGCTCAGTTGTTGCAGTGTTTTGGTTTAAATACAGTAAAGATTACTATAGCTACTGGACACATGTAATGATGTGCTTTGCCTTTAGTTTGCATCTCAGTGGAAAGCAATACAGCTGAGTGGACTCCATTTCAAGGTGGCTTGCTTCCAATATTGACACGATTTCAGCATTTCATTCTTTAAATGCAAATCTCCAGTCATTTTTCAGGATAGAGATGAAATGGCATGTAAAACAATGTAATGAAGAATTAGCTTTTTATTTTGGTACATGTTGCTAATAAAAAGGAATGCATTTGTTCCACTGTAATAGTCAGCTTTCAGTGTGATCTGAATTTCTCTCCATTAAATTTAATGGCCATGGTAAGCATCTGAAGGAAGATTGACCAGTCAATCAATCAAATTAAATTTACTTCAGAAGAGTGCTATACAAATATAGTTAGCATAGATTCTTTTAAAGCAGCTCCACTAAATCACCAGTTTGTGTCGCTTCAGATTTCCTGGGTCGCACTGAAGTCCCGGTGGCAACCATAAAGAAGGAGATGGAGAGCAAAGGTGCTGCGAACCGTCGTCTACTACTGCATGAAGTCCCTACTGGAGAAGTGTGGGTCAAACTAGACCTCCAGCTTTATGAGCAGACCAAATGAGGCGGAGGAACGCCTACGCCAAAGGCTCTCACAGGCACACAAACACACATCTACACGCCTGGAAGTGCCTATTTATCCCACAGCATGTGATGCCATGATAAAGGTGTGGATTCTGTTCTTACTGACTGCCATGTCCTGCCCTGAGCCTGGCCGACCAGTTTAAGTGGCCTCTACTTTGAAGACCTTGCCAAAAATGCAGAATAAAAAGCTCAGTCTTAAAGTCTTAAAAGGTAGTAATTTATTGGCGAACATGACAATGTTGAGACATGTGTGAGTTGAAATGTCAATATAATTGCCAATACTTTCATGTTCACCATGATAGAAACACAAGACAGTTTTCACAGCAACCATTTGGACATGAACTAGCAGACAAATAGAGGTGTTGCTAATGATATTAATTGAGAATCTGTTCCATATGTGGTCTGATAAAGTCAGGGAACAGAATCTCAGTTAAAATCATCAGTAACACCTCTGTTTACCTGCTATTTCTTGTCAAAATGGCTGCTGTGAAAAAGGTTTATCAGACACATGTGCCTTAACTGTTAACCAGATAAATCCCTTAAATATTTTGCTGTCACCTTTACAGATATGTCTACATTACTGTTTCCCTCTTAATGGTGGAATGTGTCAAACATTATCTTCATTTTAATATGAATACAAGCCTCAAATGCCTTGTTAAATATACATAAACCAAAATGAACTGTTGAGCTCTACTATACATATCCTGGTGTGAACTATCACACTACACATCTGGACTGTTGCACACTAATGTACAATGTGATGTACCAAGTTAACCTTATGATCCAGCCATGAGGTGAGGTGTGCCTTTCAAATCCTGGAAGTAGCATGAATAAAATTCACATAAATCTATTTTTTTTTGCACTATGGCTGAGTGTTTGACTGTCATACTCATCCCACACATGGGTTTCCAGAACTCTTATGCAATAAACCTGTTCCAGATATCTACTACAATGTCTTACAGAGGTCAAACTCAAAAGATCCACTGCTCAAACTGTTTATTTAGTCATGAGCTTCAAGGTTGCTAAATGATTCATGCTGCCAAACTTGAAGTGGTAGACTGATTGGGATGCAGCCAGCGTAAGGCTGTGGCTCTGTAAGGTAGTCAGAAGTGGATAGTTGGTCAGGGTCACAGTAATTTGAAATTGTTAGTGTGCAGTGTGTTAGAGTGCTGGTTGTGCCAACGTCATCTTCTGGAGGACCAGCAGCCACTCCGATAACATCTTCCATCTGTTGTGGCAGTTGATATGATGTGAAATGGTATTGTACTGAACCTGGACAAGACATGCACTGGGTGAAAATCTACTTCTTGCCAAAAGTAAATGTAAGCTGTTATTTAGGCTATTTAGGTTACCTCTGTTATACATTTAATTCTTTGTGGTATAAAGTCAGTAGATTTACATCTCAGGCTTCATTTTCCTACTTTCTGTAGAAGCCATTCTCTGCCTTTCATTTTTATTTGGTATGAAAACATCTTCCTCAGACATCTTCCTCAAAAATAACTGAGTAAGGTGGTATCACATTGAATTTGATGTCTTATTAATTTTGTCAAAAAACCTTTTTGTTTTATCACTATGCCACAGTACTTGACCACAACAGTCAAAAAATAAAAGTTCATAAATAGTTACTCTGTCATCCTACAGATATTTGTTACGTTTGTATTTTAAGGCAGAATTGCTAATGGAATTGCAACAGCTAAAATCCATACAGGTTAGACAATGAAATGCTTCGATATTTAAAATGAGAAAGACGGGCAAATTTGAAATATCTAATTACACATCATGCATAAAATGATGCGATGTAGAGTTAATGTAAATAACTAGTGGGCTGTAATAAACAGGCTTTGACTGACACATAGAATGAAATTCTCCTTTAATGCTGTTCATTTCTACCTGTTGGACTTCTTCTGCTTGGTCTGAACCTTCACTGGAGGCTCTGAGGAGGCACTGAGTGGAGAAACAGCCAGTAGGGACAGCAGGCCCAGGTCAGTCTGTGGGGCTACAGAGCGACTGAGATGGGACAGATGAGGCAGATCATCTTCACGTAGCTCCTTTGTTTGTCTCCCTGTGTAGTTGCCTCCCAAATCAGAGGAGAAATATTTTTTTTAATTTAAGAAAGCACAGCTTGGTGGACTTATCTCCCTAGCTTTGAGAGAAAATCCCGGTGCTGGAATTTTGCCTGTAACTGAAGTAAATGTAGGTCTCATAGTTTCTTGTAGTGAGAAGGAAATAAAACCTAGATACCTGACTCACAAGAATGGGCTCCTCTCTTTTCCTTCAACCCCTCATGTGAGGCAGATGTGTTGTGCTAAGGATAGGACAGCTAATTAATACCAAGACAAACATAAACATGTTTATTATGCTTGTGTATAGAATACATTTTCAAAATCATTTTTAATATATAAAGTCAAATATTTCAAGGATTCAAGGATCTTTGTCATTCCAACAAAAGTAGTAGTATTCCTACCTTGAGGTAATGTGGTTTTTTGATGTTGATGAGGAAAGGATTGTACTCTTGTGGGTCATAGTTTTCTAGAAACACAAAACCCTGATGACAGAGGTTCCAAAGAGAGAGATTAGTACACAGCACTCCCTCTTGAATAACTGGTTTACATCTATTTTTTCTCTACTGACCAAATTAGTAGAAAACAAACCACTTTCCACATGGTGTAAAGATATGCAAAATGATGCAGCATCACAAAACTAAAGCAAAATCTCTTTCTAGTAATGACATCTGATAAATTAAATCTCTATGAAGTGGTTGCATTTCAGGTATAGAATGAAATAAACAACTCTTGAGCCCACTACCTTTTTACTGCAGTGTTTGATGTAGTGACTGTACGTGATGCGGCGCCTCTCGGCCTGCTCACGCCAGCGGCTGGACATCCGCTCCTGCAGCCTCTTCTCGAAGGGTATCCACACGTGCTGCGTCCAGCGCTTGTGTAACAGCTCCCTCTTCCTCAACTCAGCTGTATCGCACTGCTCTAGGAAACACTCCAACTCCTCAACACAGACACATAATGTGCTATCACATCACACAACACAGAAAAACGTTATGCTCTGCAATGATGAGCAGAAATCAGTAAATGACACATCCAACGCGTTACCTTTACAAAGTCATTTTCAGTGTCCAACAGAGGTTGGATAATCACTCTCGTCTGTTCTTTTTCAGCCTCCAGCTTCGCCTAAATGGTGCACATGGAGTAAGACAATTCACCTGCTGTTACAGAGTGCATGCACAGGATGTGGTTGTGTGCAGTACCTGCAGTTGTCTGAGGGGAGGATGAGACAGCCTGTGAATTTGGGGGCCCTGACGTGGTCCAGAGGCACATGCCTCATCCTTGTTCCCAGCTGTCGCTCCCCCACTGGTGCTCCTCATCTTCACACTTCTCCGAGACGAGGTCTTCCTGCTCACTGATGCATATGATGCCCAATCTCTCAAATTTCTTTTGAGCTCCTGAAACACAAAATGTTTACATTGTGATCCATAAAAAATATATACTCAACTGTGCCAATGGTACATCTTTATTTATAAGGCTCTCTTAGGTCTGCTATCATCCTCTTTGATCTCTTAGATTTAAGAGAAAAGTAACCCCAACTATAGGCTACATTCACAAAGCTTACTTTTACTCAAATTACCTAAGGTATGAAAAGAGGTGGGTAAGAGAGATTAGTATCTGAACAACAGATCTTTAGGCTACAGATGTATTTGTACAACATAGGTCCTTTTGATAACTGATTTTTTTTAATCCTTGTCTCTGAGCCTCCCCTGAAACTTTTTGGCACTTTGAAACCTGGATTTTAATGTATCTACTTATATCTTTGTGTTGTACTGCTCTCTAGTTGCTGCTGTTTTGGCTAGCTCTTTTTTTGCAACAGAGATTCTGAATCTCAAGTGGATTTTGTGGTCAAAGAAAGTTAAATAAATAAAATAGTTACATGAAGTTAGCATGAAGTGTGCAATATTTCTAGAAACTCCCCATAGCTGATCTGAAATTGTAAAATGTGAATACAGGATTTTGACTATGCAGTGCTTATTACCAGTGTTGTTATGGCAAATGTTAGTGCAGACATGTCCTACTGAGGATCAAAAACTGTTGAAAAATATAAATCACAGAGCTCCAGAGGGAATTTTTTTTTTTTTTTTTTTTTTTTTTTTTTCAAATCCCAGCTGGTGTTCACAGACAGAGCAGACACAATCCTGTAGGTGCACAGAAGGCAGCAGAGGCCAACACAACAGGCAGTGAGAGATCATGTCACTAGCTGGAAACCTGAGCTGCTCCTCACTGTCACACACACACACACACACGTACAGTATGTAGGACATGCACACTGGTGCGCTGTGTCCTTTGTTTTGTGACTTGGCAACTGATGGCAATGGAAAGACAGTCTTCAGTGTGACCTGTGTGTCATGTTTCCATTATGGTTTATGCACAGGGGTTTGCTCTTTTGCATTTCACCTCATCTAGTATCCTGACATTACTTTCCTGTTGTGCCCATCTGACATGCAGTGGCTACTGTTCCTGTCAGTCAGAGTAACCTGAAACATTTTTATCCATCCCTCCTAATACCCAAGATTTTATCATCATGCATTCAATTATGACACAGCACAGACAAAGAAGATAGAAGGGTAACCATGCATCCAGACAGGCATGCCAAATGACCCAGCCTGGCCAGAGTACAGACACACAGCCTCCACTCCATAAAAGACTGGTGATAAATTATTAGTTGGCAAGAGTTCACAGTTTCACCTTTTCAGACTGGAGGGAGAGCAGTTCAGACAGAGAGATAGTAGGGTTAGAGGAGTGCTTTTACCCTGAGATGGCATAAACAGTGCTAAAACCTAATCTGAGTGTATCCAGAAAGTGCAGTAATCCTGGCAGGCTATGTGAATGAGTGATGCTCTCTTCCCTGAAAGGATCATATCGATGATTATAAACAGAGGCTTGTTTACAATTCACTCCATTCATTAATTCCAACAAAACCATTTTGCAACTCGTGTGGGTACTTAAGATTTCAAAACATATAATTAAAATCCCTCCATTTTCAAATTTGAATTTTTGGTTCAAACACCCACCTTATGATGTTTTGCTTCCGCAGCAAACAAAGTCGTCACCATTCATAAACCACAAAACCAACCATTTCCCCTGGGATTATTTTCAAGTGAAGCGACCGTTTAACTCTGCCCAATCTCAAGTCCTCAGAACACAACAGTGCTGCTGCTTTTCCGAAAAACTCATGCAGATAATTTTATTACAGTGATGGAATACTGGTGTGAAGAAAGTTTGAAGTCTCTGAAAGTTCATTTTCATACCGTAGAGGAATGAATGGAAACCAATGATATTGCACTTCTAAAATACGACTGCTTTGGGAAAAGATTACCAGAAAGGTGATGTGTAGGCTATACATTTGTAGGTATTACACTAAAAATGCAAAATCACTGGTATGGTCCTTTAATAACCTCTTGTAATAACGACTTATCAGGCCTTTACACAGCTTATTTCACAACTGGTTGGACTGCACAGCCCCCAGGGGTTAAGTCTAAATGTGTAGCAAGCCAGGGCGACACTGAAAATGAAAACATTTGTTCAGCAAACACTTTTTCAGAATAAGGAAAGTGTAAAAGAGATAAAGATGATGTGTATCAATGTAATCAAACATGAAAGACACCCTATAATTAGGTTAAAAAGCGGTACCTACTGTCCTACTACAATAATAGTAGTCATAATACATGTAACTTTCTTACCCTGGACTTCAAAGAGTCGAGAGGAAAAGAGGCATGGAAGGTGATCACACCATCTGCAGTGTTCTTCCTCCTCAGAGACATGCCTAAATTTGTGGGGAGACATTTGGATTTATGAATAATCACTTACTTAAAGCCTGGGGGAGAGAGAGACTAATAGCCTGCCATGAATCTGAATGTGTGCGTTATCTTCGGAGCCACACAGGCCTGACTACACTGTCTCAGAGCCTGCACAAAATGTAGACTGCATGAAATTAAAGCAAGACAGGCTAACCCACACGCAGCGCTGTAATATTTAGCTAGCAGGTGACCCAAAATGTATAAATTGAGGCTTAACGCAGCGCAGTGTTATGTGTTTTCTTACCTGTGCTGACTTGAAGAAGTTCGGGTATCAATTACAAAACATAACAAACGTGAGGTACTTTTCTAACAGTGACAACTCCTTGCATTTGGTGACTAGACAGTTTGGTTATCCAGCTAGCATCTGGAACTGATTTCAACAGGTGCACTCATGTCAGTTGACATTAACAACCACGTCAGTTAACGTTAACGGCGCCTAAATAAACACGTAGAAACAGTCAGAATAACGTAATCTACGTAGGTTACAGCGCAGCAAGTTACCCGCAGGGTCTCACAGCAGCTTCACCCGACAACACACCAGGATACTGGGGTGGAAAGAGGCGGCTCCCCAGCCTGCAGTGTCAGCCAGCGGAGCCGCTCCTTCCCCGGGCCCGCAGGTGTCCTACCTTCTGGAGGGTTTCCGTTGCCATGGCAGCGGCGCACCAGCAAGCAGGACGAGAACGCGCACAAGACGTTCTCGAGACGCACGCGGCTGCCGGTGTGTCAGGGGCGTCAGTTCATCCAAGTTAATTAGGCTGTTTGACAATGGAGATCACCTGCAGTTAATTAATGTGCCATTTGCCACCGCCAAATTCAAACATGTCGATGTCAACGTGGAGTATACTTCTGGTTTCAGGGGCAGCGCTGACATAAAAAAAATACCTGCTAGTGTCTCTCCGGCGTTATAGTTCATGGTGGTTTCTTTCTTTCTTTCTTTCTTTCTTTCTTTCTTTCTTTCTTTCTTTCTTTCTTTCTTTCTTTTATTGTATTGTATTTGTTATTTTTTGCCAGTTGATTTATTTTATCGCTCCCAAATAAATTCTTGCAATTTATGTTTATTTATCCATTTATTTATTTGGTTATTTGACATTTATTCTCCTTTATAACGGTGAAAAGTACAACATCAAATTGGGACTCATAAGCTTAGGCGTCCACACCTTGTGGCCTAGTAACTACCTTAAAGCAGCGCACGTGTAGGTCAAACCTGGCCACAGACGGATTTTTCTGTCCTTAGAATATGGGCAAGATTAAGTTGGGCTATATAGGCCTATACCAATCGGGGTAGAATCAGAATCAGAAATATTTCAATGATCCCCGAGGGGAATTTGGGTCAGTTGCAGTTGCTCAAATTCTCAAGAGAGGAATAAGCAATAGTGAAATTATAAGAAATGGAAAAAGAAATTAGAAATTATTATGTAACAGAAAAGAGTAGGCTAATTCATCTCAGACTCTCCAGGTGAAATATTTAATTTTTAAAAAAAAATTCATTCGTCTTTATTTCAGTTAGTATCATCTCTTCATAACATTTGATGTCATAATTGGATGTTAATGTGTACCAGCGTTGGTTATTGTTAAGATATACGGCCAGTGAGACAGCAGGTAGGTGATGCTGTAGGTAATGCCTCGCGGCTCCGCTAGGGGGAGACACGCGCTTCTCCGTTCAATACAAACAAGTGAACGACAGAGTTGCGTGTGGTTTTCTCTCTCACTACTATTCTCCCTGTTTGAGGTAGCCTAATTACTTATACAAAGCACTGTAAACTTGGCAAAACGTTTAAGCAGTATTTATGATGTGTGATATGATATGTACCTATGATGTTATATGAAAGAAATTATATGTTTTGTACTGGTTTATTGCAAATTCAAGCGATGCGTTAGCTCGCTCCCGGAGACCGCGGCCGTATTGAACTGTTGACCTTGTCGGGCGCGCCATTTAAGTTGGCTACTGTTATATGAATGCTTGTGCAGTAAGATAAAAATGTTAATTTGTCACTGAGGAGTTCATGTGACAGTTGAAATAAGTTAGTGGGCTAAAACCACATTTCATATGTCATTGTCACGTAGGCCTAATAATTTGATTTGAAAAGATCATTTGAAAATGTTAGAAGTTAAAATATATGTGTGTAAGGGTGTCTGTGGTACTGATACTGAATGTGGTGAGTGTATTTCTGGTTGAATATAAGTTTTGCTTGTATAATTTGAGAAATTATTAAATACAGACACGTGAATGACAGCTGCTTGCGTTTTTCCTCATTCTTCTGAGTGAATGACAGCTGCTTGTGGTTTTCCTCATTCCTCAGTCATGACTACTCCTGTTTAAGGGCACGACAGTGGCACATCAATGTAAAGCAGGTCATTACAGACTAGAGAAGTGTAGCCTGATGGTGTTGACACCTGATGTGCACTTTGGTGTCCCGTCAGGACTTCACCATAACGACGACACCTGCAGAGCAAGCGACAACTACTTAATGTTTGGGTATTAGCACTATAAAGACACGGAGAGCTTGGCCAGAGCCACAACTTGGGACTTTAACTGCTTCGTGTCATTCCGTTGCCGAGTCCACGCCGGGGAGAGAGGACTACATGGATTGGTGGACTTCGCTGGCAGCGATTATTGCCTTGCTCTGGCTCCTCTGTTTTATAGACGGTAAGAGAAACTGGTTAACAGAGATTTGGGAGCCGCATGGCAGTGCTCCTCCGCCTTCCTGCGGTACGACCCAGCTTTCATCAACTCTCCGCACCGCTGTGTCACTGGGGACAGTTTAAAATAATGTTATAACGTTAGACAATGGCTTTGCAGGGTTATTAAAACATCAATTACACACCCTGATGATCTTCCCTCTCAGTGTAGAGCAGGATAGATTATGATTATTATGTTGCCAACAAAAACGTGCAAAGGACGCAAAGCGCACCGGGACACCCGGAGTAGGCCAGGGAATCACTGATTGAGTTTTTACGCTTTTGCCCGTCTTCCAAATTGAACTTGGAAAAATCCTGCAGACCACTGATGGAGTTCATAAGTTTGGTTAAGAGTCAGTGTGACCTGACTTGTGCTCCCACGTTGACTATCCATCATTAAGTTTTTAATCTGGTGTTCTTAATTAATTAATCAATTTATGTAAATTATCTCACTGATAAAAGAAGAAAGTAACAGGAGCGCTGCTGGTGTCCCTCCAACCACAGGTGCTCTTGGAGGGGAATACCAATCAGCGTGCGCCTTTTCAGAGAGTGGAGACACAACGAAACAAAAAGTGATCATTATTATTTTGTTGTTACACTCAGTGTGTTATAGTTGCACCGTTATCACTTTGTTGATATTCTCAGAATGTGTTATAGTCACACTATTGATACTTTTTGTTTCTTTGTGTTTCCACACCTTGAAGGCGCAAGCCGACACGCGTTGGAGTGTATATTTAAGGAGTCCGTAGTTTTGTTTTGTTTTGTTTTGTTTTGTTTTGTTTTGTTTTTGTCATTTTTACATAGTCATGATTCTTCCACTCTCCTTTATCTCACTGGTAACTTTGTTTTCAATGTTTTTTCCCCAAGAATTTTCTTGAATCAAGTGTTTTTACCATGCTATTCTGATTTATTCTACTTTATTGGCACTTCATAACTCTAAAACTTTATATTCCTAAACAATTCCAGAAACAAGTGAATCAGCAATGGGGAAAGTGGGGTGTCAAGGCTGCCTGTTTGACTAAACCATTTGTTTGGATGGATATGTTTGCAGTGTTTGGGTTCCATGCGGGGCAGTGCGCATTAGATGCGCCAAACACCTCCACCTTTCCGCGCTTTGCGTGCTCGGGTGATAGCAGCCACCCACATGGCTGGTGGACAGACTTTAATCCAGTGGCAGACGCTGTTTGTAATGGTTGCTGACATTAGCCAGAGTTTTAAATTAGACTTCAAGCTGACCCCGTTACCCTCTTATCTCCAGGCAACGCGGTGCTTGAGCTGCGGCTGCTCTTCCATGCTCTCACCAAAGCGGCTTGTCACCTGTACCTGGCCGTGCTCCCACTGCGCCGCGCCGCCGGCCACTTCGCCGACGGGGCGCGATATCTCATCAACCATGTCCAGCAAACCCCTTCTCCCCACGGCTACCTCCATCAAGGCCAGCCCCTGGGCAAGAAGGGCACCCTGCACTTCCTGGAGGGGATGTGTGTGGTGTGTGAGACGGTGCCCAACCTGATGGGCGCGGCGATCAGCGTGGGCGCCGCCTTCTGCCACGTACTGCAGGGCGGCTTTTACGTCCTGGCGGCCACGCTGCGCACCATCCAGATCAACCTGTTCTCCCAAATGAACGGCGAGAAGGAGAGATGGGACAGAGAGCGACACAGAGCCAAAGAGAATGAGAAGAAGATGAATTCAAGAGTGGTGGAGTACATATCTGTCTTCTGCCAAGACCCAGTCAGCGCCCTGCGCATCAAGGTTGACGTGCCACCCGTGTACAGATAACCATCCATGTCCATGTAAAATGACAACATGTATTAGCTATATCGGCACATAAGAGGCCTTCATCTAACCGCTACACGGGGTTACTGGTGCAAACAAATTTTTGATTGGTCTGGAATGAATGTAAGGTGGAGGTTGACCTTACACCTCTGACTTTTATTACTCTCTTGTTGAGAGAATTGCAGTAAGGCAGTAAGCAAAAAGAGCACAGAATATGGGGGGAAAATAGTGAAACAATGTATAAGTGGGGAAAAGATTTTATTACATGCTTTACACTGATTGAGATATATGGAAGATAAAAATAAATGTCTCAAATGAGTATTCCTAATGAAACATCACATCGTTGTTGAGTTATTATGACATTTGATGCATGATTAAGGCATTTGACTTTGTTATGGGATTATTATGGGATTTACTGATATGCATATAGACAATCAAATAGGTTTGATTCTTGTTAAGGCTGTTATTGTGTAGGAGTTTCTCCCTTTCACTTTACTAATTGCACTTTACTAGGCCTTCATTCAAGTTTTTTTTTTCATAGATTGTGGCTCATTTATCACTCACTCACTCACAGATGATTGATGCCCATGTCACATTAAATCTAGGACACAGTGAAAATATAATTTTAGCTCAATTTCTCAATTCACAGGTGTTATCACAAGGCATAGATGAGGGGCAGAAAAGGAAGGTTTTATTCTAAACAGCTGCTTGCCCTCTCACATCATCAAACTACCTCTCAAGGTTTGCTGTAAACACAGGCAGAAAAAAGTGGAATGCAGCCAGGCTTGAAGTCAGCTGACTGACATCCAGGAAGAGGTATTCTGTCTCAGTGTTTCTCTACAGGGGAAGAGAGAGGAGAAAAGGAAAAAGAGGAGAGGGGGGAAAAGGAGAAGGGGGTTGACAGGAGTGACGCTGAAGATGGATCTGTTCCGGCTAAAGTCTTGCATCAGGTGCAGCGATGAGCATCTGGGGAGGGATTTTACCAGCTACAGTGAGAGAGGAAGGGGAGAAAACAATTAGGCTGCAGCTGTTGCTGGTAATCACACGCAAGAGCATTTAATCTAAAGGCAAAACATTTTTAAGGCATCAAGATGAGGCTCATGCGTAATCATTATCAGACACAAAGTCTCTGTTTCATTGCGCCTATCTCTTGAAATCAGCCTTTTCTGAAGTAAATAAAACTTACAGAGAATGTCTCCAATTCTGCGGATGGCTGCTCTGTTAACTCTGTATTTACTCTCAGTCCTGCGAGCAGAAAACACACAGAAACGTCTAAGTTGGGCATCAGAAATGCAGACACCTTCTCAACCACCAAAGAAGATGAGCTTAAGTCCAAACAGGTTTATAGGGACTGATCTCATTACTTACGTCCTCAACTTTGTGACAGCCTCCAGTCTAAGCAGTGCAGACAACACGTTTTTTTGCGTATCGGACGACAGGGCCTCATAGGTGTGAAGCTCACCTGCAAAGCACAAAACCAAAGGGGATTCACCTGAGTGAGTTCAGCCTCTGGGGGAGATCAAAGCACCCGGAGTGATGTTTTCTGTTTTACCTGAGAGGATGAGCCTGGTAGCCAGGCTTCGTACGGCAGGTAAGAGCTGTTTCTCTGAGAACACGTGATCTGCCTCCTCACACAGGAACCTCAACACCACCTGGACATAAAGACTAACTTAACCAGAGCCAACAGCAGAAGTTAAGTTCAAGTACCATCTCTTTATTCCTTCATTTTGAGAATTTTTCAAGGACAAACCAGTGACTTTGAATGTTTGGCTCACTGGCAACAATTTACTCGCATTTTACTTTGCAACAAACCATTTTCAAAATCATACAGGGGAACTAAAGATTTCACAACATATAATTTTTTTTTTTTTAATTTTCAAATTTGAATTTTTGGTAGAAACAGCCACCTTATAATGTGATGATATAAGTTGTTGACATTCATAAACCACAGAACTGATTATTCACTGTGTAAAAAGCAAATGTTTCCCCGGGTACTACTTTCCTTGGCGGAGGGAGCGTCCCACTCGGCAAACTTTCAAGTCATCATATATATATACATATATATATATATATATATATATATATGTATATATAACACTGTGCTGCTGCTTTTAGGAAAACTAATGTGGACAGCTTTATATTGTTGATGTAATACTGGTGTGAAGAAAGTTTGAAGTCTCTGAAAGTTCATTTTCATATCGTAGTGGAATGAATGGAAACCAATGGCTGGATAAAAGGGAGGAAAAAGATATCTGAGCTCTAACATGGGAAAATATTAGCAGAAATATGAAATGTATGCATTTTATAGATATTACACTAAACATACAAAATCACTGGTACAGTCCTTTAGGACACCATGAATTTCCTGTATGTGACTCAAATTTCCAGAGTCACTGGCAAGAAACCTTCTCCATGCACAGGAAATGACAGATCAAAAAATGAGTAATATAAAAAAAAAAAAATTCTCCAAAACATGAGTAAGCATTGTATCAAGAGCAAGTTAGAATGCAGCAGCTCAGAAATGTGCAGTTTACTGAGGTCACATCTCATGATTTGTGGATATTGAAGCCCTCAGTAATCAAATACCTGCCATATAGAGACATAAGTGTCAAAAGCGGCCTGGTGCGGTATTTCCTCAACTAAGCGCATAATGTTTGAGAGTTAGATACCTGATAAGTTTCTATGAAGGGTTGTAGTAGTGCCTGCAGGAAGCAAGTGGTCTGCAGCCCCGCCTCCAGCTCTGCCACTTCCTGCGGGCTGATTTGGACTGCCCCACATTTCCTCAGCAGGGAGCACGCCTCCTCAAAGTCCTGATGGGCAGACATTAACATAACAATAATTATAGCTCACAATAATTGGCTATGGGGAAAGGAAAGCTTGCTTCTTATAATGCAGGTGTACTTCCGTATCATGCTGTCTTGCAGTTGGAATACACTACAAAAATATACTGTATAAGAGCATGAATGTGAGGCCGGTCATTGCTGAACAATAGAACACATGGGAATTTTTCAGGATGAAAACAAAAATCAGCTCCAATAGTAATGTTGTACACTTGCTTCTCATTGCAATCCCAATAACTTAGTATTCAGTGCTGACTAAAAAAACAGTCTGCTTGAACATGCATAGTACATGAGAAGTATTAACCCTTTGGCGCATGGTGGTCACTACAGTGGACAGCTGTTTAAAGTCATTTTCTCCTAAATGCAATGGTTTCTATGGTGGAATTGCATATCAGCTGTTAGAGTGCTCTCTGCTGCTCCCCTCTATTGAGGTTTATGCAGAGACTGTCAATTCTTGTTGCTGAAAACATATTAATACTAGTATCATGACATGGTAATACCAGTCCTGCATCCTTAAAGAAGTATGGAGACTCACAAAAGTGTTCATGCCCTAAGAAGAGTAAAAACACATAAGAAAAAAAAAAATCTGGACTCAGGCTTTCATAACTCATGCATGAAAGGGTTAAGACGAATATCCCCCTTATGCTGTTTAGAGAAGCACTACAGTAATCTTTATCCTGGGATGCACTTTGGAAACCAAGCCCTGACAGATGCAGCTGTTACCTCAGAGGCCCTGTCCGGGATGAAGATGAATTCGTTGGAGAAAACGTTCTGGAGGAAGCAGAAGAAGGCGAAGAGTTCGTCTGCAAACAAGGATGGTAGATCAGGATCTGATGAAGCAAGAGGTTCCGTGTGCATGCGTGTGTGCTGCTGCTTTTAGGAAAACTAATGTGGACAACTTTATTCCACTGACGGAATACTGGTGTGAAGAAAGTCTGAAGTCTCTGAAAGTTCATTTTCATATCGTAGTGGAATGAATGGAAACCAATGGCTGGATAAAAGTGAGTTTCATAATATGACTGCTTGCTGTGGGAGGAGATTGTTTCCATCTCTTCATGAACATTATACATTTAGAAATGCGTTTTGTGTGTGTTAGTGCACTGCAATACAACACTGACCTCTGTGTGTGCTCTTTGTGGTGTGTATGGCCGTGACAAGCAGGGCTGGACGAACAAAAATGTGCAGCGCCTGGTTCCTGTACGAGGCCACCATGAGCACGGCCGCAGCTCTCCGGAGCACGCCCTCCTCTGGGCTGACGGGCCTGTTCCCCGCGGGGTCCTTCTCCTCGACCAGGTGGACGCGCCCCCTTTTGTGCTGCACGACGGAGTGATGCAGGGCCATGCTGGATGACATCACATCTGACTCCGGGACGTGACCTGCAGAGCGAGGAGCACACGAGCCTCAGAGGAAACAGCGTGGTTTGTACAGTCTGCAGCTTATCTGTGTCTCCGATTTGGTTTATTTCAGGACCCGTCAGGCTGTTTGTGTGTGATGGTGTGTGAATGTGTCTGTGTTGTGCACGAGACCTGTGAAGTGAAACGGTTCAGCGGGGTCCTCTGAGGATAAGTTGCTTAAGGGGCATTAATCCACTGAAGATCTGCTAAGTGAATCTGAATGCTTGTGCCAACTTACATTCATCTAATCTGTCTGATCTACCTCAGGCACAGGTCAGAGTAGCATTTGGTGTCCTGTGGTGAGACGCTGGCAGATTCAACTCAAGGGAAACTGCTAAAATACCTCTCTGTATTAACTTTGTCTGGCGCAATCCAATCCAATATGCAAATGCCACCTACTGGTCATGCGAGGCAAGCGAAAGCATGCCTCGGCTTGGATTACGGCAACAAAGACCCATTGTAAGGAGGGATTTTCACTTCACTTCATAACAGTTCATCCTTGTCATGTGTTCAAGCTTGCAGCAGTTGCTTATGCACTTAATTTTGTAAGGGCGAATACTACGTTATGCACCAAACGCATCGGTAAATGTGTCTACCCACCCGGCCAGTTGAGGCAAGCCCCAAAGCCCAGTGCCAGCGTCCTGAGCCACAGGGTTTTTTGTGTGAGCTGATCCCACGCCAGGCCCTCCTCTGCGAGGGTGGCGCTGGGAGTCTGGAGCAACAGGCAGGCCATCAGGGACCACGGGCTGACGACAGAGCCCTCCTCCTGGACACGCACCACCAGATGGGCCAACCAGTTCGTGCAGGCCTGTGTCTCTGCACTGGGCTTCTGGGGAAGGTCTCTGCGAACGGACATGAAGGGAGAGAGGAAGAGGGGGTGAGCAAGAAAGACGGAGAGAAAGTAGTAACAATGTAAAATATATCAAAAGAAGGCGGGAGGTAGTGCAACTAACTGAGAGCTCACCATTTTTCTCTAAAATGTAAAAGACGTTGATATCACATGGGAAAGGAGATTAATTATATTATATATATACCTTGTATTTAAAACAAAAGTGATGGACGCATGTCTTTGAAACATGGAACAAGATTTGTACCTGGGTATGAGGTTGTATTGGCTGCGATTGATCTTGTTCTGAGACAGCTGTCTGACCGACAGAGGATGGCCAAAGTTCACATGCATGCTGCCATAATCCTCCTGCAGAACTCTGGCCGCCTTCAGCAGACCCTGCAGGGAGGGACAGGAGAGAACCATGAGCAGGAGCTACTCTAAAATAATTTAAACCCATATGACCTCTACTAGTGAGGTGGAAATGGAGGGGTGACTATTTCGTGTCTAGAGCAGCTTGTGTGTTTATGAGGAGGTGGAGAGAGGAGCAGGTCAGTGCAGTTCACTTGCACTCAGTTAACCTCAACATGCTCTAACTGGAATATCATATCTTCAGCTAGATAGATATAGATAGATATAGTCTTTATTGTCCTGCAGGGAATTTGTCTTCACAGCCTGTACAACACAGAAACATACAGATAACCATAGTGCAACACACAGATATACATACAGACAACCCAGTGCCCCAGCACATACACATGTATCACACACAGATAAGCCTGCGTCTGTCCTGGATCAGCGAGGCGGTTTGTTCAGTGCTGCTGTGGCAGAAAGGGCAAAACTTCTGCCAAAGCAATCTGCTCTCCACTTCAAAGTCCATTTTACATGACGGCCTGAGGGCGGTCGTGTAAAAAAGGGGTAGAGGAGGTGATCGAGGAGGCATGTAGCTTTGATCTTTTTGATGCAGAAATGAAAGGCAGCCATACTTTCCCAGCTTTTCGTGCGTATTGGCTTTATCACTTTTGCTCTGCACAAGTTTACCTTTGAAACCTGTGGAGCCTGTGGACGGGTATTTATTTAAAATAGTTTTTGTTTCTTTGTTTCTTTGTTTTTGAAGTGTGTTATTGCTGTTTTTATTGTGATTATGAGCATGATTCAAATTAATGGCACTTTTCTTGTAAAATTGTTTTCAAGTGTGATTTTGTATTTTGCATATATACAATTTTGTACTTGTAACTGTATTCATATATATACTTAATAATATAATAATCACTTAATAATCACAAATAGAGCCTTCTTGTAATTACTATACAAATGATTTGCTTTTTTGGGTGTTTTTTTGTGTGCTATTTTTTTCCAATAATTTTCTTGTAGTGTTTTACTATTGGTATTTTTCTTTTGTTTTTGGCAAATTTTTTGTTCAGTTTTTTTTTTTTTTTTTTTTTGTAATTTTCTTGTATTGTTTTTTCTTTTTTCTTTTCTTTTCTTTTCTTTTCTTCTTCTTCTTCTTCTTCTTCTTCTTTTTTTTTTTTTTTTTTTTTTTTTTTACCAATTTGACTATTTTATTTTTTCTTTAATAATTTCGTTGGTAACCTTAGGGCATTTTATGATATTTTTCTTGTATTTTTTTAATACATTTTTTTGGAGTACTTTTAAGAAAAAAATCCAGTGACTCTCTTTAGGTGTCAAAGGGTGTAAAATTGCAGCAGGCTGGTTGGGTCATGGGAGTTAATGCTGATTTGAGGTGTGTGCCTGGGACATACCATGGTGGTTTCCTTGGGCTTGGGCACACCCAGCAGCTCGTGGGCCAGCAGTGACTCTTCCAGCACTCGGTCGTAGCTGATACTGATGGGCACCAGCGTGATGTCATACACCTCACCTTTGAAAAATGGCTCCAGCACCATGTGCATCATCCCTGCAGGCACAAACATCACAGGTGCACATAGATATACACGCAAACATACACAAACACACATACAATACACACACACTTTTAAACAGTAATGGATCAAATAATAATAATAATAAAAAAAAAACAAAACACGAAAGGCCTGCAGTGACTCAAAGCAAATAATAGTACAAATTTAGCTTTTTATTTCCAATCTTGCAATGCTCACTGAAATCAAAATACACTCTGGTAAAAAGAACATATTTTTTCATCCCTCACCTAACTTGGGCTTCAGAGACTTCAGTGTGCGACTCCTCAGGCCTTCCACGTAGAACTCCATGGGAGCAAATCCTTTCTGCCAAAGCAAAGGTTTTTGATCACAAATGCACACATTACAGGGCATTAGGCTAAATATAGAGGCTGATGATCACTGATGTTTCGAGGAATACTAGAATATATCCACACCAGGGTTGTTCTTTTTTTTTTTTTTTTTTTTTTTTTTTTTTTTGGTTTCTGTGTGATTCTCTGCTTAAGAAACAGCTGTGCTCCAAGTTGACATCCTTTTTCCACTTTGTCCGTGGCTCAGTGCATAGATGGTGCAGCAGAATATTGCTCATGTCTTACCCTGACAATGGTTTTGACATACTCTGACAGAACAGCCCAGTACAACTTGTCAGAGCCAATGCCACGTCGGATAAAGAAAGCTCCAGAGCGGCGGAGTATCTCCCCGATCATCTTCATGCCCGCAAGAGCTGGAGGACGGTAAAATGAAAGAAGGGATAAACGAAGAGGAGATAGAGAGAGGGAGAGTGAATGTCTGCACACAGAAAAAAGAGTGGATAACTTGTGAAAAATGCCTGATCTACTATAGAGCTTGTAAATTATCTGTAAAAAAAAGCCCTCTTGTTTGAAATAGATACTTGCGAACTCCAGCAGCAATAACAGGTATTGGGAGGTCGTAGGTGAACAGGATGTAGGAGATGATCAGGAAGTCCACATAGCTCCTATGGCTGGGCATCAGGATCACGGGACACTCCTGAATGGCCTGTTGGAGCTGTGAAATGAAATGTTGAGTGAAATGAAATGAGTTGAAATGAAATAAAATGAGAAGAAAATGTGAAATTCAACAAAATAGTTCTTAAATGCTCTCTAACCCTTCTAATTCTGATTAATGAGAGCCTTGAAAGCAAAGCTGTCAAATTTGCTCTTTTCAATTTTCACTTAATGGGTCTTAAGCCAAAAGGCAGTAACCAGTGTGTGAGCCTTTCCATTTGCTTAATGCTACTTATTTAAAGGACCATAGCAATGATTTTTCGTGTCCTGCCCAATGTCTACAAAATGTTTTCCTAAAAACAGCAGCACTGTTGTGTTTTGAGGACTTCAAATTGGAAACATTTTCTCTGCCTGAAAATAGCGCCCTGAAAAATTAAATGGAACTATGTCTACATAGTTACATAATTACCATAGTTACATAATTACCAATTACCTGGTTTATTAATGACTTTATTCGCAGCAGAGGCAGAATTTTATCAGGTGGGTGGGTTTTAATGAAAAATTCAAATTGGCAAATCAAGGGATTTTGATTATATGTTGTGACATGATTTGCAAAATGTTTTGTTGCAGTGTGAAATGTGGCTAAATTGTTGTAAATGGGGCAAACAGTAAAAATCACTCAAAGTAAACACAAGCATGTGGACTGCTTGTTCCAAATTTTGTTCTAGATGCAGCTTGTTTGTTTACATCACAGTTGCTAGCAGGGCCCTATTTAAGTAATTTGAAGTAAGACACCCAGAGAATATCATAAGAGATGAGGCTAAACTTTGGGAGATATTGAGGAAGCAGAGTTAAGAACCCTTTCAAAGACGTCTTCTTCTAATAAAGTCCTGCTGTTTGAATCGAAGCCCTGGCTCTACAACATGCAGTGTATCAGCGTTCAGTAAGAACTGTCTCCTGACCCTGCTGAGTCCCTCCATGTTGACGTGGATGCTGCTGAAGATCCTCTTGAAGACCTTGGTGAGGGTGAAGCCCAGCAGCCGGATGAAGCCCAGCTGCAGGTTGTGAGACATTTCCTCCAGTATCCCGCAGGCCTCCTGTTTCACCGCCTCCACAGACGACCCCGTTTCCATGGCAATCTAACAAGGTCCGAGGGGAGGAAACTGATTTTATGTCTGGCAAGTTCTGCTGTGAAAGTGCTGTGTAGTATCTGCTCAAACTGCACACACACACACACACACACACACACTCAAGCCTGCACTTCTATCTTTGTGAGGACATGATATTGACTTCATTCATTTTTTACAGCCTTTCCTTAATCTTAACCATGACTAAAACCCTAACCTGAAACCTGAACCTAATTCAAACCTTAACCTTAACCAATAGGCCAGAATTTGCTGTTATAGTCCCCACTTGTTTGGTTAAAAACACACTCCGGTCCTCACTGTATTTACACACACACATACAAACCTCTTTGGTCATGTAGCGCAGGTACTGGGACTCCAGCACACTTTTGTTGAGGTCACTGGCGGAGCAGGGCAGGGCTCCTGTGTAGGGCTGCGGCTTGAAGGTCCTGAGGGCGTGGCCGAGGTCACTGCTGCGCCTCCTCTCCTCCAAAATGTCCACAAAGTCCTCCTCATCGTGCAGGCCTGCTCGGCCTGACTGCCTGTGCTGGGAGGCAGAGGCATGCTTACATTGAATTTTGATGTTTGGCTAAAATAGAATAGAATAGAATAGAATAGACAACAACTCCAGTCCCACATCCACAGCTTCCCCTAGGATGTCAAATTTCATATGTACACACACCCACACAGAGCATACAGTGACATGCACCTCCAGATCAGAGAAAAAAGATTTCCATATCTCAAGTTTAATTATCAGGAACCGGTTGTTTGAGGATAGGCAAAAAGAAATGCCTTAAAGTCATGGAAGTCATGATCAAAGTGAGCTCGGTAGGTCGTTCCAGTCAGATGGAGCTTTAAATTTAAAGGCACGTCATGCAGTTTCTGTAGGAATTCTAGGAACAAATAAAATGATCTTCAGTATGCCATAGACTACATGACCTATACGGGATTAAAAGTTGTTTTAAGTAAGAAAGACAGTTAAAGAAAATGCATTAAAATAAACAGCAGTCAGTGAAAATGCCCTCTAGATTTGAGCGTTGCACAATTTGACAACTTGTAATAAAACAGTGATGAGTTCTATATTTACACCTCACACCTATTCTATTCTATTCTATTAAGACTTTATTGGCATGAAGGTTACAGAAACAATTTTGTCAAAGGAGCAAAGTACCATTTGTTCAAATATTTCAACAACATTAATATATATATATATATATATATATATATATATATATATATATATATATATATATATATATATATATATCCTGTGCGTGTCCTTTTTCAATTGCCAGTTGCTGATCACTGAGTCTGGACCTGTCTCTGCTGTCCATCTCTGACAGTCCAGAGATATTCTATTCTATTCTATTCTATTCTATTCTGCAGCTGAGTCTAATGGCACCCGCGGTTTTGCTTAATTCTCATTTCAGATGAGGTAGCCCGTTAATAAGCCACATCACTGATACTGTGTGTAAGTGGGTCAAAGTTTTAGCGAGGCTCGGGGCGGCTCGGCTGTCCCGCACGGCCGCTCCTGTTTACAGCCACGGCGGGACACACCAAGGAACACCGGGGACACAAAACGGGATACTTAATCGTGATCAGGCTGCCTTGACCAAAGTTCATGTCTGGGCTCGCACATGCAGACGTAGACCATATAATTTTTTTCATTAACTTATTAGAGGACAAGTTGTTTGTAGTTGTGCCACAGATGCTGCGACAGAGCGGCTTGACAAGATGCAACAACCACAAACTAGAAACATTTCCATCAGGCGCTCGGGCTTACCGGATTCATCACGCTTTACCGGGAAAAAGCCAGACTCCGCAGCGGGCGCTCGTCCTCATACCCTTGGCTCTGGTCATTGTGGTTTACACGGAGAGCTGGCTGCGCTGCCGGGACACCTTCGGTAGGGTGCAGCACCCTGGGGCCCAGGCCAATGGTGTCGCTGGATTTTGGAAACTCCTCCCGCACATTGTAATGAACAGCCCCTTCAATGAGAGGCTGCTTGCTCTCTAGTAACCCCGCCAGCACAATGACTATAGGGCCTGCGGGCTGCAGCATAGGGCTAGGACTGATAAAGCAGGCTGTGTAATAACTGATAAACTCCTCTAATTATGCTGGAAACCTGCCTGTGTGTCCTGGTCCTTCTGAAATTATTGGGATCCACATGTTTAAACAGTAGCATGTCACAGCTAATGAATAAGATTTTAATTATAGGAATGTAATTTTAATATTAAAGCTGCAAGCAGCGTTGGTCGGCCCTCGCACCGGTGCCGGTCCGCGACGTGTCATTGAAGTGCAGACAATTTATCCATTTTTCCCATTTGTAAGGGTATTTTTCGGTGCTTTCAGTTGGAAAGAGTTTTGGGCTTTTATTTTGAAAGGCCCAGGATGTCCTAGTGTGTGAGTGACATGAGTACTGTGCTAATACATGAGTACTGGCAGCTGTGGCACAGGCAGACCAAAATGCAGGCAGGCAGACAGAGAAATCCCCATGCAATCCAATGGAAAAATCGATCAAACCAACCCATGTTAGAGGTAACGCCGCTCGGACATCGTTTGAGTTACAGACTTTATTCAAAGTTTAAACGAGGCACAAGACTCGGCTCTATAAATCTTGTATTTACATGATTTTGCTATCTTGTACTGTTTTTGAATTATGGCAGTTTAAGTTTGACTGTTTTCTCTGCTCCCGCTGACGGTTTATAATGGGTGTGTATTGCGGAACTGTCAGTTGGCTAGAGTGAGTCACATGACCGGGCAGAGTGCAGAGGAGAGGACGCCAGGGTCCAAAATGGTCGAAAAGTCTTGACAGCGGCCACAAAGTTGTTCCAATTTAAAAATTAATTTCATATTTTTGTAGGAATTTTCGTCCTCTTTCGTGTGGCATAATTTTCGAAGCCGTGCGACGTTTACTTTAGACGCCAGGGGCCTCATTAGCGCCAAGTGTGCGGCTGTTTACGCCAAACTCCATGGAAAAAACGATGCCCTCGAAGTCGGCGTTGCCGACTTCGAGGGCTTATAAATCCCAAACGGTTCGAATTAATAATAAACCTTTAACAACTTTTGTTCAGCACTGTATCCTCTTTCATGTATTAGCGTTTCAAGCTGCTGCGATTTACCGCCTCGGAGGAGATAAATTTTGTGTAACGCGCAATTTCGGGCCCGACTTTTACTTTGAAAGGCAAATTGCGGGCTTCCTGTTGGTTTTAGGTCGGGGGGGGCGAGCGCGTGAAATCTTGGCCGTGATGAGACCTACGTTTCGGCGCTGGTTTGGTCTTTCTATCACATTCCTGTGGGCCGCAGCGGCCGATTTAGTGTGCCTAGGTGGCGCTAGAGAGCCCATTTTTGCACTTCGGGGGTCCGAGGTGCCATTTTATCGAATTTTTCGCCAGACCTGGGGTGCGTGCCAAATTTGGTGAGTTTTTGAGCATGTTTAGGGGGTCAAATTAAGCGTCAAAGAGACGTAATAATAGGAAACAAGCAGCGTTGGACGGGCCCTCGCCCCCCCGTGCACGTCGGGGACGGCGCGCGTGTCGAAGCGCAGACAATTCGTCCGTGTGTTCCAGTTTTAAGGGTATTTTTCGGTGCTTTTATTGTGAAAGAGTTTTGGGCTTTTATTTTGAAAGGCCGCGGAAGTCCTAGTGTGTGACCGACAGGACTACTGGCAGCTGCTCCATGATCACACCAAAATGCAGGCACACACACTCACTCACTCACTCACTCACATTAACAAACACACACACACACACACACACACACACACACACAACGCCAACAAAAACCCACTGGTAGTACATTCGCTGCTGGTGCCCCTCTGGCCACTAGCAGCGCCCCTCCAGCAGATGGCGCCCTTAGCATGTCCTAGTGTGTGACTGACTTGAGTACTGGCAGCTGTGGCATGATCACACCAAAATGCAGGCAGACAGAGAAATCCTCATTCAATCCAGTGGAGAAATCCAGAAAACCCACCCCTGTTTGAGGTGTCACAGCTCGGTCACCGTTTGAGTTACAGACTTGATTCAAAGTTTAAATGAGTCACGAGACTGGGATCTATAAATCTCCCATTTACATGATTTTGCTATCTTTTACCGTTTTTGAGTTATGGCAGTTTTAGTTTGAGAGTGTTTTCTGCTCCCTCTGAGCTCTTACAATGGGTGTGTATTGCGCATTCCTGAGGCAGCTAGAGTGAGTCACATGTCCAGGCAGAGTGCAGAGCAGAGCACACCAGAGTCCAAAATGTTTGAAAACTCTTCACAGCTCCCACAAACTTGGTCCAATCCACATCAAAATTACATATTTTTGTAGGAATTTTTGTCCTCTTTCCATCTGCATAGTTTTCAAAGCCGTCAGACTTTTACTTTACACTGCAGGGGCCTAATTAGTGCCGGATGTCAGCCTCTTCACACCAAACTTTATAGGAAAAAATGAGATTTTGGTTCTGGCCCCTCCGACTTGGAGGTGTTATCACATCCAAACTAAACGAGTAATGACAAAATCCTTCAGAACTTTTGTTCAGCACTGTGTCCTCTGTCATCTGTTAAATTTTCAAGCCGCTGACATTTACGGCCTGGGAGGAGATAGATTTTGTTCAAAGCGGAATTTTGGGCGAGAACGTGACGTTCAAACGCAAATTGCGGACTTCCTGTTGGTTTTAGGTTGGGGGTGTCAGCGCGTGATTTGTAGGGCTTGATGAGACCTACATTTCGGAGTTGGTTTGGTGTTTCTATCACATTCCTGTGGGCCGCAGCGGCTGCCTTTGTGTGCCTAGGTGGCGCTACCGAGGCCATTTCTGCACTTAGGGGGTCCGTTTGTCCATTTTCTCAAATTTTTCACCAGACCTGGCCTGTGTGCCAAATTTGGTGAGTTTTTGAGCATGTTTAGGTGGTCAAATTAAGGCCTAATGACACGTAATAATAGGAAAAAAAAAAAAAAAAATTAAGGGTATTTTTCGGTGCTTTTATTGTGAAAGAGTTTTGGGCTTTTATTTTGAAAGGTCGCGGAAGTTCTAGCGTGTGACCGACAGGACTACTGGCAGCTGCTGCATGATCACACCAAAATGCAGGCACACACACTCACTCACTCACTCACTCACTCACACAAACACACACACACACACATACGCACGTGCACGTGCACAAACACACACACACACACACACACACACACACACACACACACACACACACACACACGACGCCAACAAAAAACCCACTGGTAGTACATTCGCTGCTGGTGCCCCTCTGGCCACTAGCAGCGCCCCTCCAGCAGATGGCGCCCTTAGCATGTCCTAGTGTCTGACTGACTTGAGTAGTGGCAGCTGTGGCATGATCACACCAAAATGCAGGCAGACAGAGAAATCCTCATTCAATCTAATGGAGAAATCCAGAAAACCCACCCCTTTTTGAGGTGTCACAGCTCGGTCACCGTTTAAGTGACAGACTTGATTCAAAGTTTAAACGAGTCACGAGACTCGGATCTATAAATCTCCCATTTACATGATTTTGCTATCTTTTACCGTTTTTGAGTTATGGCAGTTTTAGTTTGAGAGTGTTTTCTGCTCCCTCTGAGCTCTTACAATGGGTGTGTATTGCACATTCATGAGGCAGTTAGAGTGAGTCACATGTCCAGGCAGAGTGCAGAGCAGAGCACACCAGAGTCAAAAATGTTTGAAAACTCTTCACAGCTCCCACAGACTTGGTCCAATCCACATCAAAACTACATATTTTTGTAGGAATTTTCGTCTTCTTTCCATCTGCATAGTTTTCAAAGCCATCAGACTTTTACTTTAGAGTCCAGGGGCCTAATTAGTGCCAAGTGTCAGCCTCTGCACACCAAACTCCATGGGAAAAAATGAGATTTTGGCTCTGGCCACTCTGACTTTGAGGGCTTATAAAATCCAAACGAATCGAGTAATGACGGAGTTTTTAGCAACTTTTGTTCAGCACTGTGTCCTCTGTCATCTATTAAATTTTCAAGCCGCTGGCATTTACGCCCTGGGAGGAGATAGATTTTGTTCAAAGCGGAATTTTGGGCGAGAACGTGATGTTCAAACGCAAATTGCGGACTTCCTGTTGGTTTTAGAGGGGGGGTGTCAGCGCGTGATTTGTAGGCCTTCATGAGACCTACATTTCGGCGTTGGTTTGGTGTTTCTATCACATTCCTGTGGGCCACAGCAGCTGCCTTTGTGTCCCTAGGTGGCGCTACCGAGCCCATTTTTGCACTTAGGGGGTCCGTTTGTCCATTTTATCAAATTTTTCGCCAGACCTGGCCTGCGTGCCGAATTTGGTGAGTTTTGGAGCATGTTTAGGGGGTCAAATTAAGGCCAAATGACACGTAAGAATAATAATAAATTAAAGCTGCAAGCAGCGTT